>NW_027118804.1:30000-330000 GCF_036417845.1 Apteryx mantelli
TCGATCCCAGACTCGATCCCCTCACCCGATCCCTGACTAGATCCCCGACTCGATCCCTGACCCGATCCAGACCCGATCCCTGACTAGATCCCCGACTCGATCCCCGACTCGATCCCCTCACTCGATCCCCGACTCGATCCGGACCCGATCCCTGACCCTAAATGGTTCTAAAGCTAACCCTAACCCTAACCCTAACCCTAACCCTAACCCTAACCCTAACCATAACCCTAACCCTAACCATAACCCTAACCCTAACCATAACCATAACCATAACCCGATCCCTATCCCGATCCCTGGCCCGATCCCCGGCCCGATCCCGACCCGATCCCTGACTAGATCCCTGACCCGATCCCCGACTCGATCCCCTCACCCGATCCCTGACTGGATCGCCGACTCGATCCCTGACCCGATCCCAGAACAGATCCCCGACTCGATCCCTGACCCGATCCCTGACTAGATCCCCGACTCGATCCCAGACTCGATCCCCTCACCCGATCCCTGACTAGATCCCTGACCCGATCCCCGACTCGATCCCCGACTCGATCCCGACCCGATCCCTGACCCTAAATGGTTCTAAAGCTAACCCTAACCCTAACCCTAACCCTAACCCTAACCCTAACCATAACCCTAACCCTAACCCTAACCATAACCATAACCCGATCCCTATCCCGATCCCTGGCCCGATCCCCGGCCCGATCCCGACCCGATCCCTGACTAGATCCCTGACCCGATCCCCGACTCGATCCCCTCACCCGATCCCTGACTGGATCGCCGACTCGATCCCTAACCCGATCCCGACCCGATCCCTGACTAGATCCCCGACTCGATCCCAGACTCGATCCCCTCACCCGATCCCTGACTAGATCCCTGACCCGATCCCCGACTCGATCCCAGACTCGATCCCGACCCGATCCCTGACCCTAAATGGTTCTAAAGCTAACCCTAACCCTAACCCTAACCCTAACCCTAACCCTAACCATAACCATAACCCGATCCCTATCCCGATCCCGACCCGATCCCTGACTAGATCCCTGACCCGATCCCCGACTCGATCCCCTCACCCGATCCCTGACTGGATCGCCGACTCGATCCCTGACCCGATCCCAGAACAGATCCCCGACTCGATCCCTGACCCGATCCCAGACTAGATCCCCGACTCGATCCCAGACTCGATCCCCTCACCCGATCCCTGACTAGATCCCTGACCCGATCCCCGACTCGATCCCCGACTCGATCCCGACCCGATCCCTGACCCTAAATGGTTCTAAAGCTAACCCTAACCCTAACCCTAACCCTAACCCTAACCCTAACCCTAACCCTAACCCTAACCCTAACCCTAACCCTAACCCTAACCCTAACCCTAACCCTAACCCTAACCCTAACCCTAACCCTAACCCTAACCCTAACCCTAACCCTAAACCCTAACCCTAACCCTAACCCTAACCCTAACCCTAACCCTAACCCTAACCCTAACCCTAACCCTAACCCTAACCCTAACCCTAACCCTAACCCTAACCCTAACCCTAACCCTAACCCTAACCCTAACCCTAACCCTAACCCTAACCCTAACCCTAACCCTAACCCTAACCCTAACCCTAACCCTAACCCTAACCCTAACCCTAACCCTAACCCTAACCCTAACCCTAACCCTAACCCTAACCCTAACCCTAACCCTAACCCTAACCCTAACCCTAACCCTAACCCTAACCCTAACCCTAACCCTAACCCTAACCCTAACCCTAACCCTAACCCTAACCCTAACCCTAACCCTAACCCTAACCCTAACCCTAACCCTAACCCTAACCCTAACCCTAACCCTAACCCTAACCCTAACCCTAACCCTAACCCTAACCCTAACCCTAACCCTAACCCTAACCCTAACCCTAACCCTAACCCTAACCCTAACCCTAACCCTAACCCTAACCCTAACCCTAACCCTAACCCTAACCCTAACCCTAACCCTAACCCTAACCCTAACCCTAACCCTAACCCTAACCCTAACCCTAACCCTAACCCTAACCCTAACCCTAACCCTAACCCTAACCCTAACCCTAACCCTAACCCTAACCCTAACCCTAACCCTAACCCTAACCCTAACCCTAACCCTAACCCTAACCCCTAACCCTAACCCTAACCCTAACCCTAACCCTAACCCTAACCCTAACCCTAACCCTAACCCTAACCCTAACCCTAACCCTAACCCTAACCCTAACCCTAACCCTAACCCTAACCCTAACCCTAACCCTAACCCTAACCCTAACCCTAACCCTAACCCTAACCCTAACCCTAACCCTAACCCTAACCCTAACCCTAACCCTAACCCTAACCCTAACCCTAACCCTAACCCTAACCCTAACCCTAACCCTAACCCTAACCCTAACCCTAACCCTAACCCTAACCCTAACCCTAACCCTAACCCTAACCCTAACCCTAACCCTAACCCTAACCCTAACCCTAACCCTAACCCTAACCCTAACCCTAACCCTAACCCTAACCTAACCCTAACCCTAACCCTAACCCTAACCCTAACCCTAACCCTAACCCTAACCCTAACCCTAACCCTAAACCCTAACCCTAACCCTAACCCTAACCCTAACCCTAACCCTAACCCTAACCCTAACCCTAAACCCTAACCCTAAACCCTAACCCTAACCCTAACCCTAACCCTAACCCTAACCCTAACCCTAACCCTAACCCTAACCCTAACCTAACCCTAACCCTAACCCTAACCCTAACCCTAACCCTAACCCTAACCCTAACCCTAACCCTAACCTAACCCTAACCCTAACCCTAACCCTAACCCTAACCCTAACCCTAACCCTAACCCTAACCCTAAACCCTAACCCTAACCCTAACCCTAACCCTAACCCTAACCCTAACCCTAACCCCAAGGGCCCCTTCTTTGCACCCAGCTGCCACACAAACTGCTGCCTCAGCCCCACTGCCCCTGGGAGCTGGGGCTCTGGGCCTGGCACTTCTCTAGGCTGGGGCTCTGGGCCTGGCACTTCTCTAGGCCTCTCCCTAGCCCTGACTAACAGGGTGCTTGACCCACCCAAATCAAGGGTCAGCTGGAGCAAAGGCCCCACCTCCCTCTCTTGCCCTCAGCAAGGGCAACCAACAGAGCTCCTTAGCAGCAGCAGCAGCTACAGCTGGCTAGAGCTTCCCAGGAGAAGTTCAGGCCTGCTGTAGCTGTCCTTACCTAGCTCTGCTTACCTGTCAGCAGCAAGCACCTTCTAGTTGCTCTGAGGGTCCCCACAACGCCCCCACAACTTCCAGCAAGGTTCGCAGAGGTTCTAAGCAGAGCCCAGACACTGCTGCATGAACTGCTGCATCTGTTCCCTGCCTCTGGGAGCGACGCGACCATCCTCAAGAGGCAGCATTGATAGAGTGAACAGGCTGCTTAAAGGCAAAATCTTGGGTAGTGCCAAGTAGAAGAGCAAGACCTACCTGGAGAATGGTCTGTGCCAACACAGCCCTTGCCATCAGCAAATGCTCTGTGATTTCCTGAGCAGGAAAAAGAGCAGCTGTGGCCGTTTTTTGTGGGCAAAGCAGCCAGCAGTTGTCTCAGGTGAAACATGGGTGGAATGATTTCAGAAGAGGCATGGCTGTTTTTGGCTTTGCCAGCATGCTGCCAAAGGGAATGCAGCATGTGCCTGTGTGGGGGCTAGCCCACCTTTGGCAGAGCATCAAGAGAAAGGTGCGAGCAAGTGCCCGACTTGGGAAAGGAACTGGCACAAGCAGAAGTCCTGTATGCATCTTCCAGGCATCTAGTCCCTTCTGAAAGAGATGCTGCTGCTTTGGGGTCTCAGAAGGCAAGCTATCCCAAACATCATTCAAAAGCACCAAACCCAACACAGGCGCTGGCTCAGAGGTGTTGAGAGAGCTAGTAGCAGGTCATCTTCTACGCTGTAAGGTGTACTTAGAAGGGTAAGAGGAGGGCAGCCTTGAGGAATAGCCTTTCTAAAAGGCACCAGCAGCAACAGCAGCTCTGCAGGAAGTGGAAGGCACAGCTCCCTGCAGGCTTTGCTTTTGCCTGCCTCGGCTTGCTGGAAATGGCCTTGGCTTGACCAGCCTCAGGAAAGCAGCTTGGCAGCCTGCTGCTTCTCGGTGCCTGCTCTTTGGTGGCACCTTGCAAAGGCTCTTGTGCCACTGAGGGAGGTGATAGATACATCCGCAGCTGCATGCTGCAAGATGGCGAGCAGCTCCTGCTGCATTTGGGTGGCCAGCATAAAGTATGGAAAGGCCTGCCTGTGCTTGCAAGAGCAAAGCTGTCAGAAGAGCAGCCTGACTTCCTGACACCAACTCCCAAAGCACAGGTGGAGGAGGTGTTTCTTGGCTTCTTCTTTTTGCTCTGGATGAGTTGCCTTGTTAGGCACACTGCTGCCTCTTCCCCAATGCAATAGGCAAACACAAAGAGGCACTCAGCTAGCATCATTTCTTTAATACAGTGTGTCCTGCTTTGAAACAAGGTGACAAGACGCCTGTTTCTCCTGAGCAGTGGGAATGCCCGCAGCTGACGCCGGCGCGCTCGCCTCCACCGCCAAGACGCACGGCCTGGGGACACCGTCGGGAGCGCCTCGACGCCATCGGGAGCTGCTCAGCACCATGCTCGGCCGCCGGACAAAGGAGAAGGAGGAGCGAGGCCGTCAGTGGCTGATGCCAGTGCCAGCCCCCCAAGAAACAAGCCCCCTCACCCAAAGTGCCCGGCCCCAGGGGATGCCCTTTTTGCTGCCCTGGGGCACTCCATGGAGATGCCCAAGGCACCAGGCAGGACCACCCAAAAGGGTCCTCGGGTCTCTCCCACCCCCCCCCATCACCCCCAACCCTCCAGGGCCCACCACGCGGCTGCTTACGTCTGCCACAGCACAGGCCCCCTCCACACGCCAACGCCGGCGCGCTCGCCTGCGCCGCGTGGGCCCGGCATTTCCTCGGGAGGTGCTCAGCGCCGCGCTCGGCCACCGCACAAAGCAAAGCAAAGGAGGAGAGAAGTTGCCGTGAGGAAATGCCCACAGCTCCCTCTGCCCCAATGCCCAGGGACAGCTCAGCGCCCCCCGCACTACCGCAGGCCGGTGACGGTGCTGGGCCCCCCGCCAGCATGCCGGCTGCCCAGCAGGACACCAAGCCTGCAGCCAGGGCAGCCTCCCTCCACGCCGACCGGAACACGGAACTCGCTGCCACCCCGCGCAACGCTGACAGTGGCCTCGGCAACAGGCACCATCTCCCCGGCAAGAGGGACAAGCGCCCCGGCCCCAGACGCCCCCACCCCGCCACTGGCACGCCAACAAGCATGGCACAAGGGCCGCGCGCAGGCACAAGGCCCCGCTCACAGACCCGGACACTGCTCCCGCCTCACCACACCTCTCCAGTCCTCTCCAGCACTCGAGATTTGCTCTTGCAGAGAAGTTGTCTTCAGCCCCTCCTCTTGTCCTGCGTGCCTAGTCCAGAAAACAATAGCTGGCTTTTGGCACTTCCTCTTTTTTACAAGCTGACACCTTGTCTCCTCAGACATTGGCACAAAAATCACCCTGCCCCTGACAAGGTTCACACACCATCAAGGAAGCAGCCACAGCTTCTCTTGGGCCCCTGCTGCTTTCTTGCATGCCTACTCCAGTCAAACAAGAACTGTAACGCTGAGCTTCAGTGTTTTGCCATGATGTTCGTCCTTCCAGTTAGGAACCTCTTGGAAATACGTATATACCTAGTCAGTCAGCAGAAAACAGTAACTAGCTCTAACCTAAAGTGAACTCTCCTCATTATAATGCTAAAAATCACACCACTAGGTTGAAGACCCCTAACTGTGGGGAGACATTCCCCACTAGTGAGAACTGCAGTGGAAGCAATATGCAAATACTTTAACCAGTCATGTAATAGGGGCGGAACAAGAGGCAGCTTCTGGCTGAGAACAACTGTATAAATAGAAGGATAGAGAAAGAAATACTTGGTGTGCTAGCTTTGTGGATTTACCACCTAGCAACCGATTTTGTGCAACTTCGAAATAAAACGGTATCTCAACTTTCTGTGTAGATTGACTCATTGCACACCAGGTAACGGATCCCCGGTTTGGGACAACAGTTGTGTCAACAACACCTATTTGCTTCCCAGACAGTAGGTTCTCAAGGTTAGCACAGCTGAGAGAAGGAACTAGTTGCAGTAGAGCGAAGGGGCCCTTAGGATGCACCAAGTGGAGTCTCGCCTGGGCTTCCAACCCATGCGTCCAGCAGCCTCCCATCAGCACCGCCTCCGTGCACTTCCCAGGGCTCCTCATGCAGCTTGGAGTGCAAGTCCTTTAGTAAATCTACGCTGTTTAACCCCTCACCAACTCTGACTGTTTCTCTCAGCTAGCATCTGACCCTCTCTTGCCCACCTTGCCGTCACCTTTGGCGTAGTGGGCAGGATACGGGTGTGGAGACGCCTCTTTGTGGGTGAGAGGAGAAGGGGGAGGCAGGGAGCTGCATTCCCAGGTAGCCCGCTACGGGTCCATGTGCACCCATGGCTCACAAGGTGGCCGGGTGGGTGTGGAGTCGGGAGAGAATTTGGGAGGAAAGGAGGGGGGGCACAAAGGAGACCCGTGTCAGACAAAGCATACCACCCTTTTGCAACGTGAGGAACAAACGAGCTGGGGAAGGCCGGAAAGTTTTATCCAGTTGCAGGGCGGAGGAGGGAGTGATATGAAGGTATCGTATTCTGCCCCTGACCGCAAAGGGTTGCATATCAAAAAATTTGCTGATCATGGACTAAGCGTTGACCTATAGTGCCTCTAGCCTCAGTATCCCCAATTACCATATTAAAAACCATGCCCTTTGCTGCATAACGATATGTAAGTAAGGGGGGCATACCCCACAGGAATTGAGCAAATGGCAATGTAGCCAATGAAGTATGACTGCCGCGCTTCACATCTCCTCCTCAGTGACTATAAAAGAGAGTACAGCTCCCTAAAGTTTTGGGAAGGGAAGAAAACGGAACCCCCAAACTGTTCACTGGAGATTGCTGACGAGTGAGCCTCCTTCTTCCCTCCCTCAAACAGCGACGCCTCTTTGGTAAGATTTGTGCCTCTGACAATGTCAGATGTTACCTGGGGAAACCTATTATTATTGAAAGCGCTTAATTCTTAGTTTGAGCTCAAAGAAAGAACATTTGTTGCAGCAAGTGCATTTATCACTGGCAATACGGAATCTGTTACATCTGTTGCTTTAATAAAATCTACAGCTTTGCAAAACTGTCTCAGGGAGAGTCCTTGAAGAAGGGGCTCTGGCAGGCCGACCTCAATTACCAAGCTAAGGAAGGGCCTTTCTTCCCTCCCTTCACGCCACACTGGGTCACCCGCGCAAGCATGGCCGGAGGTAGAGAGTGAGCTGGGGGGATGCCCAGAGCAGCTAGTGGAACTGGTTTCCAAGCTCCAACTGCAAAAAGCAGGTCTAGCAATGCAAAAGGCAGCAGGGGATCTGGGGTGGATCTTCCTGCCTGCGCTCCGCACCCTGGACAAGGTGTTGCTGACGCAGCAGAAGCAAAATGGGCAGTTGGAAAGGGACCTCGAAGGTGCTAAGGAGGCTCGCCAACTGTCCCAAGAGGTTGTAACTGCAAGCGTGGATCAAGGCAAGAAGCTTGTCCCATTCTGGCTACCTACATTGCAAATTGCCCACAGCGACAGTGGGGACAGAGAGATGTCCATCCCCTGGTGCTGTGGGCACCGGTGCAAAAAGTGGGTTGGGATGCAGAAACTTGGGATGGCAATATGTGGGACTCCAACCACCTGCCTAGCTCAGAGTCACACCCAGAGCATGACAGCAAGGTAGTTGCCCAGCTAGTGGCAGAGCAGCAGCTCACCAGACTGAATGCAGCCCATCTGCAAGGAACCACAACTAGTTGTGATTTTAAAGCCTCAGAGGCACAGGAAATGCAGGGGTGACTTGCTGATTTCCCAGGAGGGGTGCAAGAGGATTCCCCAGAGTCTTGTCTTGGAGGTCCTGCCTTAGCTGCCTGCAATTGCTGGCAGTATCCCTGCTTGAGCCCTGTTTTGCTGACTGCATGGTCTCTACAATTCTCCCCTTCCCCATCTTTGCCAGTTAAAGCCCTGCGTACCAGGTTGGCCAGGCTGTTGGCAAAGAAGCGTGTGCCCCATTAGGTGAGGTGGATCCCACCTCTCCCAATCCATAGTCGATCTTCAGACAGAGTCCTAAGGTCATAGGAACCAAAACCCTGTTGCCAACACCAGTAGCACAGCCAGTTGTTTACTTGCAGCATCACTCTTTCCTAGTTGCCCTTGGCTGTATTGTTGGTGCCCACATGGAAGAGCAGCAGGGGGCAATAGTCGGAGGGGTGGGGGACAAGCCCCGGCAGTCTTTGCTTGGCATCTCAGATTCGAGTCCCCAGCAGGCAGCAAACCTCTGCTGACAAGAGGTCAGGTCAGCAGATGGGTGCTTCTGTGCCCTGCAGCAGGGAGTCACCCACAACAATCACGCACCACTTCTTCCAGGGGTTCCTGCATGGCACAGGGTCCATGAGCTCAGTTGCTTCACTTGAAGCCATGCCCAGCCCCTCCTCAGCTTGGAGGGCACTGAACCTGTTCATCAGCTGCAAGTCTTCAGGAGGAGCAAGAGCCTTTCTCCTCACTTGAGGAGTGACCAGTTCCCAGCCTTCATCTTCTATGGAGTTATGACTTGGCATTGCCACGGCACAGAGCCCACATGCACCTCCACTGTTGTGGGGGTGGGGGGGGGGGGGAATGAGACTCTTGAAGCTGCAGGGTCTCTGAGAAGATCTTATCCATCTCTTGCTCACCTTCTCAGATGCTACGCAGCATGCCTGCTTCCTCCCATAGCTCCTTGACCTGGCAACAGCACTCGTCAACAGCAGCGCACCTTCTGCAGAAAAGATGACTGCCAGCCCCAGGCTCACAGAGAGGCCCCAGGCACTCCCTGCAGCCCAAGACCTGCAGGGCTGCATCCACTGTCAGCAGGTCTGTCTGGGTGGGTGGAAGCCTCCCCCATGGCAGAGGCAGCAACTCCAACAGCTCCTGGCGAACGCACGCTGCAGTGTGTCATAACCATAGCTGAGAAAGTGTATGCTACTGTGGTCAGAGACAAGGGCCCCTTCTTTGCACCCAGCTGCCACACAAACTGCTGCCTCAGCCCCACTGCCCCTGGGAGCTGGGGCTCTGGGCCTGGCACTTCTCTAGGCCTCTCCCTAGCCCTGACTAACAGGGTGCTTGACCCACCCAAATCAAGGGTCAGCTGGAGCAAAGGCCCCACCTCCCTCTCTTGCCCTCAGCAAGGGCAACCAACAGAGCTCCTTAGCAGCAGCAGCAGCTACAGCTGGCTAGAGCTTCCCAGGAGAAGTTCAGGCCTGCTGTAGCTGTCCTTACCTAGCTCTGCTTACCTGTCAGCAGCAAGCACCTTCTAGTTGCTCTGAGGGTCCCCACAACGCCCCCACAACTTCCAGCAAGGTTCGCAGAGGTTCTAAGCAGAGCCCAGACACTGCTGCATGAACTGCTGCATCTGTTCCCTGCCTCTGGGAGCGACGCGACCATCCTCAAGAGGCAGCATTGATAGAGTGAACAGGCTGCTTAAAGGCAAAATCTTGGGTAGTGCCAAGTAGAAGAGCAAGACCTACCTGGAGAATGGTCTGTGCCAACACAGCCCTTGCCATCAGCAAATGCTCTGTGATTTCCTGAGCAGGAAAAAGAGCAGCTGTGGCCGTTTTTTGTGGGCAAAGCAGCCAGCAGTTGTCTCAGGTGAAACATGGGTGGAATGATTTCAGAAGAGGCATGGCTGTTTTTGGCTTTGCCAGCATGCTGCCAAAGGGAATGCAGCATGTGCCTGTGTGGGGGCTAGCCCACCTTTGGCAGAGCATCAAGAGAAAGGTGCGAGCAAGTGCCCGACTTGGGAAAGGAACTGGCACAAGCAGAAGTCCTGTATGCATCTTCCAGGCATCTAGTCCCTTCTGAAAGAGATGCTGCTGCTTTGGGGTCTCAGAAGGCAAGCTATCCCAAACATCATTCAAAAGCACCAAACCCAACACAGGCGCTGGCTCAGAGGTGTTGAGAGAGCTAGTAGCAGGTCATCTTCTACGCTGTAAGGTGTACTTAGAAGGGTAAGAGGAGGGCAGCCTTGAGGAATAGCCTTTCTAAAAGGCACCAGCAGCAACAGCAGCTCTGCAGGAAGTGGAAGGCACAGCTCCCTGCAGGCTTTGCTTTTGCCTGCCTCGGCTTGCTGGAAATGGCCTTGGCTTGACCAGCCTCAGGAAAGCAGCTTGGCAGCCTGCTGCTTCTCGGTGCCTGCTCTTTGGTGGCACCTTGCAAAGGCTCTTGTGCCACTGAGGGAGGTGATAGATACATCCGCAGCTGCATGCTGCAAGATGGCGAGCAGCTCCTGCTGCATTTGGGTGGCCAGCATAAAGTATGGAAAGGCCTGCCTGTGCTTGCAAGAGCAAAGCTGTCAGAAGAGCAGCCTGACTTCCTGACACCAACTCCCAAAGCACAGGTGGAGGAGGTGTTTCTTGGCTTCTTCTTTTTGCTCTGGATGAGTTGCCTTGTTAGGCACACTGCTGCCTCTTCCCCAATGCAATAGGCAAACACAAAGAGGCACTCAGCTAGCATCATTTCTTTAATACAGTGTGTCCTGCTTTGAAACAAGGTGACAAGACGCCTGTTTCTCCTGAGCAGTGGGAATGCCCGCAGCTGACGCCGGCGCGCTCGCCTCCACCGCCAAGACGCACGGCCTGGGGACACCGTCGGGAGCGCCTCGACGCCATCGGGAGCTGCTCAGCACCATGCTCGGCCGCCGGACAAAGGAGAAGGAGGAGCGAGGCCGTCAGTGGCTGATGCCAGTGCCAGCCCCCCAAGAAACAAGCCCCCTCACCCAAAGTGCCCGGCCCCAGGGGATGCCCTTTTTGCTGCCCTGGGGCACTCCATGGAGATGCCCAAGGCACCAGGCAGGACCACCCAAAAGGGTCCTCGGGTCTCTCCCACCCCCCCCCATCACCCCCAACCCTCCAGGGCCCACCACGCGGCTGCTTACGTCTGCCACAGCACAGGCCCCCTCCACACGCCAACGCCGGCGCGCTCGCCTGCGCCGCGTGGGCCCGGCATTTCCTCGGGAGGTGCTCAGCGCCGCGCTCGGCCACCGCACAAAGCAAAGCAAAGGAGGAGAGAAGTTGCCGTGAGGAAATGCCCACAGCTCCCTCTGCCCCAATGCCCAGGGACAGCTCAGCGCCCCCCGCACTACCGCAGGCCGGTGACGGTGCTGGGCACCGGCCCAGCATGCCGGCTGCCCAGCAGGACACCAAGCCTGCAGCCAGGGCAGCCTCCCTCCACGCCGACCGGAACACGGAACTCGCTGCCACCCCGCGCAACGCTGACAGTGGCCTCGGCAACAGGCACCATCTCCCCGGCAAGAGGGACAAGCGCCCCGGCCCCAGACGCCCCCACCCCGCCACTGGCACGCCAACAAGCATGGCACAAGGGCCGCGCGCAGGCA
This sequence comes from Apteryx mantelli, assembly GCF_036417845.1. NCBI lineage: Eukaryota > Metazoa > Chordata > Aves > Apterygiformes > Apterygidae > Apteryx > Apteryx mantelli. The sequence continues at coordinate 41,475 of NW_027118804.1, forward strand.
CAAGGCCCCGCTCACAGACCCGGACACTGCTCCCGCCTCACCACACCTCTCCAGTCCTCTCCAGCACTCGAGATTTGCTCTTGCAGAGAAGTTGTCTTCAGCCCCTCCTCTTGTCCTGCGTGCCTAGTCCAGAAAACAATAGCTGGCTTTTGGCACTTCCTCTTTTTTACAAGCTGACACCTTGTCTCCTCAGACATTGGCACAAAAATCACCCTGCCCCTGACAAGGTTCACACACCATCAAGGAAGCAGCCACAGCTTCTCTTGGGCCCCTGCTGCTTTCTTGCATGCCTACTCCAGTCAAACAAGAACTGTAACGCTGAGCTTCAGTGTTTTGCCATGATGTTCGTCCTTCCAGTTAGGAACCTCTTGGAAATACGTATATACCTAGTCAGTCAGCAGAAAACAGTAACTAGCTCTAACCTAAAGTGAACTCTCCTCATTATAATGCTAAAAATCACACCACTAGGTTGAAGACCCCTAATTGTGGGGAGACATTCCCCACTAGTGAGAACTGCAGTGGAAGCAATATGCAAATACTTTAACCAGTCATGTAATAGGGGCGGAACAAGAGGCAGCTTCTGGCTGAGAACAACTGTATAAATAGAAGGATAGAGAAAGAAATACTTGGTGTGCTAGCTTTGTGGATTTACCACCTAGCAACCGATTTTGTGCAACTTCGAAATAAAACGGTATCTCAACTTTCTGTGTAGATTGACTCATTGCACACCAGGTAACGGATCCCCGGTTTGGGACAACAGTTGTGTCAACAACACCTATTTGCTTCCCAGACAGTAGGTTCTCAAGGTTAGCACAGCTGAGAGAAGGAACTAGTTGCAGTAGAGCGAAGGGGCCCTTAGGATGCACCAAGTGGAGTCTCGCCTGGGCTTCCAACCCATGCGTCCAGCAGCCTCCCATCAGCACCGCCTCCGTGCACTTCCCAGGGCTCCTCATGCAGCTTGGAGTGCAAGTCCTTTAGTAAATCTACGCTGTTTAACCCCTCACCAACTCTGACTGTTTCTCTCAGCTAGCATCTGACCCTCTCTTGCCCACCTTGCCGTCACCTTTGGCGTAGTGGGCAGGATACGGGTGTGGAGACGCCTCTTTGTGGGTGAGAGGAGAAGGGGGAGGCAGGGAGCTGCATTCCCAGGTAGCCCGCTACGGGTCCATGTGCACCCATGGCTCACAAGGTGGCCGGGTGGGTGTGGAGTCGGGAGAGAATTTGGGAGGAAAGGAGGGGGGGCACAAAGGAGACCCGTGTCAGACAAAGCATACCACCCTTTTGCAACGTGAGGAACAAACGAGCTGGGGAAGGCCGGAAAGTTTTATCCAGTTGCAGGGCGGAGGAGGGAGTGATATGAAGGTATCGTATTCTGCCCCTGACCGCAAAGGGTTGCATATCAAAAAATTTGCTGATCATGGACTAAGCGTTGACCTATAGTGCCTCTAGCCTCAGTATCCCCAATTACCATATTAAAAACCATGCCCTTTGCTGCATAACGATATGTAAGTAAGGGGGGCATACCCCACAGGAATTGAGCAAATGGCAATGTAGCCAATGAAGTATGACTGCCGCGCTTCACATCTCCTCCTCAGTGACTATAAAAGAGAGTACAGCTCCCTAAAGTTTTGGGAAGGGAAGAAAACGGAACCCCCAAACTGTTCACTGGAGATTGCTGACGAGTGAGCCTCCTTCTTCCCTCCCTCAAACAGCGACGCCTCTTTGGTAAGATTTGTGCCTCTGACAATGTCAGATGTTACCTGGGGAAACCTATTATTATTGAAAGCGCTTAATTCTTAGTTTGAGCTCAAAGAAAGAACATTTGTTGCAGCAAGTGCATTTATCACTGGCAATACGGAATCTGTTACATCTGTTGCTTTAATAAAATCTACAGCTTTGCAAAACTGTCTCAGGGAGAGTCCTTGAAGAAGGGGCTCTGGCAGGCCGACCTCAATTACCAAGCTAAGGAAGGGCCTTTCTTCCCTCCCTTCACGCCACACTGGGTCACCCGCGCAAGCATGGCCGGAGGTAGAGAGTGAGCTGGGGGGATGCCCAGAGCAGCTAGTGGAACTGGTTTCCAAGCTCCAACTGCAAAAAGCAGGTCTAGCAATGCAAAAGGCAGCAGGGGATCTGGGGTGGATCTTCCTGCCTGCGCTCCGCACCCTGGACAAGGTGTTGCTGACGCAGCAGAAGCAAAATGGGCAGTTGGAAAGGGACCTCGAAGGTGCTAAGGAGGCTCGCCAACTGTCCCAAGAGGTTGTAACTGCAAGCGTGGATCAAGGCAAGAAGCTTGTCCCATTCTGGCTACCTACATTGCAAATTGCCCACAGCGACAGTGGGGACAGAGAGATGTCCATCCCCTGGTGCTGTGGGCACCGGTGCAAAAAGTGGGTTGGGATGCAGAAACTTGGGATGGCAATATGTGGGACTCCAACCACCTGCCTAGCTCAGAGTCACACCCAGAGCATGACAGCAAGGTAGTTGCCCAGCTAGTGGCAGAGCAGCAGCTCACCAGACTGAATGCAGCCCATCTGCAAGGAACCACAACTAGTTGTGATTTTAAAGCCTCAGAGGCACAGGAAATGCAGGGGTGACTTGCTGATTTCCCAGGAGGGGTGCAAGAGGATTCCCCAGAGTCTTGTCTTGGAGGTCCTGCCTTAGCTGCCTGCAATTGCTGGCAGTATCCCTGCTTGAGCCCTGTTTTGCTGACTGCATGGTCTCTACAATTCTCCCCTTCCCCATCTTTGCCAGTTAAAGCCCTGCGTACCAGGTTGGCCAGGCTGTTGGCAAAGAAGCGTGTGCCCCATTAGGTGAGGTGGATCCCACCTCTCCCAATCCATAGTCGATCTTCAGACAGAGTCCTAAGGTCATAGGAACCAAAACCCTGTTGCCAACACCAGTAGCACAGCCAGTTGTTTACTTGCAGCATCACTCTTTCCTAGTTGCCCTTGGCTGTATTGTTGGTGCCCACATGGAAGAGCAGCAGGGGGCAATAGTCGGAGGGGTGGGGGACAAGCCCCGGCAGTCTTTGCTTGGCATCTCAGATTCGAGTCCCCAGCAGGCAGCAAACCTCTGCTGACAAGAGGTCAGGTCAGCAGATGGGTGCTTCTGTGCCCTGCAGCAGGGAGTCACCCACAACAATCACGCACCACTTCTTCCAGGGGTTCCTGCATGGCACAGGGTCCATGAGCTCAGTTGCTTCACTTGAAGCCATGCCCAGCCCCTCCTCAGCTTGGAGGGCACTGAACCTGTTCATCAGCTGCAAGTCTTCAGGAGGAGCAAGAGCCTTTCTCCTCACTTGAGGAGTGACCAGTTCCCAGCCTTCATCTTCTATGGAGTTATGACTTGGCATTGCCACGGCACAGAGCCCACATGCACCTCCACTGTTGTGGGGGTGGGGGGGGGGGGAATGAGACTCTTGAAGCTGCAGGGTCTCTGAGAAGATCTTATCCATCTCTTGCTCACCTTCTCAGATGCTGCGCAGCATGCCTGCTTCCTCCCATAGCTCCTTGACCTGGCAACAGCACTCGTCAACAGCAGCGCACCTTCTGCAGAAAAGATGACTGCCAGCCCCAGGCTCACAGAGAGGCCCCAGGCACTCCCTGCAGCCCAAGACCTGCAGGGCTGCATCCACTGTCAGCAGGTCTGTCTGGGTGGGTGGAAGCCTCCCCCATGGCAGAGGCAGCAACTCCAACAGCTCCTGGCGAACGCACGCTGCAGTGTGTCATAACCATAGCTGAGAAAGTGTATGCTACTGTGGTCAGAGACAAGGGCCCCTTCTTTGCACCCAGCTGCCACACAAACTGCTGCCTCAGCCCCACTGCCCCTGGGAGCTGGGGCTCTGGGCCTGGCACTTCTCTAGGCCTCTCCCTAGCCCTGACTAACAGGGTGCTTGACCCACCCAAATCAAGGGTCAGCTGGAGCAAAGGCCCCACCTCCCTCTCTTGCCCTCAGCAAGGGCAACCAACAGAGCTCCTTAGCAGCAGCAGCAGCTACAGCTGGCTAGAGCTTCCCAGGAGAAGTTCAGGCCTGCTGTAGCTGTCCTTACCTAGCTCTGCTTACCTGTCAGCAGCAAGCACCTTCTAGTTGCTCTGAGGGTCCCCACAACGCCCCCACAACTTCCAGCAAGGTTCGCAGAGGTTCTAAGCAGAGCCCAGACACTGCTGCATGAACTGCTGCATCTGTTCCCTGCCTCTGGGAGCGACGCGACCATCCTCAAGAGGCAGCATTGATAGAGTGAACAGGCTGCTTAAAGGCAAAATCTTGGGTAGTGCCAAGTAGAAGAGCAAGACCTACCTGGAGAATGGTCTGTGCCAACACAGCCCTTGCCATCAGCAAATGCTCTGTGATTTCCTGAGCAGGAAAAAGAGCAGCTGTGGCCGTTTTTTGTGGGCAAAGCAGCCAGCAGTTGTCTCAGGTGAAACATGGGTGGAATGATTTCAGAAGAGGCATGGCTGTTTTTGGCTTTGCCAGCATGCTGCCAAAGGGAATGCAGCATGTGCCTGTGTGGGGGCTAGCCCACCTTTGGCAGAGCATCAAGAGAAAGGTGCGAGCAAGTGCCCGACTTGGGAAAGGAACTGGCACAAGCAGAAGTCCTGTATGCATCTTCCAGGCATCTAGTCCCTTCTGAAAGAGATGCTGCTGCTTTGGGGTCTCAGAAGGCAAGCTATCCCAAACATCATTCAAAAGCACCAAACCCAACACAGGCGCTGGCTCAGAGGTGTTGAGAGAGCTAGTAGCAGGTCATCTTCTACGCTGTAAGGTGTACTTAGAAGGGTAAGAGGAGGGCAGCCTTGAGGAATAGCCTTTCTAAAAGGCACCAGCAGCAACAGCAGCTCTGCAGGAAGTGGAAGGCACAGCTCCCTGCAGGCTTTGCTTTTGCCTGCCTCGGCTTGCTGGAAATGGCCTTGGCTTGACCAGCCTCAGGAAAGCAGCTTGGCAGCCTGCTGCTTCTCGGTGCCTGCTCTTTGGTGGCACCTTGCAAAGGCTCTTGTGCCACTGAGGGAGGTGATAGATACATCCGCAGCTGCATGCTGCAAGATGGCGAGCAGCTCCTGCTGCATTTGGGTGGCCAGCATAAAGTATGGAAAGGCCTGCCTGTGCTTGCAAGAGCAAAGCTGTCAGAAGAGCAGCCTGACTTCCTGACACCAACTCCCAAAGCACAGGTGGAGGAGGTGTTTCTTGGCTTCTTCTTTTTGCTCTGGATGAGTTGCCTTGTTAGGCACACTGCTGCCTCTTCCCCAATGCAATAGGCAAACACAAAGAGGCACTCAGCTAGCATCATTTCTTTAATACAGTGTGTCCTGCTTTGAAACAAGGTGACAAGACGCCTGTTTCTCCTGAGCAGTGGGAATGCCCGCAGCTGACGCCGGCGCGCTCGCCTCCACCGCCAAGACGCACGGCCTGGGGACACCGTCGGGAGCGCCTCGACGCCATCGGGAGCTGCTCAGCACCATGCTCGGCCGCCGGACAAAGGAGAAGGAGGAGCGAGGCCGTCAGTGGCTGATGCCAGTGCCAGCCCCCCAAGAAACAAGCCCCCTCACCCAAAGTGCCCGGCCCCAGGGGATGCCCTTTTTGCTGCCCTGGGGCACTCCATGGAGATGCCCAAGGCACCAGGCAGGACCACCCAAAAGGGTCCTCGGGTCTCTCCCACCCCCCCCCATCACCCCCAACCCTCCAGGGCCCACCACGCGGCTGCTTACGTCTGCCACAGCACAGGCCCCCTCCACACGCCAACGCCGGCGCGCTCGCCTGCGCCGCGTGGGCCCGGCATTTCCTCGGGAGGTGCTCAGCGCCGCGCTCGGCCACCGCACAAAGCAAAGCAAAGGAGGAGAGAAGTTGCCGTGAGGAAATGCCCACAGCTCCCTCTGCCCCAATGCCCAGGGACAGCTCAGCGCCCCCCGCACTACCGCAGGCCGGTGACGGTGCTGGGCCCCCCGCCAGCATGCCGGCTGCCCAGCAGGACACCAAGCCTGCAGCCAGGGCAGCCTCCCTCCACGCCGACCGGAACACGGAACTCGCTGCCACCCCGCGCAACGCTGACAGTGGCCTCGGCAACAGGCACCATCTCCCCGGCAAGAGGGACAAGCGCCCCGGCCCCAGACGCCCCCACCCCGCCACTGGCACGCCAACAAGCATGGCACAAGGGCCGCGCGCAGGCACAAGGCCCCGCTCACAGACCCGGACACTGCTCCCGCCTCACCACACCTCTCCAGTCCTCTCCAGCACTCGAGATTTGCTCTTGCAGAGAAGTTGTCTTCAGCCCCTCCTCTTGTCCTGCGTGCCTAGTCCAGAAAACAATAGCTGGCTTTTGGCACTTCCTCTTTTTTACAAGCTGACACCTTGTCTCCTCAGACATTGGCACAAAAATCACCCTGCCCCTGACAAGGTTCACACACCATCAAGGAAGCAGCCACAGCTTCTCTTGGGCCCCTGCTGCTTTCTTGCATGCCTACTCCAGTCAAACAAGAACTGTAACGCTGAGCTTCAGTGTTTTGCCATGATGTTCGTCCTTCCAGTTAGGAACCTCTTGGAAATACGTATATACCTAGTCAGTCAGCAGAAAACAGTAACTAGCTCTAACCTAAAGTGAACTCTCCTCATTATAATGCTAAAAATCACACCACTAGGTTGAAGACCCCTAACTGTGGGGAGACATTCCCCACTAGTGAGAACTGCAGTGGAAGCAATATGCAAATACTTTAACCAGTCATGTAATAGGGGCGGAACAAGAGGCAGCTTCTGGCTGAGAACAACTGTATAAATAGAAGGATAGAGAAAGAAATACTTGGTGTGCTAGCTTTGTGGATTTACCACCTAGCAACCGATTTTGTGCAACTTCGAAATAAAACGGTATCTCAACTTTCTGTGTAGATTGACTCATTGCACACCAGGTAACGGATCCCCGGTTTGGGACAACAGTTGTGTCAACAACACCTATTTGCTTCCCAGACAGTAGGTTCTCAAGGTTAGCACAGCTGAGAGAAGGAACTAGTTGCAGTAGAGCGAAGGGGCCCTTAGGATGCACCAAGTGGAGTCTCGCCTGGGCTTCCAACCCATGCGTCCAGCAGCCTCCCATCAGCACCGCCTCCGTGCACTTCCCAGGGCTCCTCATGCAGCTTGGAGTGCAAGTCCTTTAGTAAATCTACGCTGTTTAACCCCTCACCAACTCTGACTGTTTCTCTCAGCTAGCATCTGACCCTCTCTTGCCCACCTTGCCGTCACCTTTGGCGTAGTGGGCAGGATACGGGTGTGGAGACGCCTCTTTGTGGGTGAGAGGAGAAGGGGGAGGCAGGGAGCTGCATTCCCAGGTAGCCCGCTACGGGTCCATGTGCACCCATGGCTCACAAGGTGGCCGGGTGGGTGTGGAGTCGGGAGAGAATTTGGGAGGAAAGGAGGGGGGGCACAAAGGAGACCCGTGTCAGACAAAGCATACCACCCTTTTGCAACGTGAGGAACAAACGAGCTGGGGAAGGCCGGAAAGTTTTATCCAGTTGCAGGGCGGAGGAGGGAGTGATATGAAGGTATCGTATTCTGCCCCTGACCGCAAAGGGTTGCATATCAAAAAATTTGCTGATCATGGACTAAGCGTTGACCTATAGTGCCTCTAGCCTCAGTATCCCCAATTACCATATTAAAAACCATGCCCTTTGCTGCATAACGATATGTAAGTAAGGGGGGCATACCCCACAGGAATTGAGCAAATGGCAATGTAGCCAATGAAGTATGACTGCCGCGCTTCACATCTCCTCCTCAGTGACTATAAAAGAGAGTACAGCTCCCTAAAGTTTTGGGAAGGGAAGAAAACGGAACCCCCAAACTGTTCACTGGAGATTGCTGACGAGTGAGCCTCCTTCTTCCCTCCCTCAAACAGCGACGCCTCTTTGGTAAGATTTGTGCCTCTGACAATGTCAGATGTTACCTGGGGAAACCTATTATTATTGAAAGCGCTTAATTCTTAGTTTGAGCTCAAAGAAAGAACATTTGTTGCAGCAAGTGCATTTATCACTGGCAATACGGAATCTGTTACATCTGTTGCTTTAATAAAATCTACAGCTTTGCAAAACTGTCTCAGGGAGAGTCCTTGAAGAAGGGGCTCTGGCAGGCCGACCTCAATTACCAAGCTAAGGAAGGGCCTTTCTTCCCTCCCTTCACGCCACACTGGGTCACCCGCGCAAGCATGGCCGGAGGTAGAGAGTGAGCTGGGGGGATGCCCAGAGCAGCTAGTGGAACTGGTTTCCAAGCTCCAACTGCAAAAAGCAGGTCTAGCAATGCAAAAGGCAGCAGGGGATCTGGGGTGGATCTTCCTGCCTGCGCTCCGCACCCTGGACAAGGTGTTGCTGACGCAGCAGAAGCAAAATGGGCAGTTGGAAAGGGACCTCGAAGGTGCTAAGGAGGCTCGCCAACTGTCCCAAGAGGTTGTAACTGCAAGCGTGGATCAAGGCAAGAAGCTTGTCCCATTCTGGCTACCTACATTGCAAATTGCCCACAGCGACAGTGGGGACAGAGAGATGTCCATCCCCTGGTGCTGTGGGCACCGGTGCAAAAAGTGGGTTGGGATGCAGAAACTTGGGATGGCAATATGTGGGACTCCAACCACCTGCCTAGCTCAGAGTCACACCCAGAGCATGACAGCAAGGTAGTTGCCCAGCTAGTGGCAGAGCAGCAGCTCACCAGACTGAATGCAGCCCATCTGCAAGGAACCACAACTAGTTGTGATTTTAAAGCCTCAGAGGCACAGGAAATGCAGGGGTGACTTGCTGATTTCCCAGGAGGGGTGCAAGAGGATTCCCCAGAGTCTTGTCTTGGAGGTCCTGCCTTAGCTGCCTGCAATTGCTGGCAGTATCCCTGCTTGAGCCCTGTTTTGCTGACTGCATGGTCTCTACAATTCTCCCCTTCCCCATCTTTGCCAGTTAAAGCCCTGCGTACCAGGTTGGCCAGGCTGTTGGCAAAGAAGCGTGTGCCCCATTAGGTGAGGTGGATCCCACCTCTCCCAATCCATAGTCGATCTTCAGACAGAGTCCTAAGGTCATAGGAACCAAAACCCTGTTGCCAACACCAGTAGCACAGCCAGTTGTTTACTTGCAGCATCACTCTTTCCTAGTTGCCCTTGGCTGTATTGTTGGTGCCCACATGGAAGAGCAGCAGGGGGCAATAGTCGGAGGGGTGGGGGACAAGCCCCGGCAGTCTTTGCTTGGCATCTCAGATTCGAGTCCCCAGCAGGCAGCAAACCTCTGCTGACAAGAGGTCAGGTCAGCAGATGGGTGCTTCTGTGCCCTGCAGCAGGGAGTCACCCACAACAATCACGCACCACTTCTTCCAGGGGTTCCTGCATGGCACAGGGTCCATGAGCTCAGTTGCTTCACTTGAAGCCATGCCCAGCCCCTCCTCAGCTTGGAGGGCACTGAACCTGTTCATCAGCTGCAAGTCTTCAGGAGGAGCAAGAGCCTTTCTCCTCACTTGAGGAGTGACCAGTTCCCAGCCTTCATCTTCTATGGAGTTATGACTTGGCATTGCCACGGCACAGAGCCCACATGCACCTCCACTGTTGTGGGGGTGGGGGGGGGGGGAATGAGACTCTTGAAGCTGCAGGGTCTCTGAGAAGATCTTATCCATCTCTTGCTCACCTTCTCAGATGCTGCGCAGCATGCCTGCTTCCTCCCATAGCTCCTTGACCTGGCAACAGCACTCGTCAACAGCAGCGCACCTTCTGCAGAAAAGATGACTGCCAGCCCCAGGCTCACAGAGAGGCCCCAGGCACTCCCTGCAGCCCAAGACCTGCAGGGCTGCATCCACTGTCAGCAGGTCTGTCTGGGTGGGTGGAAGCCTCCCCCATGGCAGAGGCAGCAACTCCAACAGCTCCTGGCGAACGCACGCTGCAGTGTGTCATAACCATAGCTGAGAAAGTGTATGCTACTGTGGTCAGAGACAAGGGCCCCTTCTTTGCACCCAGCTGCCACACAAACTGCTGCCTCAGCCCCACTGCCCCTGGGAGCTGGGGCTCTGGGCCTGGCACTTCTCTAGGCCTCTCCCTAGCCCTGACTAACAGGGTGCTTGACCCACCCAAATCAAGGGTCAGCTGGAGCAAAGGCCCCACCTCCCTCTCTTGCCCTCAGCAAGGGCAACCAACAGAGCTCCTTAGCAGCAGCAGCAGCTACAGCTGGCTAGAGCTTCCCAGGAGAAGTTCAGGCCTGCTGTAGCTGTCCTTACCTAGCTCTGCTTACCTGTCAGCAGCAAGCACCTTCTAGTTGCTCTGAGGGTCCCCACAACGCCCCCACAACTTCCAGCAAGGTTCGCAGAGGTTCTAAGCAGAGCCCAGACACTGCTGCATGAACTGCTGCATCTGTTCCCTGCCTCTGGGAGCGACGCGACCATCCTCAAGAGGCAGCATTGATAGAGTGAACAGGCTGCTTAAAGGCAAAATCTTGGGTAGTGCCAAGTAGAAGAGCAAGACCTACCTGGAGAATGGTCTGTGCCAACACAGCCCTTGCCATCAGCAAATGCTCTGTGATTTCCTGAGCAGGAAAAAGAGCAGCTGTGGCCGTTTTTTGTGGGCAAAGCAGCCAGCAGTTGTCTCAGGTGAAACATGGGTGGAATGATTTCAGAAGAGGCATGGCTGTTTTTGGCTTTGCCAGCATGCTGCCAAAGGGAATGCAGCATGTGCCTGTGTGGGGGCTAGCCCACCTTTGGCAGAGCATCAAGAGAAAGGTGCGAGCAAGTGCCCGACTTGGGAAAGGAACTGGCACAAGCAGAAGTCCTGTATGCATCTTCCAGGCATCTAGTCCCTTCTGAAAGAGATGCTGCTGCTTTGGGGTCTCAGAAGGCAAGCTATCCCAAACATCATTCAAAAGCACCAAACCCAACACAGGCGCTGGCTCAGAGGTGTTGAGAGAGCTAGTAGCAGGTCATCTTCTACGCTGTAAGGTGTACTTAGAAGGGTAAGAGGAGGGCAGCCTTGAGGAATAGCCTTTCTAAAAGGCACCAGCAGCAACAGCAGCTCTGCAGGAAGTGGAAGGCACAGCTCCCTGCAGGCTTTGCTTTTGCCTGCCTCGGCTTGCTGGAAATGGCCTTGGCTTGACCAGCCTCAGGAAAGCAGCTTGGCAGCCTGCTGCTTCTCGGTGCCTGCTCTTTGGTGGCACCTTGCAAAGGCTCTTGTGCCACTGAGGGAGGTGATAGATACATCCGCAGCTGCATGCTGCAAGATGGCGAGCAGCTCCTGCTGCATTTGGGTGGCCAGCATAAAGTATGGAAAGGCCTGCCTGTGCTTGCAAGAGCAAAGCTGTCAGAAGAGCAGCCTGACTTCCTGACACCAACTCCCAAAGCACAGGTGGAGGAGGTGTTTCTTGGCTTCTTCTTTTTGCTCTGGATGAGTTGCCTTGTTAGGCACACTGCTGCCTCTTCCCCAATGCAATAGGCAAACACAAAGAGGCACTCAGCTAGCATCATTTCTTTAATACAGTGTGTCCTGCTTTGAAACAAGGTGACAAGACGCCTGTTTCTCCTGAGCAGTGGGAATGCCCGCAGCTGACGCCGGCGCGCTCGCCTCCACCGCCAAGACGCACGGCCTGGGGACACCGTCGGGAGCGCCTCGACGCCATCGGGAGCTGCTCAGCACCATGCTCGGCCGCCGGACAAAGGAGAAGGAGGAGCGAGGCCGTCAGTGGCTGATGCCAGTGCCAGCCCCCCAAGAAACAAGCCCCCTCACCCAAAGTGCCCGGCCCCAGGGGATGCCCTTTTTGCTGCCCTGGGGCACTCCATGGAGATGCCCAAGGCACCAGGCAGGACCACCCAAAAGGGTCCTCGGGTCTCTCCCACCCCCCCCCATCACCCCCAACCCTCCAGGGCCCACCACGCGGCTGCTTACGTCTGCCACAGCACAGGCCCCCTCCACACGCCAACGCCGGCGCGCTCGCCTGCGCCGCGTGGGCCCGGCATTTCCTCGGGAGGTGCTCAGCGCCGCGCTCGGCCACCGCACAAAGCAAAGCAAAGGAGGAGAGAAGTTGCCGTGAGGAAATGCCCACAGCTCCCTCTGCCCCAATGCCCAGGGACAGCTCAGCGCCCCCCGCACTACCGCAGGCCGGTGACGGTGCTGGGCCCCCCGCCAGCATGCCGGCTGCCCAGCAGGACACCAAGCCTGCAGCCAGGGCAGCCTCCCTCCACGCCGACCGGAACACGGAACTCGCTGCCACCCCGCGCAACGCTGACAGTGGCCTCGGCAACAGGCACCATCTCCCCGGCAAGAGGGACAAGCGCCCCGGCCCCAGACGCCCCCACCCCGCCACTGGCACGCCAACAAGCATGGCACAAGGGCCGCGCGCAGGCACAAGGCCCCGCTCACAGACCCGGACACTGCTCCCGCCTCACCACACCTCTCCAGTCCTCTCCAGCACTCGAGATTTGCTCTTGCAGAGAAGTTGTCTTCAGCCCCTCCTCTTGTCCTGCGTGCCTAGTCCAGAAAACAATAGCTGGCTTTTGGCACTTCCTCTTTTTTACAAGCTGACACCTTGTCTCCTCAGACATTGGCACAAAAATCACCCTGCCCCTGACAAGGTTCACACACCATCAAGGAAGCAGCCACAGCTTCTCTTGGGCCCCTGCTGCTTTCTTGCATGCCTACTCCAGTCAAACAAGAACTGTAACGCTGAGCTTCAGTGTTTTGCCATGATGTTCGTCCTTCCAGTTAGGAACCTCTTGGAAATACGTATATACCTAGTCAGTCAGCAGAAAACAGTAACTAGCTCTAACCTAAAGTGAACTCTCCTCATTATAATGCTAAAAATCACACCACTAGGTTGAAGACCCCTAACTGTGGGGAGACATTCCCCACTAGTGAGAACTGCAGTGGAAGCAATATGCAAATACTTTAACCAGTCATGTAATAGGGGCGGAACAAGAGGCAGCTTCTGGCTGAGAACAACTGTATAAATAGAAGGATAGAGAAAGAAATACTTGGTGTGCTAGCTTTGTGGATTTACCACCTAGCAACCGATTTTGTGCAACTTCGAAATAAAACGGTATCTCAACTTTCTGTGTAGATTGACTCATTGCACACCAGGTAACGGATCCCCGGTTTGGGACAACAGTTGTGTCAACAACACCTATTTGCTTCCCAGACAGTAGGTTCTCAAGGTTAGCACAGCTGAGAGAAGGAACTAGTTGCAGTAGAGCGAAGGGGCCCTTAGGATGCACCAAGTGGAGTCTCGCCTGGGCTTCCAACCCATGCGTCCAGCAGCCTCCCATCAGCACCGCCTCCGTGCACTTCCCAGGGCTCCTCATGCAGCTTGGAGTGCAAGTCCTTTAGTAAATCTACGCTGTTTAACCCCTCACCAACTCTGACTGTTTCTCTCAGCTAGCATCTGACCCTCTCTTGCCCACCTTGCCGTCACCTTTGGCGTAGTGGGCAGGATACGGGTGTGGAGACGCCTCTTTGTGGGTGAGAGGAGAAGGGGGAGGCAGGGAGCTGCATTCCCAGGTAGCCCGCTACGGGTCCATGTGCACCCATGGCTCACAAGGTGGCCGGGTGGGTGTGGAGTCGGGAGAGAATTTGGGAGGAAAGGAGGGGGGGCACAAAGGAGACCCGTGGCAGACAAAGCATACCACCCTTTTGCAACATGAGGAACAAACGAGCTGGGGAAGGCCGGAAAGTTTTATCCAGTTGCAGGGCGGAGGAGGGAGCGATAGGAAGATATCGTGGTCTGCCCTTGACCACAAAGGGTTGCCTATTCAAAAAATTTGCTGGTCATGGACTAAGTGTTGACCTATAGTGCCTCTAGCCTCAGTATCCCCAATTACCATATTAAAAAACACACTCTCTGCTGCATAAAGATATTATTATTGAAAGCACTTAATTGCTAGTTTGAGCTCAAAAGGAAGAAAATTTGCTGCAGCAAGTGCTTTTATCAGTGGCAATTCTGAACATGTTGTATCTGTTGCTTTAATAAAATCTACAGCTCTGTGAAGCTGACTCAGGGAAAGTCCTTGAAGAAGGGGCTCTGGCAGGCCGACCTCAATTACCAAGCTAAGGAAGGGCCTTTCTTCCCTCCCTTCACGCCACACTGGGTCACCCGCGCAGCATGGCCGGAGGTAGAGAGTGAGCTGGGGGGATGCCCAGAGCAGCTAGTGGAACTGGTTTCCAAGCTCCAACTGCAAAAAGCAGGGCTGGCGGCACAAACCACAGCAGGGGATCTGGGGTGGATCTTCCTGCCTGCGCTCCGCACCCTGGACAAGGTGTTGCTGACGCAGCAGAAGCAGAATGGGCTGTTGGAAAGGGACCTCGAAGGTGCTAAGGAGGCTCGCCAACTGTCCCAAGAGGTTGCAGCTGCAAGCACGGATCAAGGCAAGAAGCTGGAGCCCCAATGTGCCATTCTGGCTACCTACATTGCAAATTGCCCACAGCTACAGTGGGGACGGAGAGATTTCCATCTGCTGACAGTGCGGGCACTGGTGCAAAAAGTGGGTTGGGATGCAGAAACTTGGGATGGCAATATGTGGGACTCCAACCACCTGCCTAGCTCAGAGTCACACCCAGAGCATGACAGCAAGGTAGCTGCCCAGCCAGTGGCAGAGCAGCAGCTCACCAGACTGAATGCAGCCCATCTGCAAGGAACCACAACTAGTTGCGATTTCAAAGCCTCAGAGGCACAGGATATGCAGGGGTGCTACAGGCAGCAGCACCATGAAGGGTTATTAGAGTGGCTGTCAAGGCTGTGGGATGACGGGGTGGATGCGGTTGCTTTTACTAGAGGGGAACTCGATGGAATGGAGGCTCTGCCCCAGGATGCCATGCTGCGCAGCACCTCCATACCCTGCAGCAGCAAAACCAAAACGTTTCCCCCTTCCTAATGGAGGGGGTGCTGTGTGCAGCGCAGCTAACCTGGCCGACTGCCATCAGTGACAGGCTCACCGAGTGGACTACTGTGGCAGCAGGAATAAACCAGCTGCAGCAATCAGGAATGCTGTCCAGAATTCACTCCCCTGAGTTTACAGGACTGGATCAGATCCGCATGAGCAAAACCATCCGGACTAAGATGCTGCAAAGCACCACACAGACTCACAGAATGGTTGAGGTTGGAAGGGACCTCTGGAGATCATCTAGTGCAACCCCCTGCTCAAGCAGCCTCACCTAGAGCACGTTGCACAGGAGGGCATCCAGGCGGCTTTTGAAAATCTCCAGAGAAGGAGACTCCACAACCTCTCTGGGCAACCTGTTGCAGGGCTCTGTCACCGCCACAGTGAAGAAGTTTTTTCTCATGTTCATAGGGAATTCCCTCTATTTCAGTTTGTGCCTGTTGCCTCGCGTCCTGTCGCTGGGCACCACTGACAAGAGTCTGGCCCCATCCTCTTGACACCCTCCCTTCAGCTATTTGTATACATTGATAAGATGCCCTCTCAGTCTTCTCTTCTCCAGGCTGAACAGGCCCAGCTCTCTCAGCCTTTCCTCATAGGGGAGATACTCCAGTCCCCTAATCATCTTTGTAGTCCTCTGCTGGACTTGCTTCAGTGGAACTAGACACAGTACTACAGATGCGGCTTCACCAGGGCTGAGTAGAGGGGGAGGATCACCTCCCTCTGCCTGCTGGCAACACTCTTCCTGATGCACCCAAGGATCCCATTGGCCTTCTTGGCCACAAGGGCACATTGCTGCCTCATGGTCAGCTTGGTGTCCACCAGCACTCCCAGTCCTTCTCCACAGAGCAGAACCCTCTGAGCTCTGCCTTTCAGCCACGTCTCAATCCACCACACTCTCCACTCATCTAACGCACACTTCCTGAGCTTGCCAAAAAGGATGTAATGGGAGACAGCATCAAAAGCCTCCCTGAAGTCAAGGGAGACAACATCCACTGCTCTCCCCTCATCTACCCAGCCAGTCATCCCATCAGAGAAGGCTATCAGATTGGTTAGGCATGATTTCCCCTTGGTGAAGCCATGCTGACTACTCCTGAGCACTTTCTTGTCCTCCACATGCTTGGAGATGGCCTCCAGGATGAGCTGCTCCATCACCTTTCCAGGGATGCAGGTGAGGCTGACTAGCCTGTAGTTCCCTGGCTCCTCCTTCTTGCCCTTTTGGAAGGCTGCAGTGACAGCAGCTTTCCGCCAGTCCTCAGGCACCTCTCCCGATCTCCATGCTCTTTCCAGGATGATGGAGAGTGGCCTAGCAATGGTGTCCACCAGCTCCCTCAGCACTCGTGGGTGCATCCTATCAAGGCCCACAGACTTGTGGATGTCAGGTTTGCCTAAATGATCTCTAGCCTGACCCTCTTCCACCAAGGGCAAGTCTTCCTTTCTCCACACTTTCTGCCTGGGCTCCAGGGTCTGGGATTCCCGAGGGCTGGTCTTAGCAGTAAAGACTGAAGCAAAGAAGGCACTCAGCATCTCTGCCTTCTCTGTACCCTTTGTCACCAGGGCCCCTGCCCCAGGCAGCAGCAGGCCCACATTCTCCCTAGTCTTCCCTTTGGTACAGATGTATATAAGGAAGCCCTTCTTGCTGTCCTTGACATCCCTTGCCAGTTGCAGCTCCAAATGGGCCTTGGCCTTCCTAGTGCTCTCCCTGCACACTCCAACGACATCCCTGTACTGCTCCCCAGTGGCCTGTGCCTGCTTCCACCTTCCGGCCACTTCCTTCTTGTGGAGGAGTTTTGCCAGGAGCTCCTTGCTCATCCCTGCAGCTCTCCTGCCCCCTTTGCTCGACTTCCAGCTCAAGAGCAGTGCATCCCAATGAGCAGGGAGGAAGCGATCCTTGACTATTAACCAGCTCTCTTGGACCCCCCTTCCTCCTAGGTCCCTATCCCCCAAGGGATTCTTCCAGCAAGGTCCCTGAAGAGGCCAAAGTTTGCTCTCCTCAAGTCCAGGCTTGTGCTCCTACTTTGTGCCCTGCTTCCTCCTCACAGGAGCCTCAGCTCCACCATCTCATGGTCTCCGCAGCCAAGGAGGGCCCCAACTGTGGAGGGTCATGACAGGGTTAAACTGGTGGAAAGTTACAAGCAGCAAAGCGTATGGGAAAAGAGAAGCAAGTAACAAGGTACAAGGGAGGAAAGTTGCAAGTAGCAAGCTGTGGGAAAGGAGAAGCAAGGAGCGAGGTACAAGGCATGATTGTGCGTGCGTGATCGGTGTAATGACTGGCTACCTGTGATGTAATCAGCATGATGACTGGCTTAGCAAAGTGTATCTGTAAAACCGCTGAAGCAGCTAACTTAGTATAAATATGCTCAGAAACAAACAATAAATGTCTCAAGATGCACCACTTCTTGAGTCTGTGCCTTCATTCACTGCAAGTTTACCGCTCAGAATTGTTCCTCTTTGCTAGGAGGAAAGCCAAAGACTGCACTAACTGTAGTGGGCCCTCTGAGCCAGTAACCTGTGGGAACCCCCTGGCAGAGGTCAAAAATAGGATGTGGGTTTTTCCTTCTTGGGAGCGATAGCTGGAAGTGTTAGGGGAGTTGCTTCTGTGGAGAAGTAGGAGAGGAGTAGCTGCAAAAGCCCAGCTGAAGCAGGAGCAGGTGGGAAAATGTGTCTGGGCTTGTGGGGCCCTTCCACTCATCTACAAGGTGGTTGATCTGCAAGGCATGGTGGTAAGTGAGCTTTGCCAGGCCCTAGATAGCGCAGCTGCAGGCAAGGCCAGCCTGAGGCACCTTTGCTGTGCCCCAGTGTGGTTTCCCACCAATGGCAGTAACAGGAGCTGGTGCCGTGCTGCTTTGCACTAGCCCTTTAGCCCTTCTGCGGTGGCTTGTCCCTGGGATTTTGGGAGCCGTGCAGAAAGTGGCCTAGAACGCTGGTGCTTCTGGAGGAGCTTGGAGTTGTTTCTGTGTGCTCATGAGGATGCTGCTAGCTTCTTTGCTCTCCTTCTCTAGGTTCCTGCGTGGCATCCCTCTGCGCACTGTCCGAGAGCCTTCTGCATGCACCGTCACGTATTGGAGAGCAACAGCTTCCTGGGCTGGATTTCGATCAGAGCCATCAAGATGAAGCGTGCACATCATCCTGCATGGTCAACTCTCCAGGTGAGTCCAACTGACCAAAGTCTATTCTCTTTATGGGTTGGTGTCCCTGCCAGGATCCTTGAATATGTACCTGCCTGGGATAAGGGCTCATTGGATGCACAAGCAATTTGCAGAGCACGTGGACGTGTAACCTTGTCCCTACGAGGCCTCAGAAGAAGGCTGAGAACCACCTAGTCAGGGCTGCCTCCTGCCCCCAGGAGCAACAGATGCTCCGGCTTGCCCAGGAGCAGAGTGCAAGAACCTTGCAAGAGGAGCATGCCGCAGAGCTGGCCTTAACCCTAGATACCCCCCAGAGTTGGAGCAGCCCTGACCAGTCCTCGCTGGCCCTTGACTTGCCAGTGACTGGAAGAGAACTGCAGTTGCAGTGCAGTGGGGTGACATTTGGCAGCCTTGAGACTGCAGTGCCAGGGACTGTGGCTGCGATGGGCACGAGCGCTTGCAGAGTGGCCTGAAGAAGGCAGAGAGCAAGGGGAGGCCCCTCTGGGTGAGCATGTGCCTCTGTAGGACCTTAGCAGCCCCCTGATGAGGTGTCGCAGCATGCATTGCAAGCAGCGGCGCCATGCCTCCCTTGGGCAGAGGTCAAGGACACAGGCAGCAGTGGGGAAAAGCAGGAGAGGACAAGGCAGTAAATCAGGGGCAGACGCTAAACCCGCGAAGGAGCAGGCAGATGCCACCACTGCCAATAATCACGCACCCTCTGAGCAGGCCAAATACCATAACCCGTGGTCACCTCGGGCCCTCTTTAAAGCGCCCCTCAGGTGGGTGAAGAATTCAGACCTTTGGTGGCACCTGTGCAAAGGGAACATATCCTCCCCCTCCACTGCCGCAAAGGCTGCCTGAGGACAGGATGCAAGTTCTCCGCAGACAGGTTTATGAGGCAGCTGCTCGAGGGCCAGATATGACCCTGAAGAAGGCAAGGTCACAGAGCATTTCAGTTGCCTGCTGGAGAGCAGGCTCTTCTCTGTGCTCCTGCAAATCCTTCTCCCATTAACAGGAGAAACACCAAGAAGCACTTGAAAAATAGAACCACTGTGAGAAGAGCTGGCATGAATGCCTGCTCCAAAAATCACTCCAGGCACAATGGGTCACATTTCACCCAATGATGGGCTCACAGGACTGCCCCCCATCTCGCGTCCTGGTCCTCACCATTGATGTTGTTGGCTGAAGGAAAGGTTCTCCAAGCAAGTGCAAGGTGTCCAAATATGCTTTATGTACTCTGCTTCCATAAATCAAATAAGAGGGTATAAAAGGAGGTAGTGATTATGTTGAAGAAGGCTGCCCAATAGAAAATCAGTTCAAGAACTGCTGTTCAAAGTGCTGTGTACATCTGTCTACTGAGAAGTTAATAAGACCATGAAAGTAAAAGCAATTGGAGAAATCCAAAGATGAACAGAGAAGAACCCAGGAAAAGCTGTCTCAAGGTACAACCTGATGAACTTGGAGTATTGCTCTGTCACGAAGTTGCTTTTCCCATAAAAAAACAGATCAGACAAGATTGTACAGAGAAGGTTGGGGCTATGTTGCTCTGAATGAAGAGCTTCTCCTTTGAGCTGCTCTTCAGCTCAGCTACAAGAGACTGTAGAAACACCATGAGCAATTCCTCTCCCTTGCTGAGAAGATGGTCCCCAGAAGCCCGGCTAAGTTGCCTTCCAACTCAGCAGGCACCTTTCCCCTCCCCTGGAGGGGAACCTGGTCAAGTCCTACCCATCAGCTGCCCAGCCTGAGCCCAGGGGAGGAAGAAACCCAAAAGGGCTCACTGCCCTGGCTTTTCCTCTCCCTTTGAAACCTCTGACTTTTTCAGCGCCCCAAAACCCTGAGCTGACAGCCTGAGGGGTGAATGACTGTGTGTAAAAGCCCTCACCGAGGATGGGAAGACCTTAAAAAGCCTGGGAGAGAGGAAAGGAAAGAAAGGACACACTAACATTTCCTGCCTTTGCTCAAAGAGGCTGTAGTGAAATCCAGGGCCCCTTTGTGCCGGGCGCCGTAACACCTCGCGAGAGAGAAGGCCTGTGCCAGAGAGCTCCTCACCTCCATGGCCACGGCACTGAGCAAGGACCAGGGCAGCCGGGTGAGAGCAGCCGCCAGGGACGGCTCAGGCAGCAGCAGGGAGGAGACAGGCCTCCGAATGTCTTGGCTGCACAGCCTGCTCCCAGCCCTGTGCTCTGCAGGGACAGGCTCAGCCCATCCCCTGCAGAGCTGCAGAGCAAGCACCAAGTCTGGTTCTTCCTCTCTTCTTTAAAGCAAAGGCTTGTTTCCCTCCCTTACAAGTTAGAGTGAGGAATATTAGGCTGTAACTGTCCTGTGTAGGTCTCAAACTCCTCCTTGTCCAAGACGCTCGAGTGTTTTTCCCCTGTCCTTGCTGCTGCTGCAAGGTCCCCCCCCCCAAAGGCTTGGTCCTGCTGAGTCCCCAAGGTCAGACAGTGCTTGGGAAGAGCTCAGCCTTGCTGCCTTGTCCAGTTTGTGTCAGGCCTCCTGAGAAACCTGAGGTTGTGTGAACCAGCAAGCAGTGTGTGTGTTTGTGTTTGTTTGTTTTTCCCCCTTTTAGGGGAAGACTAGTGGGTGGATGTGGGTGGGATGAGGATGCGGGTGGCATGGGAGGGCAGGAATGGACACAGCTGGGGGTAGGGAGGGGGAGGTGCATTTTGAAGGGGGGATGTGGGCAGCAACACTGAGCCTGTGCTTCCAGTTTTCTTTTGGTCAGGTATTGCTGGATTGAGCTGCTCCAATGCCATCAGCTCTCTGCCTGGCTTTCGGAAAAGGTTTGTTGTTTTTGCAGCAGTTGAGGCAAAGCAGAATTACCAACCCCCTGTCAGGTCAATACAGGCAAAGGGAATCACTGTGCGCGCCATGCTGTGCGTGCACGAGCCTTCCTGGGTCAACTGTGCTGACACGCTGGTTGGGCTAATGCCCTTTGGTTGGCAAGCAGTTGTGTTAGCAGCTGCCCCAGCAGGGTTAGTACCAGAATATCTTCGTGGGCTGGGTGGGGTTTTGTCCCCCCTCCCCCCAAGCTTTGGGGTATATATATATATATTTTTTTACCTCCTCATGGTTCTGAATAGGGGAGTGATTCATTTCTCTCTCTCTCTCTTTCTCTCTCTCTCTTAAAGGACAGCTCTTGATTTGGTCATGCCGTGGGAGGAATGTATGAGCTTGGCACTGTGAAAACTGAGACAGAGCTCTTTTGTATCTGCTTGAGCCTAAAGGGAGATTCTGTGCATGTCTGGCATATAAAACTTGAAATTAAAAAAAACCCACAAAACCCACAATAAATTCACCGCAGGATGCCCAACCTTCAGATTACCCGTAACTCAATGCCTTCCCTCTAGATCACTAAATTGCTGCAGGGGCAGTGATAACCTTAAAGCAAACGGAGCTGGGTGTGGATGGTAGTAAGGAAAGTCACTTGGATACAGCAGCGCTTCCTGACCGTAGTTTGGGGCCCCGTGAATCTCCTTTGCAGTGGATGCGCAGCTTTTGAGGAAAAGGTTTCTTGACTGTTGGAATCAAGGACAAACCCTTTCTTGCTCTCTGCACAGAGTGAGTCCTCTTGTTATAGCGTGATTCCATTAGGGGCTTCTCCGTGGAAAGGGCAAAAAAGGGTTGAGAAGGCTGAAGAAGCTGCAAGTGCATTGGAAAGGGTGAGGACTCGTGTAGGTAGCGCCCAGGATCAGCTGCTGGAATAAAGGCAGCCTCTCTGAGCCAGGCCCAAGGAGTTTTCCCCAAAGCAGCGTCTAGTTTAGGCTGCGTGGAGGTTTTGGGCAAGTTGCTTTAACAGCTGGTGCTGGGCCGGGCATTTGAAAGTAGTAATGAGCCAGTGCAAGCGCAGGCAGCCTAAGTGGGCAGAGCAGGGCCTGTTCCCTGGGGCCCCAGGCTGCAGGGCTGGGATCAGGCACTGTGAGGAGCCCAGCGCTGAGGGGTCTGTTGTGGGGTGGTTTGAGGCCGGGGCACTTTGTGTGGGGCTGCAGCCGGCGAGGAGCTCTGTGCCCGGCCACTTGCGCTGTGCGAGTCCTGCCCGGCGGCGCCCGGGTGCTGAGCAGAGCCACAGCCGTGCCAGAGCCACAAAACTCTGCTGCAGCATGAGTGCTGCCCCAGCCGCAGCGTCTGCGCTCACTGCAGAGCTAGTTTGGGGTCAGGTGCCCTGCAGGGAAGAGTGTGCCCTGGGGAGTGATGGTGTCCCAAGGTAACGCGCTCCGGCTGCACTTCCCCGCTGCCAGGAGCGAGCCCAGAGAGCAGTGCTTGCCACGTGTTGATGGCTGGGTGGCTGGTGCGTACGGGGGGAGCAGGCAGCCCCGCGGCTTTGTCCTTAACTATAACTGTGCGGCAATGGCTGTGGAGAAGTGGTGGGCAGCGCCATGCAGGGCAGGATATGTGCGGTGTGCCAGGGTGCTGCCCTGCCCAAAGCTTTCTTCCTGCAGCCCCTTTTGGCGCTGTGCCGTGGTCAGCTGGACGCCGTGGGGTCTGGCCTCCCTCCTTCCTCCTCGGCGAGCTTGAGCGTCAAGGCAAGGGGAGCGTTGCGTTTCCTTGCTCTCTCGGTCCCGAGGCGCCTGCTTGCCCTCCTTGATCAGGCTGTTAGTGCTCGCAGGCGTTTCTGCCGACCTGGAGACAGGGAGTTGCCCTTTTATTTGAGAAGTCCCTTCCTCTTCATGCCTTGCTTGGGCCTTGCTGTAAAACCCAAGGCTTGCTTTCATGTGACTTGTGGGAGTAAAAGAAAGGGCCTTTCTTCTGTGCGTGTACCCCTAAAGGAAGGAAATGGGGGGCAGAGGGGCTGTGTCCGGTGACGGAGCGGCAACAATCCTGCGTTAGGCCCTGTGGCTTCCCAAAGCGCAGCCCCCCCCTGCTTAGTGTGGGTCTGACACTCGAGGCCCAGCCTTCTCCCCAGGTTGCTGCTTGAAGGATTTAATCCGGCTGCACAGAAGCAGGTCTGCTGCCATTTCTGCCTGCGGTGCTCCGGAGGACGGAAGCATCTTCAATTTTGCCGTGCTGGGAAGGACCTTGCTCTGAGTCGGGTCCCTCGTGCGCTTTCCCTGCCCTGTTCTCCTTTGCCGTTTGTGTTTAGGGCTTTTGTGCGCAGCCGTGTTTGCTGCGGGGGTGAGGTGGGAGCTGGCAGTTGCTGGGTTGCTGATGGTTTGCTTGAAGCTCTTTGGAAGAGGGACCCAGTTGAGAAGAGGGGCCCTTTTGGGCTGGGCAAGGCTATTCTTAGGAGAGGGCCTAAAGTGGCCGATGCCTTCCTGTTCAAAATCTCATTGTCCAAGCAGACGCCCTCAGCCGACCAGCAGTGGATTTTGTCTCCAACCACTGCATGCTTTGTAACTAGGAAAGCCCAAAGGAGGGCCCGGTCCCCTGAAAGGGCTGCCCAGTGGGGGTCTCTCTTCCCTCCAGTTCCCCTCTGTACGAGTTCTTAGCCAGCATCAAGGCAGTGTGACAGCTGTGCAGCGCAGCAGCCAAGGGCGCTAGCTGCAGAGCTGCGACTGCGCTGGCTGTGGCTGGGTTTGGGGCTGGCGCTGCAGGGGCGCTGGTTTTAGCCTGAGTTGTGGGTGGACGTGGGCAATGAAACTGGAGCCCACTTTGCTTGGGATGGGTCCTAGCTAGAGGCTCGAGTAAAGCTGGTGGTGGTGAGGGTCCAAATCCCGCAGCAAGCCTGCTGTGTGTGAAGCGCATCTGCCCCCTGCCCCTTCTTTGTGTCACTTCATCAGTGCTCTTGCAGTATACCTCTGCCATGCGATTTGGGACCTCCAAAGATGCCCCTTAACTGGATTTTCCATGTGGCACTTGCACCACTGCGATCTCCTGGTTTGGCTGCGTGTTTAGTTTCAGAGATGAACTCCCAGCTCTTCCTGCTCCCAGCCCAAAAAGCTTGAGAGCAGCTTAGTCCTTGTCAGCTTGTCCTCTTTTGAGGCTGCTTGTCAAGGCCCTGAGAACTGCCCCTGCTTGTGCTTGTAGGTCTGCCTGCCCCGTGTGCCGCTTTGGGAGCCCCCTGAGTGAAGCCAGCGAGCAGGCAGATGGTGTCAAAGCCACGCTGCCTCATCCATTTAAAGCCAAGAGTCCCTCGATGGGGGTGGCATGAGTCCCCGAGCAGGTCCGTGTCTGGGAGCCCCCAGGAGGTTGCTCAGAAAGGCGCCTGGGCCAGCAGCACCGCGGACTGCATTGCTGGGTGGCGACAGGCAAAAGGGGCAGGTGATGGGGTCCCCGGGCAGCCTGATTTGGGCAGAAGCTGCAGCCCTCGCTGGCAGCTTGGCCTGCCCCCGTCCATCCCCAGCGGCTGCTTGCGGCCAGCCCCGCTCTGCCTGCAGTGGCGATTCCCGCAGGACCACGTTCCCAGGGAAACCCCCCCATCCCTGGAAAGCAGCTCCATGGCTGTCTGGTCCCAAGCAGCGCCATGCACGGCCTTCCCGCGTTGGGGTCTCCAGGGAGCCCCGTGCTCGGTGTGCGCATCCTCCTGCGTCTCCCCATGTGTGCGGAGGCTGCAGCAGGGTGGGCCAGGGCCCAGCTTTGCTTTGCCTTTGTGCAGGGCTGAGCCCAGGGACCCCGGGTCTATCAGAAGGGCTTCTGGGGCCTCCAGAAACGCAGCTCCGAAATGCAGAAGAGAAAGGCGATGATGTTGCCTTGCCTCTGGCCCCGGCTTTTCTTCCATGGCATCGGGATGAATTAGTCCTGCTACATTTGAGAAAGGGTTGTGTTGTGGGCTGGCCGGGGAGCTGGAGAGCAGTTTGGCAGCCTGTGTGACCTGGCAGCTTTTGTGCTGCTGCCATGGGGCCCCTGGGTGCCAGCGAGGCTTTCTAGGCAGCCGAATGCCCCGGCGCTGGTGTGAGCAGTGGCGCGAGCCGCTCCTGGCTCGCGGGGCCTCTGTGCTGGAGCAATGGCCCCTGTGCGCTAGTGGGAGCGCGCTGGATTTTTGTTCAGGCTCTGGCCCGGGTCTCTCTGCTTCCTGTGGGCCCGGTTTTGTGGCCTGGCTGGGATGGTGTTGTGAAAGGAGTGATGCACTTCACTCGTAAGAGGGAAGCAGCACTACGTTTATTGCAGTAAGACAGTGACTTAACAAAGTTCAATCGTAAATAAGAACGATTTAACGAGGTTTGATTGGCAAGGTTCACTCAGTTATTTACTGCATGAAGGACAGGGTCAGATGTGCGTGCAACAACGGAGACCCTGCCGTCAAGTCACGAGGTTCAGACTGGACCCCCTTGCTTTCTAAACTCCTTTGGAGAGGAGCCTAGGTGCAGCTGGATCCAGTCCTAGTCCCAGACTTGGTCAATGGTTTATGTCTAAGGGGTTATGTGCGCAATTAATCTGAGATATAACTCAGCAAAGTTTCACAAAGTTCGCAAAAGTTCAGCACGCTATTAATCACTTCCCGAGGATCTGGGGCGGGTAAGGAATCTCTCAGCCTCGAGGAGTGACGGTGAGAGGTGTCCCTGCTCAAGAGGAGGTTCTGCAGTGCAGCCCGCTGCTGTTCAGGAGAGCTCCATGGGCTCTGGGCTGCCCCCTATTTCTGGGGGGGGAGATGATTGACTCATCGTCATATTTGCATGCTAGATGGGTCTTAATTGGCGCACGCTCAACTAGCCCCTACATAGGTGCTGCTTACAGGGAGGTCAGGTTGAGGGGGAGAGAGCACATCAGTGGGGGGGGGGGAAGGAGCACACCGTCACACGCTGTCTGCGCGCGCTGGCTGAGAGACAGGAGAGAGCAGAGCACGAGGAAGAGGAGGAGGCGCCCGAGACCCTGGAGTCTGAGGAGCAAGGTGGTGAGCAGAAAGTGCTGGCGTGCTGTGTGGGGCTGTGTGGGAGTGGGGCCACGTGTGTCCCTGTGTCCCCTGCCAACCCTGCACAGGAGGCCCGGGCCAGCGCGGGGCAGAGCGGTGCCTGTTGCTGGCTGCGAGGGCTCTGCCCCCCCTGCCCCTTCCCTGACGGAGCCGCCTGGCGCTGCTGCACCTGGCTCTTGCCGGGGGCCCGGGGGCTGGTTGCTGCCGTGCCGGGGCTGCCTTCAGCGGCGGCTGTTGAGCCACAGGAGCCCGGCAGGGCTGGTGCGGAGGCGGTGCGGCTGGAGTGCCCTTGAGCCCCGCGTGGGGCCGTGGGCCGTGGCACGGGCAGGGTCCGGTGGGGCTGAGCATCTCACGCAGCCTTTCCTTCTGCCCGCAGGTGCTCCGCCCGCTGCCCAGGCGCTGCTGGCTCGCCTGCTGGTGAGTAGCGGGGCCCCGGGGACAGAGCTTTTGTGGCCAGGGCGAGGGGAGAGGCTGGGAGAGCTGGTGCTGAGGCCGGTGCCCGGCATGATCCCCAGAGCCATGGGGGCGAGGTGGGCTGCAGAGATCCCCCTGCTGCTGCTGCTGCTGCACCTGGCAGGTGAAGTGGCGGCGGGGGGGAGAGGCTGGGGGCGGAGGGGGCAGCAAGATGCCTTCAGCCGCCCAGGCTGGCGGAGGGCGATGGTGGCGGGTTGGCGAGCGCTTGTCAGCGCGATGGCCTGAGGCTTTGGGGCGTCGGAGCACAGAGGAGGCGCCCGGACCCTGCCGTGGCGCTCGCTGGGCTGAGAGCGAGGGCTTTTGCTTCCTCGGGCTTTGCATTAGGGGAAGAGCGAGAGGTGGGTTGCAAGAGGGGCGAGTGGGGAGAGGGGCTGCCACAAAGGGGAGCTCTGCGCCGACAGTCTGTGGGGCCGTGTGGATGCGCAGACGGCCCTGGCCAAGGGCAGGGGAGCGTTTGCTTCATGTCTCGCTTGGCCCTAGTTCCCGCGAACGTCGCTGGAGCTCATCGAGAGCGAGGCCTGGACCGTGGGCCTGAGGTGGGAGCTGAGGCGGCAGCTGGGCAGCTCTCCCTGCCCGTCCTGGGAGAAGGTTTGCTCCCTACGTGGGCGGTGGAGCTGGCCAGGGCTGGGCGTTGGGGCCGCAGCGACTGCCCCTTTCTGGTGCGTTGCAGGCACTGACTTGTGTTGTGTCTCGCTGTGCTGAGAGCCGCTTCCAGCTGGCATTGTCCTCGGTCGAGGGGTTCACGGAGACTTTGCAGCAGCAGCAGCAGCAGCAGCAGGAGGTAAAGGGCCCAGGGTGTCGCTGTTTGTTTTCCTTCTGGCCTCTTGTCACTTGTGCCCCAGCGGCAGCCTGGTGGCGGCTGCTGCGTTTTGTTTGCGCCCGTGTTAAGAAGCACCTGAGCGCTGCGCTTGAAAGGGGCCGTGGCGGGGCTGGGGCGCGTGGGGTGTTTTAGGGCGGGAGGGGGTTGGTGCCTGGTGGGTGGGAGCTGCCCAGCCGGGGCAGCTGCAGCGCTCGCTTGCCCGCCGCCGTGTTGGTGAAGCGCCAGCGGTGGGGGCGAGGGAGGCTCTGCCCTCGGCCCGTGCCTGCGCGAGCTCCGCGCCTGTGGGGTGGGTGCCGGCCGCCGGCGCCGAGCTGCCGGGAGCTCGAGCAGCGCCGTGGGGAGGTGCCGGGAGGTGCGCGGGGAGCTGAGGCGCCGGTGGGGTGCGGGGCAGCTCCCGCCTGGGGAGCGCAGGGGGCGCCGGGCGCAGCGGGGCCGTGGGGTGGCGTCTTGGTGCTTCTCCGGCGAATGCGCAGCAGAGCAACCCGGCGAGGACTCGAGCTGCGCTCGTGGGTGTCTAGAGCAGGATGGCGCTGCGTGCCGCCAGGGAGCAGCTGCTCGCCCCCGTTGAGAGCCATGTGGTGGGGAGCGTCCTGCGGCTGTGCCGAGAGGGCTGCCGGGGCAGAGTGGGCCAGGTGCCGCCAGCTCCAGCCTCTCCTCGCCCTTCCCATGCACCCCTTTGCCGTTGCAGCCGTGCCAGCGCTGCTTGCCCTGCTGCCCTGGGCCGGGGTCGGCGGGGTCTTTCCGGGCGGCAGCCGGGGCAGCTGCTTCCCTGGCCGTGGGAGGCTCCTTCGCGGGAGGGGAGAGGAGGTTTGCTGGCTGGGGCGCAGGTGCCGAGCTGGGGTGCGCTGGGTTGCTGGAGGGCGCAGTGTGCTGCCGGCGCTGTGCTTGGAGGCAGATTGCCCCCAGCCGCGCTGCTCTTTCCGCCCTTGGCCGAGCTCCAAGCGTGTTTTTGTCCCCTGGCCTCAGGACGCAGAGCTGAAGCTCTCCGTGGTGCAGAGCATCGCTGAGCTCAGCCTGGCCGTCCGGGCTGTGGCCACCTGCCCCGGGTTTGAGTTGAGCTGCGAGTGGGAGCTGCTGCAGATGGTGGTGGTGAGCGCCCGGAGCCAGGGCCACTGCGCAGGGGAGCTTTGGGCTGTGCCTGGGGCGGGTTTGCGCAGGGGCGCGAAGGTGTCGTGGGGCCGTGCGCGAGGTCCCGAGCGCCCTGAGCTGCCTCCCCAGCTGGTGGGGCGCTTGGGTGCTGGTGCTCAGGGCCGTGGCGGGCGAGCGCGGTGCGTCCGGGCGCCAGGGAGGTGCCGCCTCGTCCTGCGGGGCCTTGGTGGGAGCCGTGGGGGTGGTGGTGCCGGTGGGACCTGGCAGCAGAGCGCGTGGCTGGGTCGGGCGGGAGGGCTCTCCCGCAGCCCTGCGCACTGCCCGCTTTGTGCCTGTGTCCCTGTGACTTGCAGGAGGTGATTGAGGAGGAGCCCCCGGAGTCCCTGGTGCACCCCCAGGCCGTGGTGGCCGTGCAGCAGTTGAGGTAGGGTCTGTGCGGGGCTGTGGGAGTCGCTGCGTGTCCCAGCGCAGCTGGCTGGTGTGGCTGGGGCTGCGGGCGCTGGATTTGGGGCTGTGGATGGGGACAACGGCAGTGGTCCTTTGAGTCGCTCTGGAGAGCGCTAGTAAGGCCTCTTTGTGGTTTCCGTCCCTTTTTTCTGCTGGCAGCAAGCTGCAGCCCCGTGTGAGCAGGGAGGAAAAGCGCAGCCTCCTGGCTCAGTGCTGCGAGGGCGTTGTGTGCCTTCGTCACCCGGAGCAGAGGGAAGAGGAAGGGGATGTGGTGGTGGCTGCCGCACGCACGCGGGTACCTGCCAGCCCTTCTCAGCTGCCCCTCGGTGGGGGCCCAGCTCCGGGTGCCCCGCGCTCTGGCAGTGGCTGGCTGCGTTGGCGTCTCCGCGGGGTGCCCGGCCTCAGTCGCCCTTTCTGGTGTCAGGGTGTACAGGCGCCATCCCTGTGAGCGCTGCGCCAGCTCCTGAGAGCCCTTCTGCAGGCAGAGGTGGCCCCTGCCTGCTTCGAGGACACGGTGCAGGTGAGCGTCCGTGGGACGGCAGGGAAAGCGTCGCCGCTGCCCGAGCGGGGCGGCCAGAGCCGTGGGGATCCTGCCCGCGGGGCTGCTCCGAGGAGAGGAGCTTCCCTGTAAGCAGGTGCAACACCCCACCCAAATTGGCAGCGAGTGAAAGGGTGCCAGTTTGAGGTGCCCTCGCCCTAGTTTTGCAGCCAAGCTTTTCCCATGGGCAGCAGCTTCCTTGCAGGCAGCTCGCAGTGTCGTGCGGAGCCGCCTGGACGTGCCACAGCTTCTGCGCAGGCGCAGCCGTGAGCGAGGGGCGCTGCCCAAGTGCAGGGCGCCGCGGCAAGAGCCCCGAGCGGGGAGGTGCCCGTGGGGAAGGGCTCCTGGGCCGGGGCTGGGGGGCCTGGAGAGCCCAGGGCCGTGGAGGCGGCAGGGCCGGGAAGGGAGGGGGCTGGCGAGGGGCGCCGGGCGGGAAGAGGCCCGTGGTGAGGCAGGTGCGCCCGTGGCCGGGTGCTGCGGCGCCGGCTCGCCTTGGCGCAGGCGTGTGAGCGGGAGAGGGCCCTGTGGGTGGGTGTGCGTCCAGCTGCTGGGTGCTCATGAACAGGCCTGCGAGCGCAGGGTGATCAGGGTGCCCGCGTTGCCCGGCCCCCTCCGTGCCGGCCGTGGCCCCGGCAGGGAGCTGCGCCCGGGCGAGCGCTGGGTTTGGGGTGTCCCGGGCTGCGGGGCAGCCCCTCGTTCGTCCCTGCCCAGCTGCAGCTCGGGGTGGGGGGGTGCGGCTGGGAGAGGGTGAGCGGCTGTGGGGGCTGCCGGTGACCTTTTCGGCTGCCTCTTGCTCCCGCAGCGAGGCCGTGCCCGCGAGCAGTTGGGCTCCCTGGCGGCACTGCTGGGGCCTCTGACAAGCGCCGTGCCAGCCGCGTCCCGCCGGCGGGCAGCGACCTGCCTCGGCCGCCTGCTGCAAATTGGAGGTGAGGAGAGCACGCAGGGCCGGTGCCCGCTGCTGCCTGAGGGCAGGACGTGGTCCCCGGTGGCAGGGACCGGTGCCCTCTGTGGCCGGCCCCTCACCTGGCTCGCGAACCCGCTGCGCCACGTTGAGGAGCCCTGGCTTCGCCGTGGCCTTCGCCGCCCTCCCTCAGGTCCTGCTTTATCCGCGCGCAGGGCCGGAGGTTCGCTGCCCGCGAACGTGACTCCCCTCTCTGCTGGCTGCAGCCGAGACCACGGAAGTGGCAGCTGAAGAGATTGGGTCCCTGCGCGAGCGGCTGACCGCTGCCGCCGCTGAGTCTCTGCCGGCGACCTCCGTCAGCATCGCGAAGGTACCTGGGCCCCGCAAAGCGGGGTGGGGGCCTGGTGCGGGGCTCCTGCCCATCTCCCTGCTCCCTGCAGGGCCTCGCGCAGTTCTGCGAGTGAGCTGTCGCATGGGGATGCGTGACGTGAGCACAGAGCAGGGAGCTGGAGACAAGTCTGTCCTTTTGGCCCACGGCAAAAGGAGCAGATGCCGTGATTTGTGCGCGTGTGTGAGCGCTGTTGTCAGGACGTGAGTTCTGCTTCTGAGCAACCTGTGACGTGGTCTCTTCCGTTTCTGCTTTCTCCCCAGCTTGTTTGCAAACGTTTCCCCCGAGGCCAGGCCACAGGCTTCCTGAGGCCCACTGCGGAGAGCCTGCTGCGCGCCAGGCCCGTGTGTGCGCGGGTCACTGGGTGGTGGATGCTCCCGTTCCTGGGGGAGTGCGGAGAGCAACTACTGCAGGCGGAGGTGAGAGAGAGGCGTTTTCTCCGTTTGCCTTTGGTTGTTCTCTGTTGTTGGCTGTTGGCCCCAAAGAAGGACAGGGAAAGGATGCAGCGAGCCGTTCTTTGTTGCCTTCCTCCTTCCAGGTGCCCGAAATGGTGAGCATCCTTTCCGCGTGCCTGCGGAGCACCTGGCAGAGCCCCCCGTGGTGGGTTGTGCTGCGGGCGTTGTTGCTCCTGGCCCGCTCTCGCCAATGGCTGGTGCTTGACAGCCTCCTTGAGAAGTGCTTGCGCGCGGACAGGTCTGTGTGCTGGCCCTTCCCTCGGCAGCGAGAGCCGGCCCCAGGGCACCCCTGCGTGGGGGGGTCCCGCTGGGCAGCAGGTGGATTTTCCCCGGGAAAGGCTGAGCGCTGCCAGCTTGGGGGCTCGTGTCCCCGTGCCTGCCCGGGCCTCGGCAGCCCTGTTGCTGCAGACGAGGAGAGTGTTTGGCCTCTCGCGAGGGCGTCGCAGGTGTGCGAGGATGCGGGCTCCCGGGCGAGCGTCTGTTCCCTTGCAGCGACACAGCGGAGCTGTGGAGGAGCCTGGGGAGCGGCGCCCTGGGGGGCTGCACGCTGGTGCACTTACCTGAAAAGTTCAGGGCAGCTGGAAAGAGCAGGCAGAGGAGCGAGTGCTGCGCTTGGGAGCTGGGCAGCGCGGGAGCCTCGTGTAGTACGGCCAGCGGCGGAGGCGTTGGTGCCGCTTCACGTCTGCTTTCCAGCTTGGGCTTGAGCGCGAGGGAGTTTGGTGCCCTTTGCGAGCGCCCGGGGAGCCTCGCGGGGTGCTGTGCCGGGGCAGCGGCAGCATTAGCGGTGTGGGGAGGCAGGACTGTTTGCTGCTGGCGGGCCGCAAGGCTGTGGCCGCAGTGAGACCTGGAGCCAGTGAAAGCCTCGCAGGCCGGTGGGGGGACGTGGATGGTGGGCAAAGGCCTTGTTTCACCCGGTGCTTCTCGGTTGAATTTCTCTGTAGATCACCCAAGCCCTTTGCGAGGTGGTGTCGGTGGTGCGGAGCAAGATGCTGGTGCAGCGCCTGCTTCCCTTCCTGCTTCCCTGCCTGCTGGGGCAGATCAGGGAGACGCTGGGGGAGGAGATGGCGCTGTCCCTCGGGGAGCCGGGGAGCAAGGAGACGCCGGGCAGGTGAGGAGCAGCAGGGGCCAGTTTTCTGTTAGCTTGAGCCTTGGCGACTGCGGAGTGTCATTTCAGGGGTACTTTGCCTCTCCCTCAGCGGGGTTTAGGCTGTGCGAACGAGTGCCTCGCCAAGCGGCTGAGGTGTTTTAGCTCCGCTAGAGATAAATGTTCCCCCAAAGTTGTGCGCCTGGCGACTTCTCTGGTTTTTCTTTTCCACCAGGCTTTTTGCGGAGGCTTCAGAGCTGGTGCTGGTGAAGTGCCTGGAGGAGTGGTGGCTGCGGCTGCTGCGGGAGCAGGGAGCGTGGGCATCGCTGGCAGAGCCCCGGGCTCACACCGCCAGCACGCTGTGCGTCTGCTGGCGAGGTGAGAGCGCCGGGATGCGGCGTGCCCTGTCTCGGGGGCTGTGCACGGGGAAAGGGCTGCTGGGAGCTCGCTGCATGCCCGGGAGCTCTGCTGAGGTGCAGAGCAGCGTCTGCGTCAGAGCGGGGGGATTTGGGAGTCGCAGCCTGTGGCCGTCCCGCGTGACTGCGCGTCACAAGCCCGCTGGTGCTTTGTGCGCAGCGTGCTGCTCGGCGCGGAGCTGGTCCCGCAGCACCTAGCGGAGAGCCTCTTCCCGTGGCTGGAGTGGCGCTCGGCAAACCTGCGGCTCGCGGCCATGGCTTTCTCTGCTGAGGGGAGGCAGCAGCGGGGCAGGGAGGGCTCGGAGGGTTCCCTAAGAAGCGGCTGCTCGGGGCGTCCCTTTCTGGGGGAAGGTGGCAGCAGCGAGTGTTGCTGGAGCGCCTCGACTGGCTCCTGCTCTGTAGGAAGCCTCTGGGGAGCGGCACCCGCCGGCCCCTGCGGAGCCCTTGCCGGAGCTCTGCCAGGGCCCTTTTTGCTGCTGCCGGGTCGGCCCAGAGGGAAAGCCCCCGGCTGTGGGGGAGCCCGTCGGGGGCTGAGGGGCTTCTCGACCCTGGAGCGCCGGGCCGCGGCTAGTGCTGCGTCTTGCCTGGCGTGAATGGCGTCGGGATGCTGGCGGCCCCATGGCTTTATTGCAGCTGGTGAAGGAGCAAGTGGTGGAGCAGAGCGAGCTCCTGAAGCCCCTCTTAGAGGCCTTAACAGAGAGATCACACAACCCCATCAGGAGCGCGGGGCAAATGGCCGTGAGAGGCGTGGGCAACGTGGCCAGCGGAGCGCCCGCGAAGGTGAGACGGCCTTTCCTGTGCTCTGAGCGCAGCCCAAAGCCGAGAGCCGCCGGGGAGAGGTGCACGGGGCTCGAGGAGCCTGGGGAGCCGAGCAGAGGCCGACGCGGGGCTGCGCTAGGGCCGCGCTCCTCGCCCTGCCGTCAGCAGGGTGGCAAGGGGGACGCTGGGTGCAAACGGGGGCTCCCTGGGCTGCTCTGGGGTTGCTCTGGGCTGGCTCTAGCAAGGGCAGCCTTTGGCGCAGGGTGATGGGCAGCGGCGAGAGGCAGGACTAGCGAGCAGCTCATGCGCCCGTCGCTCCGCAGCTGCGGAGGCCCAGGGCGGCCGTGGTGGAGGTGCTGCTGAGGGGCCTGGAGGATGGGGCCGGCGCGGAGGGGGCTGCCGAGAGGCTGCTGGCGCTGGCGAAGGCGCTGGGGGAGCTGGAGGCGAGGGCCGCGGGCTCTTCCTTTAAAGACGTGGCCAGGTGCAGCCGGGCGCTCTCGGGGGCGGTAAGTGCAGCTGCTCGTTGTGCTGTTGCCGTGAGAAGCGGGGGGGCCGGGGCCTGTGGGGCTCGTGGGGGTTCAGGGCGGACACATCGGTTTTGGAGAAGAGGGAGGGTTTCTCAGCGCGGTCGAAAGCTGCTGCTTGCGGCTGCCTTTTGGGCAAGGGCGGCCGTCCCGAGCCAGGAGCCCGGAGGTGTGAGGGAGGCAATGGTGCCAAGGGGCTCCGAGCGCGGGAGTGCAGGAGCCCCTGAGCACCGAGACTTTTGGCTCCGTGTGCCGCCAGAAAGGCTGCTGCGGCGCCGCGAGGCTGCAAGGCAGCGCCTGGCGTGCGGGGGTCAAACCGTGGGGGGTGTGTGAGTGGCCAGGAGGGATCTGGGCAGGGCGAGCTTGTTCCTGAATGCTGCTTCTAAAAGGCGATTTCCAAGCGAGCTGTGGTCAGGCGCAGGGATTTCTTGACCCTGGGGCCGCCCGGGCGCGGGTGGTCGGAGGGGCGTTTGCAGCCGGAGACGAGCTCCCGTGTCCCCGCTTTGCCCCGGGCGCGAGGCTGCCCCGTGCAGCTGGAGAGGCTCTTCAGCACGGCCCGGAGCTGCTGCGCGGGGAGCTGCCGGGCGCCCCAGGCGGCAGCCGTGACCGTCCCGGGGGAGAGGCAGCGGTGGGCTCTGGCGCTGCTGCCGGCCGCGGCACCCGGGTCAGGGCTGGGGTGCGGGGCCGGCCCTGGCTGCTTTCTCTCTGCGCGGCTGTGTCCAAAGCCCCAGCCGGGGCTGGGGTCGGGGTTGGGGCCGAGCTCCGATGGCTGCGGTTGCCCCCGTGCCGGGCGTCCTGCCGGACACGGCGCCGGCCGAGCGGCTGCAGCAGCGGGACCTGGCGTTCCCATTCGGAGGTAGGCGATGGCAGCCGAGCTGCCGCCCCAAGGGCCGGCGAGGCGCCTGGAGGCCCCGCGGATGCCGGGCCGGGGACGCCGGTGCCGAAAGCCGGGGGGCGCGGGGAGAGGGGCCTGTCGCGGCCCCCGGGCTCCTGGTGGGGGAAGCTGCCCCCGGCGGGGCGCCGCGGGGCACCGGGGACCGCGGGGGGAAACGGCGACCGAGCCGCCACGGTGCCTCCCTGCGGTGTCGTTGCAGCGCAGCGGAGCTGGCGGCGTGCCGAGGCCCCCGTGCGTGGTGGGAGGCAGCCACGATGCCCCGCACCAGGGGGCCCCGGCAGCCCGGGGCAGGAGGGCAATAAAGGTCTGTGCGTGCGGGGAAGGTGCCAGCTGTGTCCGGGCTCTGGGGGGGTCTCGCGCCGGCCCAGCCCTGCCCCCCCCAGGACATGGCCTCGGTGCCACCCGGCCCTGCCCTGCCCGGGGACGCAGCCTGGGGGAGCGGGGACGGGGGGAGGGGAGAGACTGGGGTGAGTGGGGGCACTGGGAGGTGCCTGGGGACACCAGGGAATACCGGGGTCACTGGGGGGAGCGGGGCGCTGGGGTGGGACTGGGCACGAGAGGGGCCCCGAGGACCCCGGGGGGAGCGGAGGGGCTGAGGGGCAAGTGCGGGCTGTGGGGGGCCGGGGGCACCGGGAGCCTCGGGGAGGCAGCCGGGGGGCTGAGTTTTGGGGCCGGCAGTGGGGCTGCAGGCTCTGGCTTCGAGCCCCAGAGCAGGTGCCCAAGGCCTGTGTTTCTGAGCTCAGCGGCAGGCTGAAGCCCTGGGTTTGGGGTCACACCCAGAGGCTTCGGGGGCTGCTTGGGGGTTGGGGACAGAGGCTCAGGCCTGCGTTTAGGGGCCAGAAGCGGAGGCTGAGGGGGCTGGTTTGTGGCTGAAAAGGGAGACGCAGCCCTGCGCTTTTGTGCTCAGAAACGAAGAGCGAGTGCTGCCTTTTGGGGTCCAGAACAGCGGCTTTGTCGGTCTCTGTTTTCAGCCCCCCCCCAACAGCTCAGTCCTGGGTTTTTGAGCTCAGAATCAGAGGCCAAGTGCTGCTTTCTGGGGTGGAAAAGAGAGGCCAAGCGCTGCGTTTCTGGCTCCACAAATGGCGGCTTAGGGGGCGGCTTTTGTTACTCGGAGAGCCTGAGCCCTGCGTGTCTGAGCTCCAAGCAGGGATTAAGTGCTGCCTTGTTGGGGCCAGGAATGGAGGCTCAGGGGGCTGTTTTGGGGGTTGAAAACAGAGACCAAGTGCTGCATTTTGGGGACTTGGAAACAGAGGCGAGTTCAGCTGTTTCCAGCCCCAAAGCAGAGGCTGAGGGGGCCCTTTTATGGTGTGGGGGGGGAGGCAAAGGAGTGGGGAGGGGCAGGGAGTGTGGTCCCTCCCCAAAGGGGGGTCCATCCATGAGTGCCCCCAGGGCAGGGAGGCTGGCATGCACCAGGCTGATCCTCCCATCTGAGATAGCTTCTGGTGCAAAAGCAGTTTTGGGGGGAGGAAACACCAGGAGCCACCACTTTCCAGGGCCAGTATTTATTCAGCATTCATCCAAGACTTTCAGTGCTTCCTAAACAATATCTTAACTAACTAGTTCAACGTTGATGCAGTGCACAGCAGCTCTTTGTTCAGTACTGTTCCACTATCAACTGATGACCTCAATCTCCAAGCTGTGGCAGTGACTGATCTGTGGCCTTGTCAACACTTTCCATAACAATTAATCAATTAGCTTCTAATTCTTGAATCGGTAGTAGCTGGTTAGTCACTCTGGATTCCATAGACATCAGCTCCTTGGTCAACAGCATTCAATATTCATAAGCTCTTTAGTCTGCCTGGATTCAGTCTTCAGAAGCTCCTAAGTCCTGAGTCAATGTCCAGCAGCAACTTGGTCAACATTCATGGAACAGTTGAGAGCTCCTTAGTCAACACTGATCCAATGCGCATGAGCTAATTGCTCCCCACTGATCCCAAATCCCTGAGCTCAGGAGTCGGCACCAGGCAATAGCCACGAGCACCTGGCTCGGCACTGCTTCCGTGCCCCCACGCTCGCTTGGCGCCGGACACCCCTTCCCCGCACCCAGGCTGCCCTGGTGGGACGCGGCGCCACCTCTGTGCCCGGGGCAGCGGCTGGTTCCCGGCCGCGTTGCTCCCGCGGGGGCCCCGCACCAGAGTGGCCCCAGCCCGCGGCGCCAGGCAGCAGCCAGCGGCTTTGGCCCGGGACCTCGGCCCGAGCGGCAGCTCCGGCGCGGCCGCGGCTCCTGCGGCTCTCACTCCCGGCGGCGGCTCCCGTGGGCTCGGTCCCGGTCCTGGTCCTGGTCAGCTCTGGCCCCGCCGCTCCCGGCTTCTGCAGCGGGAAGGGAAGACACGTCCCGGGAGCGCTCGCAGCCGCCCTCCCCGGGGCCGGGCCCCGGTGCTGCCCTCCCCGGCCGGGCCCCGCCGCTGCCCCGCGGCTCCCCCGTCCCCTCCCGGCGCGTCCCGGCCTCAGCCCGCGGCTCCCGGCGGGGGCAGCCTGGGCCTCCGGCTCCTCTGCCCCGCGCACAGACGCGGGCCGGCCCGGTTCTCCTGGTGCCCCCGCGGCAGAGCTAGTGCCCCGGCTGCCTGCCCTGGCCCTCCGTGGGACCCCGCTGCCCGCCGCTGCCTGCTCCTGCTGCCGCTGCCGCCGCTGCCCAGCCGGGCGGTGCCGCTTCGGGCTCCGGGGACGCCGCGCACCTGCTGCCCCTCAGCGCCGCTCGCCCGCGCACGGCGGCGCCGCTTGGCGGCCGCGGGGGCACTGCAGGGCCCGGGCAGCCCCCGCGCGGGCAGGAGCCGGAGCCGCAGCCGGGCGGTGTCACCCCGGGCCGGACCCACCCAGGGACCCCCGGCGCCCCCGGCCTGAGCCTTCCCCGAGCAGCGCGCGTTTGACAGGCGCCGGCGACAGGGCAGCGCCGCGGCGGCTCCCGGCCGCTTGCACCGTAGCCCGGGGAAAAGTGGCCGCAGCCCCGGCGCTGCTGGTAGCTGAGCTCGGGAAAATTATCAACTGACCTGGTGACCTGCACTGCGGAAGGAGTTTGAATGGTTACGATTTAGGCCCGGAGCAGCTCTCCTTCCCGGAATCACAGAGGCACAGCATGGCTGAGGCTGGCAGGGACCTCTGGAGATCATCTAGTCCAACCGCCTGCTCAAGCAGCATCACCTACAGCACCTTGCACAGGATCGCGTCCAGGCGGGTTTTGAGTATCTCCAGAGAAGGAGACTCCACAACCTCCCTGGGCAACCTGTGCCAGTGCCCTGTGTCACCCTCACAGGGAAGAAGTTTCTCCTCATGTTCAGATAGACCTGCCTGTGTTTCAGTTTGTGCCCGCTGCCTCGCGTCCTGTCACTGGGCACCACTGAAAAGAGTCTGGCCCCATCCTCTCGACACCCTCCCTTCAGATACTTGTACACATTGATAAAATCTCCTCTCAGCCTTCTCCTCTCCAGGCTAAACAGACCCAGCTCTCTCAGCCTTTCCTCATAAGAGAGATGCTCCAGTCCCCTAATCATCTTTGTAGCTCTTCGCTGCACTTGCTCCAGTAGTGCCACATCCCTCTTGTACTGAGGAGCCCAGAACTGCACACAGTACTCCAGATGTGGCCTCAGCAGGGCTGAGGAGAGGGGGAGGATCACCTCCCTCGACCTGCTGGCAACACTCTTCCTGATGCAGCCCAGGATACCATTGGCCTTCTTGGCCACAAGGGCACATTGCTGCCTCATGCTTAACTTGGTGTCCACCAGCACTCCCAGGTCCTTCTCCACAGAGCTGCTTTCCAGCAGGTCAGCCCCCAACCTGTACTGCTGCATGGGCTTATTCCTCCCCAGGTGCAGGACCCTGCACTTGCCTTTGTTGAACTTCAGGAGGTTCCTCTCCGCCCACCTCTCCAGCCTGTCCAGATCTCTCTGAATGGCAGCACAGCCCTCTGGTGTATCGGCCACTCCTCCCAGTTTTGTATCGTCAGCAAACTTGCTGAGGGTGCACTCTGTGCCTTCATCCAGGTCATTGATGAAGAAGTTGAACAAGACTGGACCCAGGACTGACCCCTAGGGGACACCGCTAGCTACAGGCCTCCAACTAGACTCTGCGCCACTGATCACAACCCTCTGAGCTCTGCCATTCAGCCAGTTCTCAATCCACCTCACTGTCCACTCATCTAACCCACACTTCCTGAGCTTGTCTATGAGGATGCTATGGGAGACAGTGTCGAAAGCCTTCCTCAAGTCAAGGTAGACAACATCCACTGCTCTCCCCTCATCTACCCAGCCAGTCATTCCATCACAGAAGGCTATCAGATTGGTTAGGCATGATTTCCCCTTGGTGAAGCCATGCTGACTACTCCTGATCACCTTCTTGTCCTCCACATGCTTGGAGATGGCCTCCAGCATGAGCTGCTCCATCACCTTTCCAGGGATGGAGGTGAGGCTGACTGGCCTGTAGTTCCCTGGGTCGTCCTTCTGGCCCTTTTTGAAGACTGGGGTGACATTGGCTTTCTTCCAGTCTTCAGGCACCTCTCCTGTTCTCCATGACCTTTCAAAGATGATGGAGAGTGGCTTAGCAATAACGTCCACTAGCTCCCTCAGCACTCGTAACTCAGCACTTTGAGGAGGAGGTTGGACTTGATGACCTCCAGAAATCCTTCCCAACCTAAATTATTCTATGATTCCATCTGCAGATTGAAAATGATCTTTTTGATCTCTAAAATGAAGAAATAGGCCTACCTTCCTTGCATGAAGGTGCGAGATATTTTAGGCCATATTGATCCCAGAAATAAACTCTTATTTCAAAAGCTACAAACATTTCATGTACCTTCGTAATAGTGAGTAGCTTCCTTCTTCACTTCAAAGACATCTTACTGAAACAAATCAGAAGATTTATCTAAATAGAAAATCTTTAGGACTTCAAACTTGCAGTAGAGCCCCTCCCTGCTCCACCTGCCCAGATAAATGTTCTTTGCTTCGATGTTTGCAGAACTATGCAATTCAGTACTGCCTTTGGAGCAACAGCTCCTTCTTTTCCCTATATGTTGCAGCTGACCTGCAGCCTGGGCGTTGTGAAACATTAGTGGAGTGACATGCTGAGAAACAACTTCAATATGAAATGTGATATTCTAACACTCAGCTTGCCGCTTTGGAATTCTTTCTTCAGAAAAATGGTGTTACTGAAGTACTTGGTGTATTTATGACTCTCGATGCAGTTTAATGTCTGTAAATTAGATCTCCTGCAAGACACCAGGCCTTAATTAGGAGTCTCAGCAGATGCACTGTAATGAAGAATCTTTCTGTGAATTAATTTCCCCTACCCTTGGTTAGGGCTCTAGTCAACATCTATTCTGGGCTCCCCCTATAGACAAAGGAAGCAATATCACCTTCAGAGGACAATTCATCCCATCTTAAGATAAGTGTGAGAAGCAGAAGGAATCATCCTCTAAGGGTGTCTTTGTTGTCATTGATTATAGGACATGCCCGTCTCATTCCTGCCCTTAGTACTTTTTACTAGTGAAACTGATGACATAAGTGTCCTAGCAAATTCAGTGAACCTGTCTGTCCCTATCAACTCACAAACAAAGCTTATCAAAGCTTTAGACTGCAAACTTGAATATGAATTCTTTTAATAATAATAAGACCATATTCATGTAAATAGCAGTACAGTGTAAGATATCAGAGGAATCAGTTCTGCTTATCTGATTCTGAAGAGCTGCAGTGCAACTCCGTGGAGTTTAAGTATGCCATCTGAATGTGAATCCACCTCTATTATTAATTATGACCAAACTTGATAATTCTTCCTCTCATTAAAATGCACAGTCCTGATACACAGTTAGCTGGTTTTTCCACAGAAGACTCCTGTTGTCTCTAATAACACATCCACCCTTGGACTCGTGTCCTTTTGTTAGATAACCTCTTTGTCTCATGGACCATCTAGTTTCAGGCAGCCTGCTCATCTGTGGAGCATATATTTTGCTGTGATAACCTGTTCATCTGTGGACCATCCAGGCTCAGATTATGTGTCCATCCATCGGGGTAGATTTTTCTTCAAATGCAGATAGAAAATTCTTCAAGTAGGTAATCGCTGGTGATTTGCTTAGAGTTCTGGTGCCTCTGCCTTAACACTGCCTTTGCACTTGCACCTAATCCCACATATATTTTTCTTCTAAGATCCTTGAATAATTAACTCTTTTGAAGAAAAGAAAAATAATGGTCTATTGGAAGATGTTGACATAGATATCATGCTTTAGTAAACAGTTTGCCATTAACCTCTCTCTGTTCTTGCAATATCACTGGACACTTATTGAAATTACTTTACGATAAGATGATGAAGAAAGCTGTTCTGGGAAGCTGAGGAGCCTTTGAGACATATGAACAAAGACCCTTCCCCTGATTCTGGCAGGAGTTTAAGGACATCTCTATCTTCCGGGAAAGCTAGCTTACTTGTGCTACTTCGAGGGCTTAGAGGTTGTTCGGTAAACTGTTGGCCTTCAGAGCAGAGAGCTGAACTGGGTTACTCAGCTGAAGAGTGATCTGCTCTGACTGTCCCTAGCAGGGAAAGTCATCAGTGGAGCTTAGGCAGGCAGAAATGTCCCAGGTAACGCAGCCTTGGTTAGACTGTGCTTACAGTGGCTGCTCGTGTTGTGGAGTGGGGGCGACTCCTGGGACAATGAATGTGCAGTGCCATGTGTAAGATGACGAGTGAGGGAAGCTCGTCTCTTTGGGCTGCACCATGAGGTCTGCAATGTATTTGCATTGGACCGAGTCCTCTTCCAGACTGGATTAGACTGGCAATGTAATGGCTTCCGGAGTTCTCGCCTAGACTACGTGAAAGCCGTGGTGTTCAGGAGATAGCCGGGTTAAAAGTGGATCAACAAGTATTGCTTGTCTGGGTTATTTATCTTTCTTTGCTGTAGTCCTCTCTCACAGTTTAGTCAGGAATATCTGAAACCTCCATGGTATTCTAGGAAGCATGAAAATGTTTGCCTGCAGAAAATTTGTACTTCTAGATGCTGCCAGAGTTGTTCTGGGAACTGACTGGTTATTGTTTAATAACACCTGTCAGTCTTAATGATAAAGCTATGGATATGGAAGAGTGGAACATATTTCTTCCTCAGACACTACGTTTACACATTAAGGGCTCTAAGTGGTTCAGGATGGGCAGAATGGGTTGCTCTGAGTGATGACCCCCAGTGAGAGGGAGTGTAGCTTTTTATGGCACCTTTACTTGCAGTCCTTCCTAAGCATAGGGAAAAATGGTCTTACACCCATTTGTCTAATAACTCTGTGTATTGAGGCAGTGTTATAGCAGGTTCCGTTTCCTTCTCTGTGCTACTTCCATGGCCAAAGCAGCTGAGACTGAAGTCTTTCTCTACTGAAGCCAGTGGCTTTTTGTTCTCTACGAGCCAGCTCCCTGAGTCAGATAGAATGTGATCCAAAACCAGAACTCAGGGCAGCATTAAGCTGCATTAACGTGGACTTGAAATAATTCCATAAACCTGAGCCGGTCGCTCTACACTCTTCCTGTAATTCATAGATATAAACATAGACCTTTCAAGGGAGACAGAGACAGGTGTGATCAAACTATGGAGGCAAACAGACTTTTATTTGCCTTCATGAGCTATAGAAAGAGCCTACAAGTTTGGTTTATGCTTTGGCAGCTCATTAACAGAAGTCTAAACTTAGGTAAGATGAATCCCAGCCTCAGCATTTGTAAAAAATTCTTCTGTGTGCACATTTTTAGCCTGCGATGCATGTGAATTGGTTCAAGGATATTCACCCACAACAAAAGAGGGTAGGCTGTCCCTCAGGACCACCTGCTGTGTGGTAACTTTTTTCTTGCATCGAGGACTCGAGTCGCCCACATCACTAATACTGTAAACAGTTTAAGGTGCCTGATGAATGTGACCCACTTTTGCTAAAAGGTTAATGATCACCTTCAGACTGGGAGTCAGGAAAAAAAAGACTACAAGGATGTATGAGGTAAGGGAATGGAAACAGAACATGGAAGCGATACTGCTGAACTGGTACTAGTTAGCAACAGTTGAAAACAAAGCTGGGATGTCTTCAAGGCATCCAACTTGAAAGTAAAAACTTAGGTGAAACTAATCGCCTTCAAAAGGGTCACAATTGTACTTTCTCACAGTAAAGCTGTAGCTCTCGCTATTACAGAAAAGTCTTTAATATTACAGTTATTTCTGTCTTCACTTCTGCATTCACTTTTCTCCTACTTCTGTTGCATAACGAGCAATTATTTCAGAATAAATTCATCCATGAACAGCTGTACTCATCATTTTAATTTTTTAAGCACCTGTTCCAACTCCTTTGGAGGTTTTATTGACTGACAAACAATTTTCTCCATGTAACACTCTGTTCAGTGTCTCATTTTGAGGACCTCCTTGGTCCTCAAGCTGTAGACTGTGGGGCTTACCATTGTATAAAACACAGATATCACCTGGTCTTGGTCAGGCAAGGAGCCAGAGCTGTGGGGTGTGTGGCTGGAGTGCCAAAGAATATGGCAAAAACTATCAAGTGCACAGGATGCACAGATGGAGAAGGCTTTGTGCCTTCCCTTGCTGGAGTGACACTCCAGGATGGCAGAGATGATGTAGATGTAGCAAAATGCGTACCTGCAGTATGACGAAGATGTCACCTAAGATGCAAAATGCTGTGAGGATGATCTTGTTAACCCCGATGTCAGAGCAGGAGAGGCTCATCAGGGGTACCACACCACAGAAGTGACTGGTGATGCTGGAATGGCAGAAGGACACCCAAAAGGCACAGCTGCTGTGTATCATTGAGATTAGAGACCCACAAAAGTAAGAACCAAGTCACAGCTGGATGCTGAGGCTTCATGACATGACAGCTTTGTATAGCAGTGGTTTGCAGCTGGTCATATGCCATCACAGCCAGAATGAAACATTCGTTGGTGCAAAATGTAGAGAAACAGTACATCTGGGCAGCACAGCCACCAAACGAGACAGCTTTGCTCTCTGCTAAGAGACTGGCCACCGTCCTGGGGATGATGCCTGAGCAGCAGAGCTCTAAGACTGCCAAATGGCTAAGGAAAAGCTATTTGGGAGGGTGGTTTGGGGAGACAATCCTTATTAATGCGGTCAAGCCCAGATTTCCAACTACAGTCATCAGGTAAATAACTAAAAGCATTACAACGAGAGTGGGCTGTGCTTCTGCCTTGTTGATTAGATCTAGGAGGAGGAACTCAGCTACTGTGGTGTAATTTTCTCCTGCCGTTTTGCTCAGATATTTGTTCACATTAGGTAAGCAATCTTGTCTTGATACACTCTGGAGAACAACTGGCAAAAACCAATCATGATCATATGCTCCCGCTAGCGGTGAACAGCTTACTTCCTTTGGTCAACGAGGATAATACTGATTTCATCCAACATGCCATTCTGAAATGTAATCACTTGTCTGTGTTATCCCAAACCAGCTGTAACATACATTATCTACCTAGATTGTTCCAGTGTGAAGCTGGAGCACTATGAATGCCACCAAGTCACAGTCTAATAATGGGAAATACATAGGTATCAATGTTCAAGAGCTGTTAGTGGCAAGTAGGCTAAATGAGACTGGAAACAGAAGAAATAGTCTCTGACAGATCTTAAAGAGGTAGTAACATTTCCCAGTTCTTTGAATTCTTAAATCAAAATTACATATGCTAGTGAGCATTTTAATTACTACTGTTTCCAGGGTCT
The DNA here is from genome assembly GCF_036417845.1 of Apteryx mantelli. NCBI lineage: Eukaryota > Metazoa > Chordata > Aves > Apterygiformes > Apterygidae > Apteryx > Apteryx mantelli. The sequence goes on from NW_027118804.1 coordinate 85,696, forward strand.
GAGGGCACTAATAGGCCTTAATGGGCCTGATCATCCTCGCCTGAGGCATCCACTTGCACCTCCTGCCCATGGGCCCAGGAGCCCCATTTAAGCTCAACCCTGGGCCTTCAGTTTCTCTCTGAGCTGCCCTAGAGGAGCACTGATCTCCAGCTCAGCTCAGCTCAGCTCAGCGTGCAGACTCCATTGCTCTGGACCCTGCCCTGTGGACTGACTTCCCAGCTTGACCCTGGACCTATCTTGTCACTTTGGGCCTGCCCAGTAGGCACTGGACTGTCTCTGTCCCTGGTTACCCTCACCAGGCCTGATCCTGACTCTGACCCGCAGGCTGACTTCTCAGCTTGACCTCATACCTGCTTCATCACCATGAACTCTCCTGGTCATCCGGACTCTTGGTTGAACTCGGCTACCATCTCTAGGTCTTCTCTGCCCACCTGGCTCAGGGCCAGAGGGACAGGCCCTGGCTGCAGCCTCCTGAGCTTATCATTCTACACATCCTGAATAGGGAAAAGGAAGGAAAAAATGGGCACTTCTATGGCATAACTCATCTCATCGTGTAGCAGATGTCTAAGATACTCACATGAACCATTCTGTAAAAACACCTGTTACTTTTTTTTTTCTCCCCCTCCCTATTGAGAAGAAACTAAGATGGAAGACAGAAACGAAGGCATGCTTAAAGGTATATCTGCCAACAAGAGAAATACAGGGAGTTACATTATCTGTTTGTGTTAGACTAACTGACTCTTAGGATTCAGTTCATCTCGCCTAAATTCAGGCATCCTACTGAAGTACCTCATGCTGGTGCCTGGGTGGTTTGAGATCTCTCAGTAGAGATAAAAGGGAGAAATTAGGGAGGACTGTGGGTGAAAACGCTCATGTCATCTACCAGGAAGCACGTAAAAGCTTTGTCTGAATCTAATCTAGTCATCTAAACCCTCTCTGTACTCAACGGAGAGAGACAGGCAGTTCCTGGAGATGATTCAACTTGTCCTAAGGAAGAAGCGCTCTGTGAAGATGCTAACTTCTTTCTCTCTGATGAACACAGAGGAAGCCTGATTAGCTTTAAGTAGGTCACTTGCATACAGCTAAAGCTCAGTAAGGAAGTCTTCCTGTATGTTTTCCCCAAGTGTTTCACACCTATGAGCATTTGAAAGAGTAATCATGGAGCCTGGCCTCCTGCATTGCTGTGGTATGGAAATACGGTGTGATGGCATGGCGCAGAACTGCAGGCTTGGGAGGGTAAGGCTGGTGGATTTCCAGGGCAGGATTTTTGTTTTTGTTTTTTTTACACATGCACGTGCAATTTCACACATGCTTTCTCCATGTCATGTTGATTAGGCTCCATGCATCCCAGATTTTGGGATGTGCATAGTTTACTGTGCACATAAAGACAGGCAGAACAGCACACGGTGCAGCTCAGTGTGATATTTCAGAGAATGTGAAATGCATCTCCTGGACATAGCTGTGCAGTAGATCCAGACCCATCATGGATCTTGAGCACATGCCACATGTCTATACAGCAGATGGGATTCATCTCCCCGCAGTTAAGCTATTTAAAAGTTAGGTGACTAAATCTAATCTTCTTGTCTAAACTGCCTTTGTAGTAAAGGAAGGAGACAGGCCATTCAAGAAGATAATTCATCATCTCTCTCTTGCAAACTCATCTTACAGGGAAGTGGGACATTTTCCATTTCCACTAATTTCCTGCTGGTATTTTAAATGCTATCTTAAATTTGCCCTCACTCCCACACCTGCAGAAAGAGAAGGAAGGTCAGAAGCAGCGGGGGAGTCATTGATATTCCTGGTGGAGGCTGCTCTCCAAAGATCTCCCATCTTTGGGCAAATAGTGTTTCTCTTCAATGGTGAATTCCTACTTCTCTAATCTTCCTTTTGCATGAGAGAGCAATGTTGAAACACTGAAATGTCTTCTGGGTCAATTATGCTAAATTTCAATTGAGAAAAATCAAAATGCTTCACTTTGATCATTTTGAATCATTTAATTTCAATAAAGAAATTATTAGATATTTCAGAATGTATATCATAGACATTGCACTACAGTCATATAGTATGTAATAACAGAGTGTTTTGAATTAAATGAAACCAGACAAGAAAGTAGGTATGAAAAATGCTTTGGAAACTGGAAGTGCTTCTCCATCTCAAATGTAACAACGGATCAAAGTCAAACTATACGAGCTGACTAGCTGGGCAGTTGGTTTAAAAGGAAGTGCTAAAAACATGAGAATAGGAGCACTTACAGAGATGATTTATTTATTTATTTATGTATTTATTTATTTTTCCTTGGGAGATGTTGTGCTGGAAGTGGGAAGGGGACCTGTGGGAAGATGGAGGCACTGTGGGATGCGTGGAGGAATACCGGGGCTGTTAAGGTAGTGGTGATTCTGCATGTGTGTCCATCGCATGCATCTCTAAGCACACGAGGTTTATCAGCTGGAAATAACTGAGTATGTAATTACCTCACAGGAACAGCTTTTGGGAAAGAGGTCTTCAGATATGCATGGGGGTGAGGGCAGACTGAAATAGCAGCAGGTGGCTATGGCCCAAAAGTGAAGGGGCTCAGCTGGACTTCAGGGAGAAAAAGCAGAATGGTGGAAACAGTGAATTTAGGAGCAGAGTTAGCCAGCTACAAACGAGCGACATGTCTGCAGAGGATGCGCAAATGACTTTTTTGCAATTTCTGATCGCCTCACAGCCTGTCATTGCTTGAAACAAGGTAAACCCTGGCCTCAGCTCAGTTCTGCCATTACGAGCATTCACAGTCTGTGTCGTTACCTGTGGAGGCTAGGTTGAGTGCCAGTCTGGACTTCCAGCTGCTTGAGCTTATCTAGGTAGTGCCCTAAACTGCGCTTCTCACGCTCGCTTCTGTCACTTGCTCCAATTACTCATTTCTTCTCCTCCTGCTATGCTGAGCCATGTCTCCTTTTAGTCCTCTCCTCCCTTCCTCTGCCTTCCCTCCATCCAGAGTCAGCGTCCTCACGCACAACCTAACCAGGCCACCACAGCAGGACCATTCTTTCCCCAAACAGCCCCTGGAGTCTTCCTCAGCTGAGTCCCTTGCTCCAGGAGCTCAGCCAGACCTTGGCACTTACTTCACAGACCCCCTCGGTGTTGGCTGTAGCCTGTCCGGCCACCAACACATCCAGGTTCCCCCACCCCCTGGACTCTACCTTCTTCAGCCATGGCCTTGCAAAGGAGGCCACAGAGTTGTGCAGGGACAGCCCTGAAGAGCTGGAATTTACTACCCGCTGCTAAGGATACAGCAAAAAACAAGGACACAAGTGCCACTTTGGGGAGGGGGCTGTTCTTCCTTCCCTGCCCCACTCCTTCAGTGACCATCTCCATTTATGCTCCACTGAAATTTTCCAGGGTTCTGCTCTGTTGGGGTCTTGGCAATTTTGCTGCCATTACTTAGAAACCCAATTTTTAATTTAGTTTTAGAATAAAGAACATTCTGAGGAAGCCTAGCAGGGAGGATGGAGCCCACCTGCAATGTGAGCTGCAGTGAGGGATTATTCCCTTGCAACAGAACTACCTCAGAGCATCTTGTCTCTATGTCTGAAACACAAATGGCCGTGAAAGAAAAAAGGCTCGTTCTCAGCCCCATGGCTGAAGGCAGCAGCTAAGTCTGTAATTGGCCTGGGGTCATAACGAGCATCCTTAGTTGGACAGCTCAAGACCTGACAAAGCTCATTAATCCCACTATTAGTCAAAATCAGATTGCTTTGATCGCATTACTCCAGGAACATAGTCCTGGTGTGGCATGAGAGGGCTGAACAAAGCCCTTCTCCAGACAAACACTTGCCCCTCTGCTGCCTACATAAACCCCACGGTGACGGCTCCTCAGCTATAAGGCCGACGACCCTCGGTGGAAGCACCAGTCTGCAGGGTTACACAATGCAGTAGCATGCACAGTGCAAAGAAGAGGCCTAAACAAATCTCAACAGCAGTATGGCATGCATAAAAAGACTTTTCCTCTCCTTCCGAGCTTTCTATTTGCTTTGAGATCCAAAGCTAGGATGAAACGAGGCAGGGGCTGCCTGACACAAAGCTTCGTTAAGCCAAAAGGCATCCTCCCAGGACTGCCTTTGGCTCCTGCATCTCCAGAGCTCTGGGGATACCCATGAACGGACAAGCTCTGCTGTGAACACTGTGGCTCTCCAGATTTCATATGGGCGGCCCCCTTTGCCCTCAACACTCCTTGCCTGCTATTCAGGAGCAATGAACTGCTAAGAGGAACAGTGCTGGCTGGTGCTCAAATGGGTGTAAAGGCTGCCAGGTGAAAGCCAGTCTGCTGGTTTTGGAGACCACAAGTCATCACTTTGACCGGGGGCTGAAGGACACAGAAGTGCACCCCTGCACACTGGCGCCATCTGGTCCCAGCTGTCTGCATGCTCACCTCTCAGCCCCACTCCCCCCTGCAAACCTGCCCTTGCTCATGTCACGCTGCACACTCTCTGCACAGGCTTTTCACAGAGGCCACGGTGGCAATGCAGCAGGCAATGTGGGCATGCCTGAAAACCGAGGGGTGCCTCTCCTTCCACTTCCCACCCCCGGGCTGGAGCCTGCCGTTCCCGACAAGCATGAAGCCTGAGCACTGTGCCATGGCGTCCAGCCCTGCCACGTGACACGTCCCCACGACTCACCAGCAAGTGTCAACGCACGTGCCGGAGGGCCAGAGGAGGATGAGGGAATTCCTGCTTCTGGGGCACAATTCCTCCTCCGCCAGCTTCTTGCTGCCCAGGCACCTCCTTCGCACCGCAGAGCATCTGCAGCTCCCGGGGCCCCAGCCAGTGCTTCAGGCAGAAGGTGCTGCCTCCTCTGCAGAGAGGAACAGCAGGGGCTGACGTGGAGGCTGCTTTCTTGGGGGCCGTGCTGGCAATCCCCCGGCAGAGTCTCGGGAACGGAGGCCAGAGCGCACGGTGCTCGAAATCTGCCACGGTCACTGCCCCTGTGGGCCCCTGCTGTGGAGGTTCGAGCTGGGGCCGTGGGGCAGGAGGTCTCTGTGCTGGGCTCTGTGGGGCACCGGGGCAGAGCTGGGGCCTTGGGGCAGTGAGTGGCAGCGGGGGCCGTGGGGCAGGAGGTCTGGGCTGGGGCTGTGGGGCAGGGGGAAAGAGCTGGCCCCCGGGGCTCCACGGGGGCAGGGGCCGCGTCTCCCCGGGTGGAGCCCTGGTGCCCCATAGCAGCCCTGCTCCCAGCAGGCCGTGGGGATGCCCCAGGGCATGCTGGGAGGGTGGCTGCCGCCAGCCCGGCCCTGGTGTGGCGGAGCCGAGGTGCTGGCAGCCTGAGGGCGCTGCCTTCCTGCCAGCTTAAAGCCATGGGCTCTGTGCAGCCAGTGCGTCGCTGTCTGCTTTCCGGGGGCGTGCAGTCGTGTGCCTTGCAACCTCCTCGATCGCCTCCTTGGCACACTCCAGCCTCCTTTGTGCGACCTTAGATCCCTTCTCCATGCATGCTCTCATGCTCTGGTCCCCTCACACCTGCTAAAGTCTCCTCCAGTCCTCTCCCTGCATCCTCAGGTTCCTTCCGTTTCCCTCCGTGAGCACCTGAGCCCCCTGCTTTCCCCGCCCGCAGCACTCTCCTCCCTTCCATTTCCCCCAAGGCTTCCTCTGATCCCCTCCGTTGCTCGCCACGCGCACCCTCAGCCCCTCCATCCCCTTCCCTCGGTGCTCCCGTCCCCTCCATTCACCTCCCGGCATGCTCGCATCCCCTCCCTTTCCCCCACTCACACTCGCTTCCCCTCTACAGCTTCTCTCTTCTGCAGGCAGTGCTGCTGCCGAAGGCACCGTGCCCCTTCCACAGACCTCTGCAGCTGCAGAGTTGGGGTGCGGGGGTCAGTAGGAACTCAGCTCTGCTCCCACTGTCTCGCTCACTCCGTTGCTTCCTTTGAGGCTCCCTCAGATTTGCAGGGCGGAAAATAATGTGCAGGGATGCCTTTCGGGCACTCGGTGTAAAGCCACTCTGCTTTCCATGCAGCCATCTCAGCTATCTGTTCTGCTTCTGCAAGGGGTCTCCCAGCCTGCAGTGCTTACCAAGCAGGTGAGAAAGCAAAGACCTCAGGCATCGTTTCCTTCTGAAGAGGCCAGAGGGCCGGCCGCTCCTCGGACCACCCTCAGGGCAGACTGAGAAGTAACCAGAGAGGGTCACCAGCATGTACTGCGTGCAGGCATTATTCCTGTGCCTCGTTCAGGTGTGTGATACTGCGCTGTCACGCTGTAGATGGGAAGCTGCTCTCAGTCTCCTCCACTGGGAACCCAAGCGGTGTGATGGCACTGCGAGTGTTGCAGGCTCCATCTGAGCATCACATTTTTCTTCTGCAAAACGAGTGACTTTAGAATGGAAATGGGCTTTTGGGGCTCCAGTGATAATCTCCACCTGGCACCACCCTTCTTTTTGTTTTGCCCTGTTAGGATCACATCTTCAACCCCCCCCCCCAATTAGAACCCACCCCAAGACCAGGATTCACAGACGTCGTCTCTAACGCAGAGAGAATTTAGTGCCGAGGGAAAGAAATGACCTTTCCAATAAGCGCTTTTATTTTTCTTGATTTTCCCAGGCTTTGACACCGTTTGGAGGCATTCATGGTGGATTTGCCTTAACACAGTTTTCAGGGTGAGAGAGCAAACCCCTCTGCTCCTTCGCTAGGCCATGCCATCTCCATGCCTGTGGCCTAGGGAAGCAACAGCTAGGAGTTGGCCCTTCCTCCCCAGAGGCTGAGAGAGTGCAGTCACAGTCTTCCTCTTTATTCATTCACTTGCTCATTTAGGCCTTCCTTCCTGAGCAGAGCCTCTCCCTGCCAGCAGTTGTAGCCCCGCAACCCTGATCTGGGGACACTGCGGGAGTGGCATGCCTGAGGCGAGCCCCAGCCTGGGGGACCCCTCCTGTGGCTCCCCGTGCCCCCTGTTGTCCTTGGGGAGTGGGCAGTGAGGTGCGGGCAGCTCCCTAAAGTGCCCCAGGCAGCTCCCCTTGCCCTTGCAGGGCCCACCTTGGCAGTACCTGGGGGGTCAAGGGGACCCTGCAGCCCCTCTGTGACATGGCCTGGGGCATCACGCAGTGCATCGCAGCAACAGCTGCACCCTCCCCCTATGGCCCTGGGAGCCTGAGCTGAGCCCAGGTGCTTGGGGCTGCTCTCGCCACGACTCTGCCCTGCCCTGCTCTGCTCTGGAGCAGCTGCTGTGCAGCGAGCAGGAGAAGGCGAGAGGAGGCGGTGGGACAGTGCGAGACGCTGTTTGGTGACCTTCCCAGCAGGTCGTTGGAGAGGAGCGTTTCTTCCTGGCCACAAGAGCTCTTTGGACTAACTCGGTAGGCTGGGAATTCCCTCTGTGCCCCTAGGGAAGTCCTCGGTGCTGCTGGGAATTGCTGCCTGCGGGAGCCCTCCATAATATGGCGCTGTCAGGGCTGCAGAACTTGCACGTTTAGAATCTTTGCTCCCCGGCAGCGCGTCCACCCCCGTGTTACTAGTCCCTTGTCAGCTGCGGTCATAGGACCTTCGGTCCTCACTCCAATAACTCTTTCCTCCTTTGCCGCTGTCACACCTGTGGTCCTTGGCACTGTGGAGCCAACCTGGTTTGACAGGAGTGTTTTGGAGGTGCACAGTCATGGCTACTGGAGTCTTTGAGCACTGGGAAGGTGCATGAGAGGAGGACTTGTAAAGGTGCTTCATGTCTGAAGAATTTGCAGACAGCTCCTGTGTATTTCCCTGTTGCTGCTGTCTTCGGTTTTGGATCATCTTTCCAACCACACCTTCCAACTTCTGCCCCTCATGTCTGTGGGCTCAGTCATTTACGTATTCTCTTGTGAACCAAACGCTTGCTTCACTTGCAGGAGATTTACCTTGTCCTCTTCAGCAATTTTCTTTGCCTGAGAAACTTCTGCAAAAGTAAAGAGCTTTACTTCCGTGCTTACAAAAGTTCATTTGTGGTTCATATGCTCTTTGAGTTCAGGTTCTGAGGAAGAATGGACCTCAGGCAGACTGTGCGAGTCCTTGCAGAAGTCAAAATGACTTTACCTTACTCCTTTTCGGTAAGTAATGGATTTCACGCAGCACAGTGATGCCAGTGCACTTTTCGCTCAGCTGAGAAGAACTTCCTCCAAAGTGTACCACAGTCTAAAAGAACCTGTATCTTTGCTCCCTATAGGCACGCTATAGCGTGAGAGAAAGGAAGCCTGTTGTATGCTATCAAGCTCCACTGGAAAGTAGGTTACAGGCACAGCTTCTCGGAAGGGCTAATCTCTCCTGTAGAAGGGGGAGAGAAGATGTTAAATGAAAATGTAGCTACGCACAGCGCAATCAGAAACTATGTCTAGGTTCTGTAATTGTAGGGCCATCAAAGGCCGGTGGACACCAAGAAGGGGAAGAAGGCCAAGATGCTCGCAAGGAGTATAACCTTCGGCGCAGGAATACTGTTGTCCAGTATCAAGAGCCTTTGGAATGTGGGTTACGCACACAGTTTGTCAGAAGGGCTGACTGCTTGTGCTTAAGGGTGGGAGGTATAAGTTCTTGAATGAAAATGTGCATACGCAGAGACAAACAAGAAATGATGACTTGGTACTGTAATTACAGGGTCCTCAGAGGACGATGAAGAGCAGGAAGAGGATGACGGCGAAGATACTCCAAAGCCATCTAACCTTAGGCAAACTGCTGAAGACACTCAAGCCCCACTGGAAGGTAGGCTATATGCAGAGCCTCTCTGAAGGGCTAATTTCTTGTGCAGAAGTGGCATACACGTTGTTGAATGAAAAGCTATACGCGCACAGACAAATAAGAAGTTCTCGCTAGGTTCTATAATCATAGGGGCAACACAAGAAGGTGAAGGCCGAGAAGGGGAAGATGGCAAAGATCCCTGCAAGGAGTATAACCTTCGACCCAGGAAGACCATCACGTACTTCCAGGATCCACTGGAAAGTAGGTTCCACGCACAGTTTCTCGGAAGAGCTGATTTCTTGTGGATAGTGGGCTAGAGGCTGCTAAATGAAAAGACATATACCTCCCACCCAACCCCCCTCCACACACACACCTTTCATTTAAATTCCTTGCCTTCATTCTGCAGGTAAAACTCTCCCTTTGGGATCGAGATGCCTGTATCCTGCGCACACTGCAGTTCTTGGCCAGTGTGCATGCTCAGTACTGCTTTTCATTTCTTCAGGGCCGTCTTCTCCTGACAGGCAAAGGGCTGCTCCGTCGCAAAGCCCATGCTGCAGAAGAACAAACAGGTTGGTGTACGGATAGTGATAGTTCTCAGGGATCCATAGTGCTGCCACTCCCATCACTCAGTAATGCTTGAAAAGACTTTCCGATTGACGGCCGTGATGGGAAAATCGCAGCATTGTAGCTGGGACAGCTGGAGGGTCTAGAGGAAGCAAGGCTTTTCCTTTGGGAGAGAAGATAACTTTCATTAGCCCACAGCTTTTAGAAAGGCAGGATTTGGGGGTCAGCGATGAGATGATTGCGGATTGTCCTGGCTGAGATTGGGGATCTGCAATTCTTCTGTTCTGCACTTGAAGCCAGAATCCCCTTCCACAAATTGTCATTAGACGATTTCATCGTGCAGTATAAAAATGCCCACCTGCCTTTCTTCACGCTTGCATAGTGAGCGCCAATCAAGTCTAGGGAATATTTCATGGTTTGGGAAGTTTATGCCAGTGTATAAGCGCTTCTGCACTCACTTGCCAACATGAAAACCACAGCAATCCCGCTAACTGCATGTTCAGTTAGAAAGCCCCTTTCCCTTTCTCCTCCATTCACATCTGGTGTCTTCCCCAAAGCTCTGGGAAAGACGAATTCAAGGGAAAGCACGTGGATGGAAGGAAAACCGGAACCACCCTGCCGGAAGCTGATCCAGTGCAAATCCAGAGTTCGGTAAGCAGTGGTAACTCATTGTGTCAGTGGGGACTTTTCCAGGGGTCATGAAAACCTTCCCTGCTGTGCTGCCGACAGCTCCCAGGCTTTACACTTTCCTCTCAGGGAACTTCAAGATCATCCTGAGCCTTTCCTTTGTGCTGGCATAGGAAAAATTTGGAGGAAGCCTTTTTTTTCCAGGTGGCAGCTTTCTCTGACCTCTGACACGTCTTCTGTTGCATGTCTCTTTAGGTATGCTTTGATGGTGTGGGTGGTCTCTCTCACCACATTTCAGCCTTAAAGGAGATGGTCCTGTTCCCACTGCTTTACCCAGAATTCTTTGAGAGATTCCAAATCCGACCCCCCAGGTAACGGGCAGTGCATTCGAACTACAGAGCTAACTGCTGCAATATGCTTTTCAACATGAAAAGTATTCTCCTTTTTTTTTTCTTTTTTTTTTGGAGGGGCAATATCTCAAGACGTGATGGTTAGCTTTATATATTCTTGGCCGACAAAGCTTGACACACTGGATGTTGAAATATGACTTGAAATCCTTCCCTTTCCATACCTTTAAAAGTGTGCAAATCTTCAGATGCTTTGCTGCTTTGTTCACAGGAATTGCCTTTTCTGGCTGATGTTCTAAGTAGGGTGTGGAAACACAGAAGACCTTTTTTGGCCTCCCAGCTTAAGGCTTCCTCCCCAGTGCTTCCAACAAATTCTGGGAGGCACAGTCCAAGAGACTCCAACTGTGGCAGGGAGAAAGACAGGCTTTGCTCTCAAATCTGTCTAAGACGGGAAGTGTTTTGGTTAGGAGGGAAGGCCGCTTTGCTTTCACAACAGGGGCTGTCATGGGCACTTTTCCATGTTTTTGTTGTAGCTACGTAAATCTCTTTTTTTCATGTTGCAGAGGCTGTCTGTTCTACGGCCCACCAGGCACTGGAAAGACACTGGTGGCTCGAGCGCTCGCAAATGAATGTAGGCAGGGAGACAAGAGAATAGCATTCTTCATGAGAAAAGGTGCCGACTGCCTCAGCCAGTGGGTGGGAGAATCCGAGCGACAGCTGTGCGCATTATTTCAGCAGGTAAGGAGGAAATGCGCAGTAGGTTGGGTCAGAGTTGGACCTCTACTTTTCCGGGGTGGACGTCTTCCAGGAGGACTTGGCCTCTTGGGCACTTTGGCAGTGTCTCCTGTTGAAAAGGGAACATCAGTGTTTCCTTTTCCCGTGCCGTGCTGCTTTGCCTGAGGGGCTGGAAATCTTGCAGATGTTGGGTCCAGCACAGCGCCAGTGCCTTTGCAGCCATAATGTCTATCCTGCATGTTCTCGCTGCGTGGTGCTCTGTTTCACATACGTCAGTATGCCTGCATCTGTACTTCCCTTCCAGGCCTATGAGATGCGGCCTTCGATTATTTTCTTCGATGAGATTGACGGTCTCGCTCCTGTGCGCTCCAGTCGCCAAGACCAGATTCACAGGTACTTCCTTTCGCTTCCATTTCCATGTCATCTGCTTCATCTCTAGGAAAAGAAGACCCACCTGCTTCCCTTTCTAGGACACACCCCCACCCCCACACTCTGAACTCCTCGAGTACAATGACACAGAGCTTCGTAGCAGTTTAAAGGCAGGAGCTGAAATCAGGTCACTAAGCTTGGTGTCCGGACAAGGTCTCTCTCGAGACCTTGCCTCGGTTTTTCTGTCTTACCATGAGTCCTTTCGCTAACAACAGCTCATCCGGAAAAGCTTATCCTTTCTGAGCGACGTGACTTTGGAGAAAGTCGTGCCAAAGGTAACAACAGCTACTAACCCAGGGAATCCAAACAACATTTTTTTGGTAGCTCTATTGTCACAACGCTCCTGGCGCTTATGGATGGCTTAGACAGCAGAGGAGAGATCGTGGTCATTGGAGCCACCAACAGGCCAGACTCCCTGGATCCTGCTTTACGAAGGCCTGGACGCTTTGACAGGGAGTTCCTTTTCACCTTGCCAAACAAAGAGGTAAGGCTGTTTCGTCAACCTTCCTGCTACTGGCACAAAGCCTTGCTTGACAAGAAAACCAGCTTGCCCCACAGCATCTCCGAGAGCGAGCAAGGAAACAAGTGGCATACGTGCTCCACACCTCCCGGTTCCCCACACAGAACTGGCAGGAAGGCTGCAAACAGGAGTTTCACTCCGGCTGGAGCACATGGACATTCTTCCTTGCCAAGGGCTTGCTCTTTGCTTAGTTAGTGAGTCCACCTAGGCTCTTGCCTTCTGAGGTTGCCGCCTTGTTCTCAGTTCTCCAGTTGGGAAAGCCTCGGGGGAAAACTTGGGCTTGAGCGTGGCTGGGCTGGGAATCCTCAGAGCCGCCCAAAAGCATTTAGGGAGCTGACATTGTTACTGGTATTAGCAGGGAGCTCGGGCTCTTTTTCTTTTTCTTTTTTCTTTTTTTTTTCTGGCTACCCCAGATTCTTTTGTCTTTAGTTCACATTTTGTGGGGAAAAGGAGAAAAAGGTTATTGGATTGAAGGCCAGTAAAAATGCACAACACACTATACTGGACAGAAACAGGAAACACTTCACTGAAGCTCTGGCAAAGAGCAGCGATGAACATAGGCACAGCTTGACATTTGCTCGTTCAAGGATAGCAGCTGGAGTCAGAATTCTTGCTCCTGCTACTCTACTTACTCTTCCTATCTACTTGAAAAGTACTGAGCTTTGAAAAGCAGGCAGTGTGTTACTAGAATGTAAACATTTCTTAATTTTAGCAGAGGAAGACAAGCAATTACGGGAATGTGACGGGGGGAGGGGGACTGCGCACTGCTTATTTTCTTTTTGAGAAAGAGGCTTAAGACAAACCACAGCGTGACCACCTGGTTTGTAGGCTCGAAAAGAGATTTTCAAGATCCACACCAGAGACTGGAGCCCTAAGCCCCTGGACGCATTGCTTGAGGAGCTTGCTGAAAAATGCGTCGGTAAGACGAAAAAACACACCGGGTTCCTGCCTGTGGCTGGCTCCTGACAGCGTCTGAGCTTGTGCCAGGCAGTACCCAAGCTGCTTCTGTCTCCTTGCCTTCCCTTGCCTCTGAGAACATGGAAGGCTCTGGGGGGCGTCTTCCTCAGGAGCTAAGGTTGGCTCAGAGGCCTACTTCCGAAGCACAGGCTGTAGGGCGCTGGGCCTCCCGTAACGCAAGCTCCCCATCAGGGCACTGCTCTGCAGTGCAGGAACTCTTTTGCCATTGCCCATGAAACTCTTCCCCTTTGGGCCACATGCAAAGACTTTGAGAGTGTCCCTTTGCAAAGCCTGTCCTTGACTCCCTTCTGCTGCCTGAGACTGACATCCCTTTGGATTCTGCTCTTGTTGCTCAGGATACTGCGGGGCCGATATTCAAGCCCTCTGCGCTGAAGCTGCCCTCTGTGCTTTGCATCGACACTATCCGCAGATCTACACAAGCAGTCACAAGCTGCACATCGATGTTGCTGCCATTGAAATCACAGCAACAGATTTTCTTGTGGCTATGCAGAAGACTGCACCAGCTTCACAGAGGGCTGTGGCTTCCCCTGGACAACCACTGCCACATCTTTCCAAGCCACTGCTTCAGAACACGCTACAGAGACTCCTAAGAGGCGTGCAGAGGGTATTTCCCCACGCAGCACTTGCACTCCAGCAGGACCAACAGCTAGGTAGGGCTTCACTGCCTTCACCGCCATAAAACTCTCCCAAAGCAAACACTGCTAGTTTGCGCAAGCAACAGAAACAAACCTTTCAGTCAGGATGAGGTGAAACTGAATGGTAGAGAGGGCAGAGCCGGGAACTCCTCCCACTTCACAGTACAGAACTCTATGTTCTCCACTCGAGCATCCAGTTTCTGAAGGCTGTCAGCATCATCTTTCCCGTTTGCAAGGAGAAAAGGAGCTTTCACCGCTAGCAAAACATAGCTTGCGCAAATCCAGACACTTAGGAGAGCTCTGTAGAAACTGAAGGCTTTGGAAAATGGCATTCAGCGTATGCCCCTCAGACGAAGAAATACAAGGCCCCGGGTTTCAGCTCACATTTAGAAGCTGTCTTAGCACAAGAGAAGGTTGCAGACTCTTCGGGAAAGTTAACAAGCCTCTCTTGCCTTCTCATGGTACCACTCATTTCTTAGAAAATGACTGCATGGACAGTGATGAAGAGTCACCTTCTGGTCCTGAAGATGAGCCGTTTCCTCCAAGGCCTGGCCGGCAAAAGCAAACCTTCCTTAACTGTAACAGGTAACTGGCCGTGTCCTTTCATTGAAATTCTTCTGATTGCTGGGGCTTTCCAAGCTGTCGTGGCTGTTGCAAGTGGGAGGGGCGTTAGATGAGGGAGGACAGAAGAGTTAGTCCAGGGTGCTTTGGTATCAAAAACTGCAAGCAGGAAGCACGGAGATATAACTAGGTGCTACAGTTGTAGGAAAGCAAGTAGCTCCAGCCGATCATCCGGAAGGAGCCAGCCTCCTTTTCCTCCACCAAAGACATCCACAGACAATTAGGGCATGCTGATTTCATGCATGCTGTTCTTCAAGGATTCAAGGCCAAAGAAATGTGTTGTCTCTCCTCTTAGCTAAAAAAATGCAACGTGGGTTTGTGGAGTCACCTAGCTTCCCAGATTGGGAATGCAGGAGTGACTCACTTCGTAGGAAGAAAATTGAGGAATGGCCGGCTAAAAGGGCATAATAAAAACCCTGCAAAAAAGGGCTTCATTTGCGATCTTTAAGCCACTATGCTTACATTCATATTTTGATATTGCAATGTGAAAGTAATTCAATCCCACAGTGGAGAAGTTAGCTTTTGGGGTCCCAGCTGCATCAGTAATTTTTCTCACTCTCTCTTACTGTGCTGCTCAGGAAGGTTTCTGACCCACAGAACTTGGTCCAGTCTCTAGGCTCCTTGGCCTGAGCCAGAAAAGGTCCTGCAGTACTGAGATGGCCAAAAAAAAAAAAAAAAGAAAAGAAAAAAAAAGGTGCTATTCACAGACATATTCCATGATAACAGAGCAAAAACCACGAGAAAGTTGTATTTGCAATCTAGGAGACAGCACACAAGGAAAGATGAAACCATCTGAACGAAGGAATCTGATAAATATCCTCCAGTTCTATGGACTCACAGGAATGTTTTGCACTTTGTTAGATACAGCTAAGGCCTTTCAGAGCCCACGGCATTTCTTTTCCCACAAGGTTCTTCTGCTCCTTCCTGACCACCTTCTCCATTTCCAGTGGACCCCTTGCACCTAAACTTGACCAAGGCAGAGGCCTCAAGGCTGCTCAGTCAAGACATAATGAACATAAGAGCCTCACGGCCGGGGAGAAGAGATCCAGACCAGTGTGTGCTGGACAAAGAAAGATACTTTTAACATCTGTGTCTTGATCGATCACTTCCTTTGCAAACTTCTTGTTTTGCAGTTACGCTCCTAGCAATGCTTGTTGCCAGCCAGCATGTCACAGGCCCAGGTTCTTAATCGCTGGAGAGCCCGAGTACGGGCAAAGTTCCCACTTGGCGCCTGCACTAATATACGCGCTGGAGAGGTTTGCGGTTCACGTGCTGGACCTGCCGGCTCTCTTTGCTAGCAGCACCTCACCCGAAGAAAGATGCGCACAGGTACCTCTTCTCTCTGCAGTCTCACAGGATGAATAGACTCAGGGGAAGCAGGCAGACCTCCCGCGGTTAATGGTGGTGGCCTGGCTTTCCTCTGCTTCCTGTGGTGGTTATTTCGCGCTGAAAGAACACTTTTCTTGTACGCTGAACAATGGAGAAGAAGGACGTTGTGCATGAGCATCTTTTCCATTCCCGGCTAAACAGTAAGGATGTTGCTAGCAGCTCAGGGAGCTCCAAGATGCTCTTGATAAAGCCCTCTGCATGGCAAGAGCTGCTGCTCATGACAGCGGGCTCTCCAGAGCTGTTTCCCTTGCCTCTTCAGGCTCTGTAGCTCCCAGGAGGCGCCTCTGCCTCAGCCTGACTGCACGTCCTGCCCTTTCTCTAGCCTCCCTCTTTATAACGCTGAAATGCAACCCAGGCTTGGGAGGGGGGAAGAAAAGGGTTCCTCTTCTCTCATCATACCGCAGGGAAGAGGCAAGAACACGCTTGTTGCATTTGAGCGGTGTAGCAGTGGCCCCAGGCTGATGTGGACCCTGCTGAAGGGCTGGGCCTGTTTTTTCAAGCACACTACCACTCGCACCGGGCGTGAGGCTCTGGGCGAGTTACCTGACATCTAGGCAGTTTGGAAATCAGGCGGAGATTCAGGCCTGCCTCTCGCTGTGGAGAGGCTGAAGGAACTGGCTCCAAGCAGCAACGTTACCTTATTCTTGGTGGCTTGTTTGGACACTTTGTGCACTCCCGTTTTGCAGGCAATTTTGATTGATACATTGTTGTTCAGCAGCAGCCTCTGCTACCCGCTTCAACAGTCTTCTCCAAACTTCCTTTTGACCAGTTGATCCGAGAAGCCCAGAGGACAGCACCGAGCATCCTTTATATTCCACGTATCCATGCCTGGTGGGAGGCTGCTGGACTCACCTTGAGAGCTACGCTCACAACATTGCTAGAGGGCATTCCAGCATATGCTCCAGTGCTGTTGCTCGCTACGTCGGATGTTTGCCATGCAGATCTCCCAGCAGAGGTATTTCTCTCACTGCCTTCCCGGCTTCTTTCAGTCTCACGTTAATTTATCACTCCATTAAGCACCCAAATACTGTGCTCTCCTAAGCCATTCAACACCGGCATTACTAGGGCACCCTGCTGGCATCTCTTCCCTCTGCAGTTGCCACAAGGCTTCAACCTGAAGGGCAGCAAGGCAAGTAAATCCAAAACAGGCAACCTGGGAGATGCTCAGTGTCCTCCCTTGGAGCACTGGAACCTCGGGTCGCTTCACAGAGCTTTAATCCTAGAGGTGTTCCTTAAAGAAGATGCCCTAAGTTGCCCTGCCGACCCACTACAATCTCGCCTTTAAGGCCAAGAAGCAAACTTGTTCTAGTCTCTCCCTTATTCAAAGCATTCCTCAGCTTCACTGGAAAAGGCATTCATCTTTGTGGAGCAGAACACAAATTTGCGGGGGGCTTACGGCTGCGCTGTCTTTTCTCCTCCCACCTCAGGTACGAGCTTTATTTTCTGAGCTTTACGGAGAAGTTTTCAGTGTCCAGTCACCTAGCGAGGAGGAAGGGAGAAAGTTTTTCGAGGACTTGCTTGTCCAGCAAGCTGCTAAGCCTGCTGCACCACAAAAGAAAGCAGGTGAGGCTATTCTACAAACACAGCGTTGCTATCTCTAGCTTAGCAGCCATTCGGCATTTGCTTTGGTAATAGATTTCCTGGCACGAAGGTTTACTTTGCTTGTGTCCGAGTATCATCACTTGGCTAACCTTTTCTGGTTGACTGAAGCTTGTCAGGCACGGGAAGTCCTCCTGCCTGCGGCATCACCAACTGAGCCTCGACTGCTGACGGAGGAGGAAGAGAGGCAGCTCGAAGAGCAAGGGGATGAGACATGGCCAGCGGTGCCTGCAGAGTCCAGTACACCCCTCTCTACTGGCAAGTCCTTTCTTCCTTTTTTCTTTTTTCTTTTTTCTTTTTTCCTTTTTTGGATAAGGTGCCAATGACATTGATATCTTCCCTCTTGTCATGGCATACCTGGTTTTGGTGATGCCGGTGGCTTTATGCCAAAGGCATTCCATTTCCAAATTAGGCGCAGCATGTGAGGTCAGTCCCCAGGACAGTCACTCAACGTGCTTATGAAATAAAGCCCAGCCACAGAGCTTGGCTCACACTGTAAAACACTGGCCTCGATGGCCCTGCAACGGCTAACTCCTCAAATGTAACATGTTGTTTAGAGCAGTTGCTGAACACTGCACAAGTTCTTATGGTAATAGGAAACAGTGAGGATTTTCCCTTTGCTTTTGCTTCCTTTTTCTCTTCCTCTCCCTCTTGCCTTCCTGCCCGCCACCCCCGCACCAAGTAATTGCCGTCTGTCTGTGAGGCTTAGGCAACCTCTGCTTTTGGAACACAGGGGAAGGAGAGCTTGCCTCCAAAGACTTTTCTGCTTCTCACCTCTTTTACTTCCTGTGATGAGAGACGAAGCCACCTGAGCTTATGACCTTGCTTTGTGCTCATGCCTTCGGTCTACAGTCTGTTCTGTGCACAAAATCGTCAAGGGCATTCTTTTATGCATGATATAATCTAATAGTTCTTGCGCTTTTTAATTCTAATAACAGTTGGGCCCCCTTCACTTGCTGCCCTCTCTCCCTCAACACATGCATGTAGTGAGCCAGCACAATGGTACTTCAGTCCCTCTCACCATTTCCCTTGTGCACCGAGTAAGACGACGGTGCTAGAGTTTGCAGACAGAACTGCTTAGCTAATGCTTTGGCTTGCTTTTTCTCCTATCTCCGTGCAGCTGCCTGCAGACAAAAGCGAAGGAGGAACGCATCTCCCTCAGAGAGCCTAGCAGAGAAGAGGAGGAAATGCTCACCCCCTGCTGAGAAGGAAACCAGCATCTCTCTCAGGGTAGGCTGGAGCTCACTGATCCACCTTTGCTTCCCGCTCTGCTGACGACCCTTGAGCTATCCGTTCTGCCAGCAGAGCTGCAGGCACGGGCAACATTCAGCTAACAGGGAGACAGAAGCACCTGAGGAGGCTCCCACTGCCAGCTGGCAGCCCTCTTTCTAGAGGCTCTGTGGCCTCTCTTCAAAAGATGCATTTCGCAGGGCCCTGCATTGCAGCCACAGAAGCTCATCCAAGGCAAGAGGGGCTTTGCTGTGGCAGCCGCTGTCCTTTGCTACAAAATGGGCCATGGCAGTTCCCGCTGTTCTCAGAGAAGTTCACTTGCAGTTAGGATCATGGAGGTGACTGAAAGCCTAAGGAGCAGCACAATGCTAGCTGAAACTGGAGCCTTGCTTTTTCTCGCAAGTCGGACACAGGAGCTCATTTCCTCCATGGAAATCTGCTGCGATATTTAGTCTGTTCTTGGGCGTTTCACTCCTTTTTTATTTAGCCATACAAGGAAGGAGGATGCGAGTTGTGTGGGACCATTTTCTTTTGTGTCTGAACACATCGAGAGCCTATTCAAATGATCTGGTGCTAACGTAAACTTGTACTGTCTCCCTTTTTTCTTCAGCAACTGCTGAATGTCGTTGGCGATGCAACAAAGGGCTGCAACATCCGCCACCTCGAAAAACTACACCTGGTGCTCAGCCAGTGTGTTTTCCGCCATCGGCAAGACGATGACAAAACGCAGTTGATAGAGGTACTTTGCTTACACAGCACTTCCTGTCACTGTTCTGCACTTCTTCCTTGTGCACTGTGGATATCCTGCTTATTCGCTATTCCTCTCTTTCCTGCTTAGCAGTCTGTGTTACATACGAGTTGCTGACTTCCACCTGGAAGGCATCTACACAGACTTTCATTTCATACAAAGCAGCTAGCTACAGGATTTTACATTTCTATTCCAGCTTATAGCAAGTTTGCCTGTGTTTAGTTGGCAATTATTATTCCTTTTTTATCTTTTTTTTATCTTTTTTTAGGAAATGAAGGAAGAAATTGAAAACTTCTCCCGTGCTCAGTAACAGGAAGCGTGCTTCTACTCTGCCATTCTTTTTCATTATTTGCTGTTTAGTCCTCAGTGCACAATTCAGTGAAGAGAGCCTATAGTTATAATATAAAGACATCTGTTTGTATATATATCCAAATATAGCGAGGCTATACCAATAAAGCTCATATAAATCCTTTTAAGCTTTCTTACTGGCTATTTGTTGCTGTTGTTGTTCCATACCTATTGCGTATACATACGTGATCTGTTGAGATCAATGTGTTTGGCCTTCCTTTCGCATGTGCATTGCCTGAAAGTCTCGTGCCTGGCATTTTTAGGAGACCAATGGTCCTCAGTGCCTTTGACCTACACACATCTGGACGTCTTCCCAGTAATCTCAGTGCCTCTCTCAAAAGAAAGCAATGGAAAACTCGCCCATCTTTGCCCAAACGGTGACAGGCGGTTTTTCTGGCGCCACCTGTGCTGCTGCCTATGCCGTTGTCTATTAGGCAACGTTGCAAGGCAGCGCAGAGGTCATTCTTCTCCGGACCTGCTCGCGCCCCCAGGGATTCTCAGAGAAGGAAAACAAGCCTGCAGCAAGCGTCGGGGAGGAAAACTCTTCCCCAGCCAGCGGCACTTTGCTGTGCTCGGGCCGCCCCGCGCCCGGGCACGTCTCAGCCCGCAGCGCTGCCTGCTGCCCGCCGCCCCCCCCAGCAGCTCTCCTCCGCCCGCTCGGCGGCAAGCGGCGCTCGCGCTCTCTCGGCCCCTCGCCTCGGCCCCGGCCCCCTTCTCGGCCCGCCAGCGCCCCCGGCAGCCGCTCCGCCGCCGGGCACGGCTCTCCCGGCACAGCTCTCCGCCCGGGCGGCCGCGCCGAGCCGAGCCGAGCCGAGCCGAGCCGCGCCGAGCCGAGCCGAGCCGAGCCGAGCCGCGCCGAGCCGAGCAGCCCCGAGCCGAGTCGAGCCGCGCCGAGCCGCGCCGCGCCGCGCCGAGCGGCGCCGCGCCGAGCCGAGCCGCGCCGAGCCGAGCCGAGCCGAGCCGAGCCGCGCCGAGCCGAGCCGCGCCGCGCCGAGCCGCGCCGAGCCGAGCCGAGCCGCGCCAGCCCCCGGCTCCCCCGGCGCCCACCCCCGCCCGCAGCGCCCGCCCGGCGCCCACCCGCCGCGACCCCCAGCGCCGCCGGCAGCCGCGCTCCGCGCCGGGAGCCGCCCTCGCGGCGGGAAGCGCCCCCGAGCCCCGCCGAGGCTGCGAGCCTGCCCGGGGCTGCAGCGCCCACGGCGCCGGCTGCCCCCGCACCCTCGCCCCCGCCGCGCCTGTCGCGCTCTCGGCTCCGCGCAGCGGCCCCGCGCCCCGACGCCTCGCCGCCCGGCGCCCGCGCTCTGCCCCGCCGCTGCCCCGGCCCGCCTCGCCCGGCCGCAGCCTGTGCTAGCGCGCCCCGCAGCCGCGGCGCTCCAGCCCAGGGCGCTGCTCTTCCCCAGCGCTCTCCCGCTCGCCCCGCCGAGGCTCAGCGCCCTCGCCACGTATGCGACCGGCGTGTTCGTTGCACTGCTTTAAAGGCTCGCGTCTGGCATTGTAACACAAGAAATCGGCTTGGGGCAATGGTAACTCCCTTGCCAGGCTTGCTTGCCTGGATCGGCAGCGGTAATGGGCCTTCTTCCCAACGGAGAGCTGCCAGAGGCTGGTCACAGCCTGCCCTTCTGAGCGCAGATCCAAAAGCTGCCCTGGCAGATGGCCGTTGGCAGACGTCCATCGCAGAGCAAGCGGCCGTGGGAGCGTCGTCTTTCTTTTCCTGCTTCTGCCCGCTGCAAACAGAAATCAAGCGAACAGCAGGCAAGAAAATCAGGAGGAGAGAGCGCTCCTGCCCTTCCCCTTTGTGCAGTGCAGTGCTGTGCGATGCAGCAGGAAGAGCCGAGAGCAAACAGCTGAAGGCGCCACACACACTTTACCCCAGACTTTGGAGAAACTCCAAGGCAGCTAAGCACTTACAAAGGAAACAACCACCCGAGCTGTAAAATTGTGAGCATCCCTCAAGGGACACAACCTTTGCTGATCTGGTTTTACATTTGACTCACTGTGTCCCCTCAGAGAGGGCTGCTGCCCAGGCGCTCCTGCTCCTCTGCATCTTCTACCCTTTCACTTGAAAAGCCCTCCCTCCTGCTCTCTCTCCTTGCTGCTAGCACTGGTGTCGAATGGTAGTGCTCCAAGTAGGGCTGCTGCTTGCCTAGGTGCTTGCCCAGCACTCCCTGGCAGGGCAGCGCTACCCAATGCAGTGCACTTGCCCCGGACGACGGGAGCATCAGTGCAGCCCTCTTTGGCTTCAAGAGGTTCAGAAGCCTCTTAGCCTGGGCTTTGCACCTGCATCTTAGGAAGGAGAGTGTGCTGGGAACTGACAAGTATGGACTTGGTGGTGTGGCTGTGTGTTTCCTTCCCCTTCGGAACGAGCAACAGATGAATCCTCTTGCTGAAGGGCCTACAGAAGCACTTGCCTCCTCCGCAGAAGGCATCCACCACTGTCCCAGAATGAAATTGTCCCACACCAAGAAGAAGCTCTCAGCACCTCTATTTGTGGCTCAGCACAGGCCCTGGAGAGAGAAGGGTTCCAAGCCATGTGTCTGTAAAATAATTTTTCTTTTCCTGCTTCTGATGCTCTGGAAGTGAGTATGCCATGACAGCTTCCTCCACATCTGGCCCTGCCTTGCTGACCGTCTCTTCCAAGTTGCTGGCTGTAGCAGAGACTTGGCACAGACAGAGAAAACAAGTCCTGCTGCTGCTGGTGCTGCTGGTGCTGCTGGTGCTGCTGCCAAGAGGGTTTCCTGGCTCTGGAGTCCATCTTCACTGCCCGGTGGGACCAAGGGAGGGCATTTCCACCTGCTGGCCTGCAAGAAACTGTCATGCTTACAGTGCAGCCTCTCAGCAGTAAGGGCCACCAGTGAGCAGCATCAGCAACTCAGAAATCTGGGAGAGGCTCCAGGGAAAAAAACGGAGAGAACCGAGCATGTGCTGGAGAGACTCCTGGGCCCAGGAAGGAAGCTGTGGCTCTATATCCCGCAGGGAGGTTTGTCCCAACGGGTTGTGCTGCATCCATTTTGGTGGTCAAGGGTCTGGGAGCCCAGGTCATCTTCTCCTCAATCCTGCCAGTGAGGGGGATGGATGAGAGGAGGAGGAGACGGACTTTCCAAGTTAACGACTGGCTGGCGCCGCTGGTGTTGGCAACAGGGTTTTGGTTTCTACGACCATGGGACCCTGTTTGAAGATCGACAACTGATGGCGAGAGATGGGATCCACCTCACTAAGTGGGGCACATGTGTCTTTGCCAACAGGTTGGCCAACCTGGTAAGGAGGGCCTTAAACTAGGAAAGATGGGGGAAGGGGAGAGTTATAGTGCCAGGGTAGTTGGCAAAACACACCTCAAGTCGGGACACCTCCAGCAGGTGAATGCAGCCAGGGAAGTGCGCATGGGATGTGGCTATGGGGGATCCTCTTGTATCCCTCCTGGGAAACCTGCATGCTTGATCACCTCTCTGAAATGCCTGTACACCAATGCACGCAGCATGGGGAATAAACAGGAAGAACTAGAGGTGTGTGTGCGGTCGCAGGGCCATGATCTCATTGCCATTACAGAGACATGGTGGGATAGCTCGCATGACTGGAGTGCCGTCATGGATGGCTACATGCTTTTTAGGAAAGACAGGCCAGGAAAGCGAGGTGGTGGAGTTGCTCTTTATGTGAGAGAGCACTGGAATGTATTGAGCTGTGCCTAGGGGTGGATGAAGAGCGAGTCGAGAGCTTATGGGTAAGGCTTAAAGGGCAGGCTAGCATGGGTGACACTGTTGTGGGTGTTTACTACAGGCCGCCTGATCAGGAAGAGGAAGTCGATGAGGTCTTCTACAGACAGCTGGAAGTAGCCTCACAATCCCAGGCCCTGGTTCTCATGGGGGACTTCAACCACCCTGATATCTGCTGGAAAGACAACACAGCTAGGCACAAACAGTCCTGGAGGTTCCTGCAGAGCATCGGTGACAATGTCTTGACACAGGTGGTGGAGGAGCCAACGAGGAGAGGTGTGCTGCTGGACCTCGTACTAACAAACAAAGAAGGACTGGTGGGAGATGTGAAGGTCGGGGGCTGCCTTGGCTGCAGTGACCATGAGATGGTGGAGTTGAGGATCCTGCGAGGAGGAGGCAGGGCACTAAGTAGGATCGCAACCCTGGATTTGAGGAGAGCAAACTTTGTCCTCTTCAGGGACCTACTTGGAGGAATCCCATGGGTTAGGGCCCTAGAAGGAAGGGGTGTTCAAGAGAGCTTGTTAATATTCAAACATCACTTCCTCCAGGCTAAAGAGCGGTGCATCCCTATGAGTAGGAAGTCAAGCAAAGGAGGCAGGAGACCTGCATGGATGAGCAAGGAGCTCCTGGCAAAACTCAACCAGAAGAAGGAAGTCTACAGAAAGTGGAAAGGGGGACAGGCCACTTGGGAGGAATATAGGAACACTGTCAGAGTATGCAGGGATGCGATGAGGATGGCTAAGGCCCGTTTGGAATTAAATCTGGCAAGGGATGTCAAGGACAACAAGAAGGGCTTTTTCAAAGACATCGGTAGCAAGAGGCAGACTAGGGAAAATGTGGGCCCTTTGCTGAATGGGGTGGGTGCCCTGTTGATGAAGGATGCAGAGAAGGCAGAGTTACTGAATGCCTCCTTTGCTTTGGTCTTTACTGCTCAGGCTGGCCCTCAGGAACTCCAGACCCTGAAGACAAGAGAGAAAGTCTGGAGAAAGGAAGACTTTCCCTTGGTGGAGGAGGATCAGGTTAGAGATCATTTAAGCAGACTTGACACCCACAAATCCATGGGCCCTGATGGGATGCACCCACGAGTGCTGAGGGAGCTGGCGGACGTTATTGCTAAGCCACTCTCCATCATCTTTGAAAGGTTATGGAGAACAGGAGAGGTGCCTGAAGACTAGAAGAAAGCCAGTGTCACCCCAGTCTTCAAAAAGGGCCAGAAGGAGGACCCAGGGAACTACAGGCCAGTCAGCCTCACCTGCATCCCTGGAAAGGTGATGGAGCAGCTCATGCTGGAGGCCATCTCCAAGCATGTGGAGGACAAGAAGGTGATCAGGAGTAGTCAGCATGGCTTCACCAAGGGGAAATCATGCCTAACCAATCTGATTGATAGCCTTCTGTGATGGAACTACTGGCTGGGTAGACGAGGGGAGAGCAGTGGATGTTGTCTACCTTGACTTGAGGAAGGCTTTCGACACTGTCTCCCATAACATCCTCATAGACAAGCTCAGGAAGTGTGGGTTAGATGAGTGGACAGGGAGGTGGATTGAGAACTGGCTGAATGGCAGAGCTCAGAGTTGTGATCAGTGGCGCAGAGTCTAGTCGAAGGCCTGTAGCTAGCGGTGTCCCCCAGGGGTCAGTAGTGGGTCCAGTCTTGTTCAACTTCTTCATCAATGACCTGGATGAAGGCACAGAGTGCACCCTCAGCAAGTTTGCTGACGATACAAAACTGGGAGGAGTGGCCGATACACCGGAGGGCTATGCTGCAATTCAGAGAGGCCTGGAGAGGCTGGAGAGGTGGGCAGAGAGGAACCTCCTGAAGTTCAACAAAGGCAAGTGCAGGGTCCTGCACCTAGGGAGGAATAAGCCCATGCACCAGTACAGGTTGGGGGTTGACCTGCTGGAAAGCAGCTCTGCGGAGAAGGACCTGGGAGTGCTGGTGGACACCAAGTTAAGCATGAGGCAGCAATGTGCCCTTGTGGCCAAGAAGGCCAATGGTATCCTGGGCTGCATCAGGAAGAGTGTTGCCAGCAGGTGGAGGGAGGTGATCCTCCCCCTCTCCTCAGCCCTGGTGAGGCCACACCTGGAGTCCTGCGTCCAGTTCTGGGCTCCCCAGTGCAAGAGGGATGTGGCACTACTGGAGCAAGTGCAGCGAAGGGCTACAAAGATGATTAGGGGACTGGAGCATCTCTCTTATGAGGAAAGGCTGAGAGAGCTGGGCCTGTTTAGCTTGGAGAAGAGAAGGCTGAGAGAAGATCTTATCAACGTGTACAAGTATCTGAAGGGAGGGTGACAAGAGGATGGGACCAGACTCTTTTCAGTGGTGCCGAGCGACAGGACAAGAGGCAACGGGCACAAACTGAAACACAGACGCTTCCATCTGAACATGAGGAAAAACTTCTTCACTGTGAGGGTGACAGAGCACTGGAACAGGTTGCCCAGAGAGGTTGTGGAGTCTCTATTTCTGGAGATATTCAAAACGCGCCTGGATGCAATCCTGTGCAATGTGCTCTAGGTGACCCTGTTTGAGCAGGGGGTGTTGGACTAGATGATCTCCAGAGGTCCTTCCAACCTCAGCGATTCTGTGATTCTGTGATTCTAAAGAAGGATTTTACAAGTCTCTTTTCTTCAAACGGCTGCCAGAATATTTTACAGAGAGGCAATATGACTGCGAAACATCATTATTTTTGCCCAAAGACACACGGCTGGGGAGAAAACTTATCTTCAGTATGTTATAGTCTGAATTTTGATCAAGTAGTGATGATTAAAGGCCATCACTATCTCAGAAGCCGTTTGTCTCAGTAACGCTAAAATTAGAATATGCACGGGGTAGTAAAAGCATTTGGACTATATGCACTATTATCCCACTGGCCTGACGGTCCTAAAAAGCAGGAAAAAGAATGTGAAAATGTAGCCTTATGGTCCTGCTAGTTGTCATCTTTCTGTTGCTGCAGAGCCTGAAGCTCAAGGTTTATCTCTTGTTTCTGATTATTAAGTATCATCAGATATGTGAAGTTCACTGTTTTTACACGTATCAATGTTGTGTTGTTCTTATCTTGGACAGAGAAGTGAGATTTTTAAACCAGATTTCTGAGTTGTCCAAAATTGTCTCTTTCAGTGGAATCCCAGCTCAAAGGAAAGAAATAGCTTGAAAAGAAATCACAGGCATCATTTTACTTTACTGTGTATGTTTACAGGTCTCTGGGAAGAGCAATGTACAATACTGCCCTTCCAGAAAAAGACAGGTAGGTTGTCATCAAAGAGCTTCCCTGCACAGCAATGAGTCATGTCTGCACACCTCTCTCTGTGCTGATGTTTAAGATGGTCAAAGCCATCTAGAGCTAAGCATCAGCAGAACCGGCAGCATGTTTCAATCAAGAATCACAATCTCAAACCTAAATATGCTTTCTGACAAATATCATCAAAAAGAACAGATTTTCATAAGCCCCGCATTCATCTAAGCCCTGCATTCACCTATCCCTTAGTCTCCACCTCGAGAAACCCAGACAAAATTAGGGAATTTAAAATGTTAAAGAGCTGCTGCTGTCTCTTCAAATCTACAGTTTGCTTTTCTAAGAAAGCCTTCTGATCCACCATCCAGAATCCTGTTCCTCTTCTTTCCTTCCCCAAATCTCAGTTCCAGGAGGAGATTTGGGAAAATCCCTGCCTTGAATCACTTGTCATGACAGCAATGCTAAAGTAAGTCTCTTTGTGGTAGAACAGCATTGCCCAGAGTCAGGAGGTCCTAGGGGCATTTGGGGGTTTCCCTGCTGCAAACAGTTGAGGAAAACTCGATGAATCAAGAACAGTACTGTTAAGAATTTTAGGGAAATTTTCAGTGTTCATCTAGGAATTAGGTTATATCGTATGGAGTATGGAGAGATATTGGATCCCCATATTTCCACTGAGATACCTATTCCTCAGACTTTTATAGTGTAAAGCACCAGATGACTGGCCAAAGTATGAAACTTCATCCGGTCTCTAAATAAAGCGGTGAAAAATGTCCCGATAATTGATCTGGATTGTGGCTCCAACATTGACTATGGTATTTAACCGTGCTTGGATTGCTGCTCTGATAGATTACAAAGCTCAGCTATGACATAAGGTCAAGGCCTTGGAAAGGTGTTAGCAGAGCTTCTTTAAATGAAGCGTTCCCAGAGACACCAGGTTGGCACAGACTGATGAAAATCGGAGTTAATGCCTGGCATCGGGGAACGACCTCTGTGTCCATCAGTGTTCCTGGGAGCCTTGGAAAGCCTAGTACAGTGTATGTCACCCTTCACTGTAAGGCAGAGACCTAGTACAGCATCCTGCTCCTCTCATGCTCCTATTTTACCATGCAATGAATCTCAGTCCCCTCAAAGGTTATTGCTGTCTTCAGCAGCTCTCTCAAGTTGAGGCACCTCATGTCAGCACACCAATATATGTGAGATGAAACCTGCTTGTGCTGTGCCATCCTGAAGGATTTGCTTTCTCTTGGAAGCTTAGCACCACCATCACTTTTTTTGTGTAGAAACGTGAGCAGACACCACTCTCTGAAGCTCGTAGGAGCTAGTGGGAAAGTATAACCTCTCAAAATACCTAGTTATTCCTCTTAATGCCAGGAGAAGCCTAGACCTGAGACTTACACAGCTCTAAGGTGTCTAAAGGTAAAAGCCACAATACCACCCCAAATGCTCGGGTTTGACTGGTGACAATATCCTCACATCCTTTTGACTGACAATTTCCAAAGAAAGATGAGAGCTACATATAACTTTGAATTTATTTTCAGTTCCATTCTGAACAGCCATGCTAAAAATAGAACAACATTCCTGAAAAGTCCCTCCTGAACACTTCTCTTTGCCTCCCCATGGTTGAGATGGACCCCAAAGAGCTGTGCTATGCAGCCCACAAAAGAGATGGTCGTCTTTTCAGCAAGAAGGTCATAAATGAGTTTGGGAACTGTGACAGCAGAGTAACTGATATCTACAAAGGAGAAGCAGCTCAGGAAGAAGTATGGGGTGGGAGAGTCCAGCTGTTGACTGTTCTGTATAGTGATGATGATAAGCAGGTTTCCAAGAATAATAGTGGCATAGAAGACTAAGAAGAATGTGAAGCATACTTTTGCTAATGCATCATCTTGTGTGAGTCCCTGGAAGATAAACTCCGTCACTTTTTTTTTGTTCTTCATATAGGTCACGTAGACAGGACCTGAAGCACAGAATAAAACCACCTGTGATGGCATTAGAAACACAGTGTTATCAGTACACATCCATATCGATCACTGGTATGTTCAATATCAATGTATTCCCTTTTATGCCTTTTGGGGAAAGTTTCCTTTCAAAGTCAATGCTTCTCTCAAGGAGTGGCAGTTGATGTCTAACTCAGAATGTATTACTGAAGTGTGTAATAGCGAGCTCCGTTTATTTGCTTGAGGGAGTTGGTGGAAATATCCTCCAGATTCATATTTCTGATCTTTGCCCCTTTTAAAAAGGAAGACTAGTCACTAGGTTGCCTAAACATCCACTTTTGAAGTGTTGATTTGGAAATGAAAAACTGACTGAGAAGGATAGTGCATGTTACCATTTGAGTCTCAACACGTTAGTCATGCCCTAAGGAATTCTGCTCAAGCAGTGAACGTACCTTCTTTTTCAACCCTCTGAAGGAATTCAACAGAACTAGTCCTTACTATTGCTCTCTGACTCTGGCAGAATGTCCATGCATTTTTGTGCAACCATCAGTATTCACATCATGACACAAGGCAGCTGGCTAATTAACATCACTTCAACCATCAGTGTAGATCCTTCTGGAGGAGGTAAAGTGGACACCTACCTCATGTCTGTTTAGCAGAGATGTGCCTTTAGGCACAAACTGTCTTTAAGGCGCCCTAAGTGAAATCAGACCATGTTCAAGGGATGCCAGGAAACCTGAAGCAGGAGAGTCATTGTCCTGTATGTGCTGTACTGGGCTACATCTTGTGTGGATTGGTTCCAGTTATTGCTCATGAGTTTCTGGGTTGCGACCTCAGTCTCCAAAAGAGCAGGCTTGTATTTCCTCAGACCACCTTTCCTACAGTACATGGGTGAATACTGGAGATAATCTGCATTAACGATGTGTTAGTAAGGTTTTTGTACACCTCAGCCAAGTTCTGGACTATGGAAATCCCCATAAACACACCTGTGATGCCACTGGGGTAATCACAGAATCACAGAATGGCTTTTGCATTTGCAAGATTTTGTGTTCACATTGCCCTTGCAATCAAACATTTTTTGAGTAAAGATGTCTCTTACACGTGTCAGATATTTTTTCCCTTCTAAGCCAATATTTCACATACGCTTTCTTATTTCTTATTAACTTACTCTTACCATTGCACGTTTGCAGCATAAATAAATATCATAACTGTGCTATATGACTGTTATCACTTAGACATCTGATCTGTACAAGTTTGAAACAAGAAGTAAACGAGGAAATTATTTCAAGACTAAAAATGTTTGTGGTCAGGCCTCACTACTTGCCAGGTATTTTTACTCAGACAATGCAAAATACAGAAGCAGCTGTTTAGTCCTCATATTAAGTCATTATAAGAATCTGGGCCAATGTGTAGAGGAATCAAATGTTGTTGTTGCTGTTGACGCCTTCCATAAACTATGGTCCCACTGTTGCCTGCTAGCATCCGGCAGATGGAAGAGAAATCAGAAGAATCATGGCGTTCTTCCCCAAAACATTAAAAGAAACCCAAACAAACAGTTTTTAAATTATAAGCCTTAGCTTGAACTGGCTGTGTGCCCTAACCCCTCAGCAGTTGCAGTATGAAGGGGGTCAGTGGGCCCCATCTGCCTTTCTACCTGCCCCACCTACGGTGAGACAGACCAACCTCTGAAGGCGCCTGTCCCTCTCTGTTGACAATGGTGCTGAGCTAGACAACTGTCCTTCATTGCATGAAGAATTTAGACTGCTACAAATAGGTGGGGATGGTCCCACCTTTAGCTGTGTCCACAGAGTGTGAATGCTGGGTGAGGGACATGCTGGCCCAGGCCTGAGGGACACTATCCCTCTAAGCCTTGAGAATCAGGATTTATCCGTCCTGCTGGCTGCCATCCACATAACCCACCACGGTGAGGAGAAGACACTGAGACGTCCGCAGTGTATTGGTGCATGCCTGTGAAATGGGAACCCACTCTGCCACCCCCTGCATAGAGCAGAGGACATTCAGGGAAGCAGAGCATTTCCGACATTGTCCCAGGGTTTGGTCCGTAGATCTGCCGCTCTCCTGTGCAGGCAACACCTTCTTATCTTGAATCACACTTAAGCCGTGTTAAGGTGCAACACAAGTGCAAGCAAGTGTTTATAGGGAACGTGAAGTGAAGGAAGAAAAAAGAAAGTGCTTTAGTTACTTTCGGAGTGCATTACACAGATGTCTTTCTCCCTCACACAGCTGATTTGCTCTTTTCCTCCTGGCAAGGTAGGAGTCAGGGTCCTGTGGCTCCTCGTGGCTCCTTCGTCCTTGTGGAGAACCTTAGCTGCTACAACTAACCTCCCTGTGGCAGCTGTGGCTGCCTCTGAGATGATTTAATCTTCCATCTTCACATTTCTTCTCTTCCCTCCTGCAGTAGTAGCTGCTCCAGCTATTCCCTTGGAATACGTTTCTTCCTTTGCCTGGGCCTGTAGATGTGCCCTGTTGGGCTAGGAGTTATCCTGCATACAGGAATTATTCCCAAATAACTCTTTTTTTTCACTGACACATAAAATTGTGCCCCCCAATGCTTTCTTTGCCCCCCAATGCTTTCTTTGGTGATGACAATTTCCTACGGTGAGCAATTTATCTTCCACTTGGATCTTTGATTCTCTATTAGTCTAAACAGTAAAATGCAAAATCTGAGGCAGAGATGAAGGGCAGAGGGGATGGTTAGGAAGGAGGGCATTAGCAATAGGTGAACTACTGCAGAAAGGCAGAGAGTTGCACTGGAATGGGAAGGGGAGAAGCTTCTCCTCATATCATCTGCATCAGCACATGACCCAGCCAGCATCTAATATCAGCAGTTTACTTGCTAACCCATGGATTCAGCATATGACAATGCAGTGCTCCTAAGAAGGCATTTACTCCAAAGTAAAGGGGAAGGAAGCCTTTGGCACAATTGCTTCCAGCAGCAGGTGACCTTCCAGGTCTTGCAGACACCTTGGGCCATCGTTTCCTAGCTGAGTAGACTGCAGAGTAGATGGAGTTTGTCTGACGGAAAGTTTACACCTGGGAGAGCTCGGACTAACGGGATGTTCTGCCTGGAACACATTTTAGTATTTTTGATAGCATTCATTTATTTATTTGCTGGTGTCTCCACAGTGCTTGGAAACCCCAGTCCTGGGCCTGTGCTATTCAAAAAGAGAACATAAAGGGAATCCCTGCTAGTCGCAGAGTTTGCAATGCCATTCCAATCAAAACATGAACTTTCAGTGTCTTCCTAATTACTGCAACAGCTAAAACCAAGCTTTTCTTCAAAAGGGAGCTTTCAGTGAATTTTCCAAAATGGAATTATAGTGAGAGAGACTTGATTTTCTCAGCTCCTGAGAAAATGTTACCACAGTTCTAGACTTCACCCTTTTCACTCCAAACTTTTCTATTCCACAGTTTTCTCATGGCACTTTTCATCTCCTCATTTCTCAGGGTGTAGATGAGTGGGTTCAGCAGGGGTGTGATGACAGTGTAAAACACAGCTACGCTCTTGTCCTCCGAGAGACTACTGGATGGGCGTATGTAGATGAATGTGGATGGCCCAAAGAAGAGAATCACCACAGTAATGTGGGACCCACAGGTGGAGAGGGCTTTGTACCGCCCTTCGGACGTTCGCCTTTTCAAGGATAACAAAATGACAATGTAGGATGTGACCAGGATGAAGAAAGAGACCAAACAAATCATTCCACTATTGGCAACGACAATGATGCCCGCAACATAGGTGTCGGTACAGGCCAGTTGTAGTAGGGGGTGGACATCACAACAGTAGTGGTCAGTTTTGTTGGGGCTGCAAAAAGGGAGGCTAACGGTTATGAGGGTCTGCACCAGGGAGTGCACAAAGCCCCCCACCCATGAACCCATCGCCATCCAGCCACACACATGCCTGGTCATGAGGGTGGTGTAGTGGAGGGGTCTGCATATGGCAAAGTAGCGATCATAGGCCATCACTGTGAGGATGAAGATCTCAGTGCAGCCAAAGAAATGTTCCATGAATAGCTGTGCCATGCAACCCCCAAAGGAAATGGTTTTCTTTTCAACAAGGAAGTCAGCAATCATTCTGGGAGCTGTGACAGAAGAGAAGCAAAGATCTGCAATGGACAGGTGGCAGAGAAAGAAATACATGGGGGAGTTCAGACGTTGACTGCTAATTACAGTGACAACGATGAGCAGATTTCCTGCCACAGTAACAATATAGAAGAACAAAAACACCACAAAACATATTTTCTGCACCCCTTGGTTCTTTGAAAGGCCCAGGAGAATGAATTCCTTCACACTGCTTACATTCTCCATGTTGATCAGTCGGGTGCCAATATGCAATATACAGCTTACACACCTGGGAAAACAAAGACAGACACATGATTCATCAGCATTTTTTTCATTATTAATAATGAGTTCTACATCAGAAGTGGATACAAACCAAGAAAGATATAGCATTAGTATTAAGCTTATGAAGTGTTTAGTTTCTGTCATGTATTTTTTTTTAATGGCTGCTTAATTCTCCACAGTACAAAACTTCTGCCATGGCTTTGGTGGCACGGAGATAGGTGCACTCTGTGATATGTTCCTTAATCCTGATCCTCCAGGATTTTGAAGGATTGTCTCCATGGCTGATAGCTTTCCATGGACTAAGGACAAGGCCAGAGTGTTCACCTCGGGCACTACAAGGCAGATAATGCAGCATGTTTGCCCTCAGGGTAGACAAAGTCCCTGACAGCAATCTTTAAGAATACCTGGAAATATTGCTCAGAATGATGATTTCTTTTATAAGTACACATGATCTTTGAATTCTTGTTTAGAAGGGAGATGTAACCACACGCAGAGAAAAGAACTCTCTTGTGTACATACATTTTGAAACGTAAATATGAAATGTCACGGGCTGAAAAATGAGTTCTGGGAAGGTTATCTATCATGGAGGGGAAAAAAATTGCACATATGACTTAATGTAGTATTTCACATTGTTCTAAATCTCAGCATTGCTTCTATCAGAGGAAGGAAGAATGAAAGACTCTTGTGAGATCTTCTGTCCCAGCATTGTACTGATTTTACCTAGTGTGATTTTTGATGCGCTCTGCGTGATGCTTTCAAGGGTTAACTTAGCTTAATGAAGCTAATCTAACTAAACTCCTTCAACAGCCAGTATAAGTCTCTCTATAGGCTGATTCAGAAAGACTAAATTAGGGTCCATTGCAGAACCCTTTTTTCCTCCATTCACTATGAGGAGCTTAAACAAATTAGCACCACCAGGTTAGAATGAACCTCAGAGAATAATCCCTTTTGGTCCCTGAAAGTAGCTCAGAGCTTTTTGTAATGCCATCCACCTGTTTTAGGTTATGGCTGAGCTCCTTGTCCCTAGGCATTTCTACATCCATACAGTTTCTCATTCGAGACAAGGTCACATTCCAGCATAAACATGGGACTTCTTTGGTGCACCCTGTATTCCAGCTACAACCCATTGAGCATTACGTGTCACTAATAAATGAGTAGCCTACATCTTTAGAAAGAGTGTAACGTCTCTAGCTTGCCATTATGCACCCAGACCACCAGAATTCCCTTGGTCAAAGAAGTCTGGGAACCACCAGATTAAACTCTTCACAGAGAGTTCAAGGTCAGCCAAAAGCAGGCACTCTTTTAATAACAATATCCACTGTATGGGCTTCCTTCTAGTATCAAAACATTCCCAGTCAGCTGGTGTTAAAATGCACCATTTTAAGTCCTGCAGAATTCCATCACAACCAGGTCTTCTCATTTGTGTTGGTGATCTGTGAGCAAATCTGTGGAATGATTCAGTTAAGCCAAGTTATCTACCAACTACTTCAATCTGCAGCATAATCAGAAACTCTCGTGCAGGCACAAAGTGATCAAGCATCCACAGGAAACACTGAAACTGAGAAAACCCAAGATTGCTTTCAAACCCACAAAGTGAAGCCGAGGGAGGAAGTGGGGAAAGTTAGGGACTTTTCCTATGCTTACAGTTGTACTTACACTAGATGAAAGTTTTTCAAGCAGAAGGGTAAAATTTACATGGATGGTTCCCTTTCAGATATTTCTACAAGGAGAAGGATCAGTAAGAACAACGTGAGGTCAGTTTCTCCCTTGTCTTACCAAGTTGTGATCCTTTCTACCCCTCTTCCTTCTACTGAGCAATGACGTAGACTTCTCAACAAAATAAATGACAGGGATGAAATGAGCACACCTTTATGGCTGTGCAGTACCCAGTCCAAAAGAAATAGCTGGGCTCCATCCAAGCCAGAGCATGACTGGAAGCATACCACAGCAATCCCAGGGCCATATTTAGGCAGTCAGAAAGGAGTGACCAAGAGAGAAATGGTCAGGGGAAACTATATGCCTGAATACCAGCAGATGGCAAATTCCTGAGCTAAAAACAAGGTGTGCATCTACAAAAGGACCGATTCACAATTCAGACAGCTTGGCTATGTATCTGGCTTGATAAGGTCCTTTCCATCACCACCAAACTGCATTTAACAAACTACCCATCTGTCTGATCTCATCTCATCGACTTAAGTCATGTAGGCATCTGTAGCTAAGCTAGGCATATTACACCTGACCAGTCTACTTGTAGATGTGATGAATCATGTGCTGCAGGTACCCGTTTCTTACTGTTGACTCCAAGAGGATTACTAGAATGACTAATTCAGTAGAGGATTCCCACCAGTTATGGCTTATCTCTTAAAGTGCCTTTGCAGGGGTAGACCTGAGGTATACGACATAATGCAATCAGCTGCAAAATAAAAATGAATCTCATGTGTACTCTTAACATCTCAAAAAGGGTGAGAAATTGCACCATCTCCTTACTGCATGCATTCTTCCCTAAAATCTCAGGTGGTTATGGGAAACAAAAGAATAATATCGAAGCAATCTAATCTGCGGCTGTAGAACTAGCTCTGTATATGATTCTAGCCAAAGATAACTAGAGACAGTTGATAACTTCAGTGGAAGTTCCTTTCCGTATTTTCACATTTGTTCAAGAAGAAAGGAAAAGGAAGAGGAAAGAAAAGCAAAACAAAGCAAAGCAAAGCGAGAAGCCAGACAAGCTGCAAAACTTACCTCGCCTTATGTCCTTATGTCTTTACTAACATCCGTGAGGCATAAGCTACAAATACACTGTAGAGTTCAGAGCCATGATGAATTTGACTTGGGCCTTGGTTGAGATGATATGCTGATATAAATCAGCATGTCTATTTGCTTTTTTTGTTTCATTTCACAGGTTCACCTTTGACTGCAGCTGCTCAGGTTAAGAAAGATGGGGCCCATCATGACAGTGAGATTTGTCCGCCCTAAGTTATATTGTTTAAAAGCTAGGTGTCTATTTCACACCTAATCGCATCCTAAAATCAGTTCTGAGGTGGATCAGATGCATCTGCCTCCGGAGACATTCATTTTTTTCCGCAGAAGAGCCTAGGGTGATTAAGGGTTAAACTTGCTGACTTCCATTAGCATTAAATAGGTGAAGTCCTCCCTCAGTTTCCCAATTTGTAAATGAAGGATTTTTTTGACTGACTTTGTAATTCACTGACCTCTGTTAAAACATGCAAATTCTTGCAAAGAGGCTTTATTCACGGGATTTCCAGTGATGAAATTTCTGGTGAGATAGGACTTGGAGGGTCATCAAGAGGTCACCCAGGACATCTTCTGTCCCTATAAAAACTTAATCGTAACCACTCCTGAGAGAAATGAGCCCAACCTGTCCTTAAAAGACTCCTGTGATATTAATTCTTTACCATCCCTGGAGGATGGTGACACTTCCTACAGCTTGAGGTTTCTTTCTTTTTTTTTCTTTAATGAAGATTTCTGTTTTACATGTTTTTTGGAATACACAGAAGTTAAAAAAGGAGAGAAAATATCTAGATTACAAATGGACTGTTTTAGCATTCACAATGCTAGGAAGCCAGAGCAGTGGACCTAATGGCCCTTTACACATGGGAAATCCATACAACTATCAGCTTGGAGTGAGGAAGAACTCCGAGAAGCGTTAACTGGATAGTTCCATGCATGTGCTTGTCCAGTTGAATACTCAGCTACTCCTTTGACCGTTATTTCTTGTGGAGAAACCCTGAAATGCCTTTGTGATATCATTATAAAAGCATTGACTGACAACTGTTTCTTTACAATATATTTACTTAAACTTTTCAGTCAAGACAGAACTCATTCTCCTCCTTTGCCTCTTTCTTTCACGCCTTCCCTTCACCAAGCCTCCACACCGGCTTCCTCCAGCCCCAAGAGCCCTTCAGGTGGAAGATTTCCTGGGAGAGGGTTAAAGGTTGGTACTTAAATGGTTTTCTTCTCAGCCCTTTTTGCAGCTGCTGGGGTATGAAAGCATCATTCAGCACACCCAGGTCACATCATCCACACAGCCTATTAAACCACTTCTCACATAGGCAGGAAACATCAAGATACACTTGTGACACACGAAAGCAAGTAATAAATTAGATGGGATTGGATTATACACTAACAGCCACCTCCTAAGCAAGTTTTGGAAGCTTTCCAGAAGCCATTCTACGTTCTTTAAAGGTGCTGTGCTCTAACACATTCATACCAGGGGAGACAGAAGTTGAGGAGATAAGGTTGTACAGCCCTTACACAAAAAATTAGATCTCCAAACACAGGTGAGGTAAGTTTTGCAGCTTGTCTGGCTTCTCGCTTTGCTTTGCTTTGCTTTGCTTTTCTTTCCTCTTCCTTTTCCTTTCTTCTTGAACAAATGTGAAAATACGGAAAGGAACTTCCACTGAAGTTATCAACTGTCTCTAGTTATCTTTGGCTAGAATCATATACAGAGCTAGTTCTACAGCCGCAGATTAGATTGCTTCGATATTATTCTTTTGTTTCCCATAACCACCTGAGATTTTAGGGAAGAATGCATGCAGTAAGGAGATGGTGCAATTTCTCACCCTTTTTGAGATGTTAAGAGTACACATGAGATTCATTTTTATTTTGCAGCTGATTGCATTATGTCGTATACCTCAGGTCTACCCCTGCAAAGGCACTTTAAGAGATAAGCCATAACTGGTGGGAATCCTCTACTGAATTAGTCATTCTAGTAATCCTCTTGGAGTCAACAGTAAGAAACGGGTACCTGCAGCACATGATTCATCACATCTACAAGTAGACTGGTCAGGTGTAATATGCCTAGCTTAGCTACAGATGCCTACATGACTTAAGTCGATGAGATGAGATCAGACAGATGGGTAGTTTGTTAAATGCAGTTTGGTGGTGATGGAAAGGACCTTATCAAGCCAGATACATAGCCAAGCTGTCTGAATTGTGAATCGGTCCTTTTGTAGATGCACACCTTGTTTTTAGCTCAGGAATTTGCCATCTGCTGGTATTCAGGCATATAGTTTCCCCTGACCATTTCTCTCTTGGTCACTCCTTTCTGACTGCCTAAATATGGCCCTGGGATTGCTGTGGTATGCTTCCAGTCATGCTCTGGCTTGGATGGAGCCCAGCTATTTCTTTTGGACTGGGTACTGCACAGCCATAAAGGTGTGCTCATTTCATCCCTGTCATTTATTTTGTTGAGAAGTCTACGTCATTGCTCAGTAGAAGGAAGAGGGGTAGAAAGGATCACAACTTGGTAAGACAAGGGAGAAACTGACCTCACGTTGTTCTTACTGATCCTTCTCCTTGTAGAAATATCTGAAAGGGAACCATCCATGTAAATTTTACCCTTCTGCTTGAAAAACTTTCATCTAGTGTAAGTACAACTGTAAGCATAGGAAAAGTCCCTAACTTTCCCCACTTCCTCCCTCGGCTTCACTTTGTGGGTTTGAAAGCAATCTTGGGTTTTCTCAGTTTCAGTGTTTCCTGTGGATGCTTGATCACTTTGTGCCTGCACGAGAGTTTCTGATTATGCTGCAGATTGAAGTAGTTGGTAGATAACTTGGCTTAACTGAATCATTCCACAGATTTGCTCACAGATCACCAACACAAATGAGAAGACCTGGTTGTGATGGAATTCTGCAGGACTTAAAATGGTGCATTTTAACACCAGCTGACTGGGAATGTTTTGATACTAGAAGGAAGCCCATACAGTGGATATTGTTATTAAAAGAGTGCCTGCTTTTGGCTGACCTTGAACTCTCTGTGAAGAGTTTAATCTGGTGGTTCCCAGACTTCTTTGACCAAGGGAATTCTGGTGGTCTGGGTGCATAATGGCAAGCTAGAGACGTTACACTCTTTCTAAAGATGTAGGCTACTCATTTATTAGTGACACGTAATGCTCAATGGGTTGTAGCTGGAATACAGGGTGCACCAAAGAAGTCCCATGTTTATGCTGGAATGTGACCTTGTCTCGAATGAGAAACTGTATGGATGTAGAAATGCCTAGGGACAAGGAGCTCAGCCATAACCTAAAACAGGTGGATGGCATTACAAAAAGCTCTGAGCTACTTTCAGGGACCAAAAGGGATTATTCTCTGAGGTTCATTCTAACCTGGTGGTGCTAATTTGTTTAAGCTCCTCATAGTGAATGGAGGAAAAAAGGGTTCTGCAATGGACCCTAATTTAGTCTTTCTGAATCAGCCTATAGAGAGACTTATACTGGCTGTTGAAGGAGTTTAGTTAGATTAGCTTCATTAAGCTAAGTTAACCCTTGAAAGCATCACGCAGAGCGCATCAAAAATCACACTAGGTAAAATCAGTACAATGCTGGGACAGAAGATCTCACAAGAGTCTTTCATTCTTCCTTCCTCTGATAGAAGCAATGCTGAGATTTAGAACAATGTGAAATACTACATTAAGTCATATGTGCAATTTTTTTCCCCTCCATGATAGATAACCTTCCCAGAACTCATTTTTCAGCCCGTGACATTTCATATTTACGTTTCAAAATGTATGTACACAAGAGAGTTCTTTTCTCTGCGTGTGGTTACATCTCCCTTCTAAACAAGAATTCAAAGATCATGTGTACTTATAAAAGAAATCATCATTCTGAGCAATATTTCCAGGTATTCTTAAAGATTGCTGTCAGGGACTTTGTCTACCCTGAGGGCAAACATGCTGCATTATCTGCCTTGTAGTGCCCGAGGTGAACACTCTGGCCTTGTCCTTAGTCCATGGAAAGCTATCAGCCATGGAGACAATCCTTCAAAATCCTGGAGGATCAGGATTAAGGAACATATCACAGAGTGCACCTATCTCCGTGCCACCAAAGCCATGGCAGAAGTTTTGTACTGTGGAGAATTAAGCAGCCATTAAAAAAAAATACATGACAGAAACTAAACACTTCATAAGCTTAATACTAATGCTATATCTTTCTTGGTTTGTATCCACTTCTGATGTAGAACTCATTATTAATAATGAAAAAAATGCTGATGAATCATGTGTCTGTCTTTGTTTTCCCAGGTGTGTAAGCTGTATATTGCATATTGGCACCCGACTGATCAACATGGAGAATGTAAGCAGTGTGAAGGAATTCATTCTCCTGGGCCTTTCAAAGAACCAAGGGGTGCAGAAAATATGTTTTGTGGTGTTTTTGTTCTTCTATATTGTTACTGTGGCAGGAAATCTGCTCATCGTTGTCACTGTAATTAGCAGTCAATGTCTGAACTCCCCCATGTATTTCTTTCTCTGCCACCTGTCCATTGCAGATCTTTGCTTCTCTTCTGTCACAGCTCCCAGAATGATTGCTGACTTCCTTGTTGAAAAGAAAACCATTTCCTTTGGGGGTTGCATGGCACAGCTATTCATGGAACATTTCTTTGGCTGCACTGAGATCTTCATCCTCACAGTGATGGCCTATGATCGCTACTTTGCCATATGCAGACCCCTCCACTACACCACCCTCATGACCAGGCATGTGTGTGGCTGGATGGCGATGGGTTCATGGGTGGGGGGCTTTGTGCACTCCCTGGTGCAGACCCTCATAACCGTTAGCCTCCCTTTTTGCAGCCCCAACAAAACTGACCACTACTGTTGTGATGTCCACCCCCTACTACAACTGGCCTGTACCGACACCTATGTTGCGGGCATCATTGTCGTTGCCAATAGTGGAATGATTTGTTTGGTCTCTTTCTTCATCCTGGTCACATCCTACATTGTCATTTTGTTATCCTTGAAAAGGCGAACGTCCGAAGGGCGGTACAAAGCCCTCTCCACCTGTGGGTCCCACATTACTGTGGTGATTCTCTTCTTTGGGCCATCCACATTCATCTACATACGCCCATCCAGTAGTCTCTCGGAGGACAAGAGCGTAGCTGTGTTTTACACTGTCATCACACCCCTGCTGAACCCACTCATCTACACCCTGAGAAATGAGGAGATGAAAAGTGCCATGAGAAAACTGTGGAATAGAAAAGTTTGGAGTGAAAAGGGTGAAGTCTAGAACTGTGGTAACATTTTCTCAGGAGCTGAGAAAATCAAGTCTCTCTCACTATAATTCCATTTTGGAAAATTCACTGAAAGCTCCCTTTTGAAGAAAAGCTTGGTTTTAGCTGTTGCAGTAATTAGGAAGACACTGAAAGTTCATGTTTTGATTGGAATGGCATTGCAAACTCTGCGACTAGCAGGGATTCCCTTTATGTTCTCTTTTTGAATAGCACAGGCCCAGGACTGGGGTTTCCAAGCACTGTGGAGACACCAGCAAATAAATAAATGAATGCTATCAAAAATACTAAAATGTGTTCCAGGCAGAACATCCCGTTAGTCCGAGCTCTCCCAGGTGTAAACTTTCCGTCAGACAAACTCCATCTACTCTGCAGTCTACTCAGCTAGGAAACGATGGCCCAAGGTGTCTGCAAGACCTGGAAGGTCACCTGCTGCTGGAAGCAATTGTGCCAAAGGCTTCCTTCCCCTTTACTTTGGAGTAAATGCCTTCTTAGGAGCACTGCATTGTCATATGCTGAATCCATGGGTTAGCAAGTAAACTGCTGATATTAGATGCTGGCTGGGTCATGTGCTGATGCAGATGATATGAGGAGAAGCTTCTCCCCTTCCCACT
Source organism: Apteryx mantelli (assembly GCF_036417845.1). NCBI lineage: Eukaryota > Metazoa > Chordata > Aves > Apterygiformes > Apterygidae > Apteryx > Apteryx mantelli. Next base: position 126,978 of record NW_027118804.1, read on the forward strand.
CCAGTGCAACTCTCTGCCTTTCTGCAGTAGTTCACCTATTGCTAATGCCCTCCTTCCTAACCATCCCCTCTGCCCTTCATCTCTGCCTCAGATTTTGCATTTTACTGTTTAGACTAATAGAGAATCAAAGATCCAAGTGGAAGATAAATTGCTCACCGTAGGAAATTGTCATCACCAAAGAAAGCATTGGGGGGCAAAGAAAGCATTGGGGGGCACAATTTTATGTGTCAGTGAAAAAAAAGAGTTATTTGGGAATAATTCCTGTATGCAGGATAACTCCTAGCCCAACAGGGCACATCTACAGGCCCAGGCAAAGGAAGAAACGTATTCCAAGGGAATAGCTGAAGCAGCTACTACTGCAGGAAGGAAGAGAAGAAATGTGAAGATGGAAGATTAAATCATCTCAGAGGCAGTCAAAGCTAGTTCTAGCAGCTAAGGTTCTCCACAAGGACGAAGGAGCCACGAGGAGCCACAGGACCCTGACTCCTACCTTGCCAGGAGGAAAAGAGCAAATCAGCTGTGTGAGGGAGAAAGACATCTGTGTAATGCACTCCGAAAGTAACTAAAGCACTTTCTTTTTTCTTCCTTCACTTCACGTTCCCTATAAACACTTGCTTGCACTTGTGTTGCACCTTAACATGGCTTAAGTGTGATTCAAGATAAGAAGGTGTTCCCTGCACAGGAGAGCGGCAGATCTGCAGACCAAACCCTGGGACAATGTCGGAAATGCTCTGGTTCCCCGAATGTCCTCTGCTCTATGCAGGGGTGGCGGAGTGGGTTCCCATTTCACAGGCATGCACCAGTACACTGCGGACGTCTCAGTGTCTTCTCCTCACCGTGGTGAGTTATGTGGATGGCAGCCAGCAGGACGGAACTGGGATAAATCCTGATTCTCAAGGCTTAGAGGGATAGTGTCCCTCAGGCCTGGGCCAGCATGTCCCTCACCCAGCATTCACACTCTGTTTGTAGCAGTCTAAATTCTTCATGCAATGAAGGACAGTTGTCTAGCTCAGCATTATTGTCAACAGAGAGGGACAGGCGCCTTCAGAGGTCGGTCTGTCTCACCGTAGGTGGGGCAGGTAGAAAGACAGATGGGGCCCACTGACCCCCTTCATACTGCAACTGCTGAGGGGTTAGGGCACACGGCCAGTTCAAGCTAAGGCTTATAATTTAAAAACTGTTTGTTTGGGGTTTCTTTTAATGTTTTGGGGAAGAACGCCATGATTTTTCTGATTTCTCTTCCGGGTGCTGGATGCTAGCAGGCAACAGTGGGACCATAGCTTATGGAAGGCGTCAACAGCAACAACAACATTCGATTCCTCTACACATTGGCGCATGAGCTTCAGGCTCTGCAGCAACAGAAAGATGACAACTAGCAGGACCAAAAGGCTACATTTTCCTGAGACTTGTAAAATCCTTCTTTAGGTGCCATAGATGATCACAGGGACACAATCTTCGCTATAGTTATGCACAGCTTTAAGGAGAGGAAGTCAGGGGAAATAACAGCCCTAACAGACTTGCAAAGGGAATCCGCAAGACCTCTTTCCATCCCCCTTTGACTGTAAACCTTATGCAGACGCAGGAACCTCTCACCTGTCTGAGATTAATTCTGTCACTTTCAGCTCAATAAAGATTTCAACTCCTTCTGCCAACTGAGGGACAGCATTTGTAAACTCAGCCAGAAGGGATGAAACATCTATTAGCACTAGAACACCTATCCTTAGAGCTAGCTTAGTTGAATTGATAAAAGGATTCCAAAGCCTTTCCCAATTTTCTCATCTCCCAGAAATGATTGGTCATTTATTCTCAAAATCGCATTGATGACAGACATGTAGTTGGTAAGTCACCATCTTATTTCAGCATTCTTTTAAGTGAAAGAACACTGCAGCTTGATTAACTTTCAGATTATGTCCAATGTCCTTAAAACAACCACCAATTCACTCAGTTGCCTCAAGTGGATTGCTGATATGTGGAGATGAAAAGCAGGAATAAGTTCTTGTTACTTTACAATGGTAGCAAAATTAGAAGTCAATCTTTTTTGCATTTCTGTAGTTTTTTCATGTTTCCAGGCAGAAGGGGAAAAAGGAGGTAGTAATGAGTGACAGAAGAGGGAGATTTAACAGAAGAGGGACAGTTACTTTCCCTAGTGTTTGGGGGGCAAAAACACGGGTGTGTGTTCTCCAAGATTTCCTTTCCAGAACTTCAGGTTCTGTGTGTTGCACTGGAAGAGGCTACTCCTTTCAAATACTGAAGACGTAGCAGAAATGGCCATAAATTCAAATCACATTGCTTTTCTCCTCTTGAATATCTCTGAAAGCTTTTTCTCATCTTGACGGACCGGTGGTTTTCCTACATGAGCAAACGTTCCTAATAGAACAGAGAACTGCAATTCTGTGCCACGCACTCCTCAGGCAGGAGTCCTGTTTGTGCTTGGAACTTGCAAGTTAAAAGTCAGGATTCCTCCAGCTTTCAGCAGCAGAGGAACACAGTCTTTCAAGATAGAAGTTGCAGATACAACCAGTTAAAAGTCCACCTAAAATCACTTCTAACAATTAAGTACCTTTCTGAATCTCACCCTTGGAAGCTGATCAAAGCTTCCTTGGAAGTCCTACTCTTTGTACCAAGGTTTTGATAAATTTTCCCCAAACAAAGTTCTCTTTCTAACAAGTCTTCTGAAGTTTCTCTAATATGACCTAAAACTCTCCTCAGAGCATCCTCACCTCCTTATTCCTTAGGCTATAGCTTATAAGATTCAGCACTGGAGCCACCACTGTAGAGAACAGAGAGGCCCATTTACCTCAGTCCAATGAGTAGCTGCATATTGGGCTACCGCACATAAAAACGGTGCTCCCACAAAACAAGAAGAGAACTCTCAGATGGGAAGCACAGGTGGAGAAGGCTTTGCGTCTGCCCTTGGAGGAGTGGATCCTCAGGGTGGTGGAGATGAGGTAGATGGAGGAGATTAGAATTGCCAGAGATGTGAAGGTGCCACGAAACACACCAAAAATGTGAAGTACCATCTCTTTGCTATAGGTGTCAGAGCATGAAAGCTGGATCCTAGGGGGATGTCACAGAAATAATGACCGATAACACCAAAGTCACAGAAAGAGAATGTGAAGGTGGAGATAGTTTGCGCAAGTGCATGGACAAAGCCAGTGAAATAGGAGATGATTACCGTCTGTGTACAGGCTTTTGGGGACATGACAGTTGCATGAAGGAGAGGGTTAGAGAGAGCCACATGCAGTCATATGTTGTTACTGCCAGCAGGAGACACTTCACACTAGCCATGAGGAGACAAGTGAATAGCTGTGCCACACAGGCACTGACTGAAGTGGCTCTCCTCACTGCTGAAGAGTTCACCAGCCACCTTGGGAGATAGCTGAGGAGTAACAGAAATCCACAGAAGCCAAGTTACTGAGGGAAAGGTACATAGTGTGTGAAGCCGGGGGATCAACCTTCATCTACATGATCATTCCAAGATTCCCTATTAATGTGCTTAAAAAAAGCGGGTTACCTTCACCTCTTGGCTTTCTGTTAGTCCAGAGAGGATAAACTCAATGGCCACACAGTGATTCCTCTCAGGCATGTTGCTAGCACACTCATATTATCTCCCGACAGGAAACTGGTTCAACACCTAGAAGTAATGGGAAACTGGCAACACACAATGGATTGTCTCAGTAGCCACAAGGAAGTACGGCGCATTTTCATCATAGCTTCTGACTAGACTTCTTTAATTGCGCATTGAAATGGCTTGTGATACAAGGGAGTACTGTTCCTATTTTTCAGGTGAGAAAAGAAAGCACAGAAAGATAAAATAATTTATTCAAAAGGCAACAGCAGCACTGTGAAACACAAGTCCGAGTTTGGCACTACAATGGTTTTCGTGTGCCCTCTTTCTCCTTTTCTAAGGAAAAAAGTCTGCTTTTCTTGAGGACATCTATGGAGCACTCTTCTCCCCTCACTCGTGGCCAGGGTTGGGTGTACAGTATCATGCAAATGGCCCACTCCAAGGGCAATGGCCCGCTTGTTCCTGAAGATACATGGTCTTGACACTAGTTCAGACATCATTCTTTCTGTATTGCAATCACCAATACATTTTTTGCCTATTAGCTAACTCCCCCGAGCATTGGTAGCAGGGTAGTTAGAGCTCAGTATGGGCTACAAAGTCCGTTAACAGGGCAAAGCAGCCCCCGTTCAGCCTTGCTGAAATAGGAATATAATGGTTAGGCTGCAGCTGTGCCAACTTGGTAAGACCTGCCTTAATTACATGGACCTCCACCAGCCTGACCTTTGGGACTGCAACTTGTAAACATACAAATAACAAATCCACATCCTGGCAGAAGAAAGTAAGAGTTTCCTCTCTTGAAAGAAATGGCAGCAAGCACTAAATGGCAACAGCAGCAGGAAAACTCAGCTTTGCATCTTCCCAAAGAGGAGGAGATACCACAAGATCCTCCAGGTTTGGCTGAGAAAGGATTTCTCATTTGCTTGCATTCCTGTTGTCAAGGAAAAGTGGCCATTTTCTGCTCAGGAATAAATTGGGAAGAGTCACCAAATGAAATACTTTCCATTTAGAGGGTGAAAAATCTCATGCTAAAAGGGAAGGAATCCTGAACAAAAAGGGAATCAGTCATCCCTGTAAAGGTTCTACCAGCTTCACCTCACATGAAAAATTATTGTTAATCTATTGGAGGTTACCAGTAACCTGGCTGACGCTCTCAAAGCGGAGTTCTTATCATGTGGGTGACTGAATGGAGGTTTCAATTCTTGCTGAGGTCTGTTTCTAGCATAGGCTTCAAGGTACTGCATATGTACAAAACTATTCTCTTACTGACCTGTTTCATCCAGAAAGGCAAGAGTAGGTACTGTAGGTACCAAGCCAGTTTATTCCCTGCTTGAGCCAAATCTTCAGAAGTACTTGCCCATTTCAAGAAGCAGACAGCAGGATTAAAACCAGCCTATAATGGTTAGGTACACAGTTTAAGTGAGGAAAATGCTTACCCTGCTTAGATGCACAAAAGACCAGACTGCCTTTACACACTGAGTTATCCTTGCATAGTTGGCTGTTGTTTATCTCCAACCTACCCAACATTTTCTGCCCTAAAGCACAGCAACTAGCCCAGCTAATTTTCAGAAAAGGGCTTCAATGAGCTTGCTATCAACAGGTTGCTCTCTTCCATGGACTACTTGGGAAACTGAAGGAGGAAATTTCCCTCTCCTGCCCCAACGTCAGTGATCAAACACTGGATTAAGTGCAAATTTGTAGAATCTCCATCTGTGCTGACATTTAAAATTCAACGGGATTGGGCCGGAGCAATCTGATCTGACTGAACCTGCTTTGAGGAGGAGGTTGGACTTGACGACCTCCAGAAATCCTTCCCAACCTAAATTATTCTATGATTCTATCTGCAGATTGAGAACGATCTTTTTGATCTCTAAAATGAAGAAATAGGCTTACCTTCCTTGCATGAAGGTGCGAGATATTTTATGCCATATTGACCCCAGAAATAAACTCTTATTTCAAAAGCTACAAACATTTCATGTACCTTCATAATAGTGAGTAGCTTCCTTCTTCACTACAAAGACATCTTACTGAAACAAATCAGAAGATTTATCTAAATAGAAAAACTTTAGGACTTCAAACTTGCAATAGAGCCCCTCCCTGCTCCAGACAAATGCCCAGATAAATGTTCTTTGCTTCGATGTTTGCAGAACTATGCAATTCAGTACTGCCTTTGGAGCAACAGCTCCTTCTTTTCCCTATATGTTGCAGCTGACCTGCAGCCTGGGCGTTGTGAAACATTAGTGGAGTGACACGCTGAGAAACAACTTCAATATGAAATGTGATATTCTAAATGTGATATTCTAACACTCAGCTTGCCGCTTCGGAATTCTTTCTTCAGAAAAATGGTGTTACTGAAGTACTTGGTGTATTTATGACTCTCGATGCAGTTTAATGTCTGTAAATTAGATCTCCTGCAAGACACCAGGCCTTAATTAGGAGTCTCAGCAGATGCACTGTAATGAAGAATCTTTCTGTGAATTAATTTCCCCTACCCTTGGTTAGGGGTCCAGTCAACATCTATTCTAGGCTCCCCCTATAGACAAAGGAAGCAATATCACCTTCAGAGGACAATTCATCCCATCTTAAGATAAGTGTGAGAAGCAGAAGGAATCATCCTCTAAGGGTGTCTTTGTTGTCATTGATTATAGGACATGCCCGTCTCATTCCCTGCCCTTAGTACTTTTTACTAGTGAAACTGATGACATAAGTATCCTAGCAAATTCAGTGAACCCTGGTCATGTCTGTCCCTATCAACTCACGAACAAAGCTTAACAAAGCTTTAGACTGCAAACTTTAATATAAATTCTTTTAATAATAACAAGACCATATTCACGTAAATAGCAGTACAGTGTAAGATATCAGAGGAATCAGTTCTGCTTATCTGATTCTGAAGAGCTGCAGTGCAACTCCGTGGAGTTTAAGTATGCCATCTGAATGTGAATCCACCTCTGTTATTAATTATGATCAAACTTGATAATTCTTCCTCTCATTAAAATGCACAGTCCTGATACACAGTTAGCTGGTTTTTCCACAGAAGACTCCTGTTGTCTCTAATAACACATCCACCCTTGGACTCGTGTCCTTTTGTTAGATAACCTCTTTGTCTCATGGACCATCTAGTTTCAGGCAGCCTGCTCACCGGTGGAGCATATATTTTGCTGTGATAACCTGTTCATCTGTGGACCATCCAGGCTCAGATTATGTGTCTATCCATCAGGATAGATTTTTCTTCAAATGCAGATAGAAAATTCTTCAAGTAGGTAATCGCTGGTGATTTGCTTAGAGTTCTGGTGCCTCTGCCTTAACACTGCCTTTGCACTTGCACCCAATCCCACATATATTTTTCTTCTAAGGTCCTTGAATAATTAACTCTTTTGAAGAAAAGAAAAATAATGGTCTATTGGAAGATGTTGACATAGATATCATGCTTTAGTAAACAGTTTGCCATTAACCTCTCTCTGTTCTTGCAATATCACTGGACACTTACTGAAATTGCTTTACGATAAGATGATGAAGACAGCTGTTCTGGGAAGCTGAGGAGCCTTTGAGACATACGAACAAAGACCCTTCCCCTGATTCTGGAGTGAGTTTAAGGACATCTCTACCTGCCAGAAAAGCTAGCTTACTTGTGCTACTTCGAGGGCTTAGAGGTTGTTCGACAAACTGTTGGCCTTCAGAGCAGAGAGCTGAATTGGGTTACTCGGCTGAAGAGTGATCTGCTCTGACTGTCCCTAGCAGGGAAAGTCATCAGTGGGGCTTAGGCAGGCAGAAATGTCCCAGGTAACGCAGCCTTAGTTAGACTGTGCTTACAGTGGCTGCTCGTGTTGTGGAGTGGGGGCGACTCCTGGGACAATGAATGTGCAGTGCCATGTGTAAGATGATGAGTGAGGGAAGCTCGTCTCTTTGGGCTGCACCATGAGGTCTGCAATGTATTTGCATTGGACCGAGTCCTCTTCCAGACTGGATTAGACTGGCAATGTAATGGCTTCCGGAGTTCTCGCCTAGACTACGTGAAAGCCGTGGTGTTCAGGAGATAGCCGGGTTAAAAGTGGATCAACAGGTATTGCTTGTCTGGGTTATTTATCTTTCTTTGCTGTAGTCCTCTCTCACAGTTTAGTCAGGAATATCTGAAACCTCCACGGTATTCTAGGAAGCATGAAAACATTTGCTTGCAGAAAATTTGTACTTCTAGATCCTGCCAGAGTTGCTCTGGGAACTGACTGGTTATTGTTTAATAACACCTGTCAGTCTTAATGATAAAGCTATGGATATGGAAGAGTGGAACATATTTCTTCCTCAGACACTATGTTTACACATTAAGGGCTCTAAGTGGTTCAGGATGGGCAGAATGGGTTGCTCTGAGTGATGACCCCCAGTGAGAGGGAGTGTAGCTTTTTATGGCACCTTTACTTGCAGTCCTTCCTAAGCATAGGGAAAAATGGTCTTACACCCATTTGTCTAATAACTCTGTGTATTGAGGCAGTGTTACAGCAGGTTCCGTTTCCTTCTCTGTGCTACTTCCATGGCCATGTGACTGAAGTCTTTCTCTACTGAAGCCAGTGGCTTTTTGTTCTCTACGAGCCAGTTCCCTGAGTCAGATGGAATGTGATCCAAAACCAGAACTCAGGGCAGCATTAAGCTGCATTAACGTGGACTTGAAATAATTCCATAAACCTGAGCTGGTCACTCTACACTCTTCCTGTAATTCATAGATATAAATATAGACCTTTCAAGGGAGACAGAGACAGGTGTGATCAATCTCTCTTCCAAAACTATGGAGGCAAACAGACTTTTATTTGCCTTCATGAGCTATAGAAAGAGCCTACAAGTTTGGTTTATGCTTTGGCAGCTCATTAACAGAAGTCTAAACTTAAGTAAGATGAATCCCAGCCTCAGCATTTGTAAAAAATTCTTCTGTGTGCACATCTTTAGCCTGCGATGAATGTGAATTGGTTCAAGGATATCCACCCACAACAAAAAAGGGTAGGCTGTCCCTCAGGACCACCTGCTGTGTGGTAACTTTCTTCTTGCATCAAGGTCTCGAGTCGCCCACATCACTAATACTGTAACCAGTTTAAGGTGCCTGATGAATGTGACCCACTTTTGCTAAAAGGTTAATGATCACCTTCAGACTGGGAGTCAGGAAAAAAAAGACTACAAGGATGTATGAGGTAAGGGAATGGAAACAGAACGTGGAAGCGATACTGCTGAACTGGTACTAGTTAGCAACAGTTGAAAACAAAGCTGGGATGTCTTCAAGGCATCCAACTTGAAAGTAAAAACTTAGGTGAAACTAATCGCCTTCAAAAGGGTCACAATTGTACTTTCTCACAGTAAAGCTGTAGCTCTTGCTCTTACAGAAAAGTCTTTAATATTACAGTTATTTCTTTCTTCACTTCTGCATTCACTTTTCTCCTACTTCTGTTGCATAACGAGCAATTATTTCAGAATAAATTCATCCATGAACAGCTGTACTCATCATTTTAATTTTTTAAGCACCTGTTCCAACTCCTTTGGAGGTTTTATTGACTGACAAACAATTTTCTCCATGTAACACTCTGTTCAGTGCCTCATTTTGAGGACCTCCTTGGTCCTCAAGCTGTAGACTGTGGGGCTTACCATTGTATAAAACACAGATATCACCTGGTCTTGGTCAGGCAAGGAGCCAGAGCTGTGGGGTGTGTAGCTGGAGTGCCAAAGAATATGGCATAAACTATCAAGTGCACAGGAGGAGAAGGCTTTGTGCCTTCCCTCGCTGGAGTGACACCTCAGGATGGCAGAGATGATGTAGATGTAGCAAAATGCGTACCTGCAGTATGACGAAGATGTCACCTAAGATGCAAAATGCTGCGAGGATGATCTTGTTAACCCCGATGTCAGAGCAGGAGATACCACAGATCAGGGGCACCACACCACAGAAGCGACTGGTGATGCTGGAATGGCAGAAGGACACCCAAAAGGCACAGCTGCTGTGTATCATTGAGATTAGAGACCCACAAAAGTAAGAACCAAGTCACAGCTGGATGCTGAGGCTTCATGACATGACAGCTTTGTATAGCAGTGGTTTGCAGCTGGTCATATGCCATCACAGCCAGAATGAAACATTCGTTGGTGCAAAATGTAGAGAAACAGTACATCTGGGCAGCACAGCCACCAAACGAGACAGCTTTGCTCTCTGCTAAGAGACTGGCCACCGTCCTGGGGATGATGCCTGAGCAGCAGAGCTCTAAGACTGCCAAATGGCTAAGGAAAAGCTATTTGGGAGGGTGGTTTGGGGAGACAATCCTTATTAATGCGATCAAGCCCAGACTTCCAACTACAGTCATCAGGTAAATAATTAAAAGCATTACAATGAGAGTGGACTGTGCTTCTGCCTTGTTGATTAGATCTAGACCTCTGGGAGGAGGAACTCAGCTACTGTGGTGTAATTTTCTCCTGCCGTTTTGCTCAGATATTTGTTCACATTAGGTAAGCAATCTTGTCTTGATACGCTCCGGAGAACAACTGGCAAAAACCGATCATGATCATATGCTCCCGCTAGCGGTAAACAGCTTACTTCCTTTGGTCAACGAGGACAATACTGATTTCATCCAACATGCCATTCTGAAATGTAATCACTTGTCTGTGTTATCCCAAACCAGCTGTAACATACATTATCTACCTAGATTGTTCCAGTGTGAAGCTGGAGCACTATGAATGCCACCAAGTCACAGTCTAATAATGGGAAATACATAGGTATCAATGTTCAAGAGCTGTTAGTGGCAAGTAGGCTAAATGAGACTGGAAACAGAAGAAATAGTCTCTGACAGATCTTAAAGAGGTAGTAACATTTCCCAGTTCTTTGAATTCTTAAATCAAAATTACATATGCTAGTGAGCATTTTAATTACTACTGTTTCCAGGGTCTGAGGGCACTAATAGGCCTTAATGGGCCTGATCATCCTCGCCTGAGGCAGCCACTTGCACCTCCTGCCCATGGGCCCAGGAGCCCCATTTAAGCGCAACCCTGGGCCTTCAGTTTCTCTCTGAGCTACCCTAGAGGAGCACTGATCTCCAGCTCAGCTCAGCTCAGCTCAGCTCAGCGTGCAGACTCCATTGCTCTGGACCCTGCCCTGTGGACTGACTTCCCAGCTTGACCCTGGACCTATCTTGTCACTTTGGGCCTGCCCAGTAGGCACTGGACTGTCTCTGTCCCTGGTTACCCTCACCAGGCCTGATCCTGACTCTGACCCGCAGGCTGACTTCTCAGCTTGACCTCATACCTGCTTCATCACCATGAACTCTCCTGGTCATCCGGACTCTTGGTTGAACTCGGCTACCATCTCTAGGTCTTCTCTGCCCACCTGGCTCAGGGCCAGAGGGACAGGCCCTGGCTGCAGCCTCCTGAGCTTATCATTCTACACATCCTGAATAGGGAAAAGGAAGGAAAAAATGGGCACTTCTATGGCATCACTCATCTCATCATGTAGCAGATGTCTAAGATACTCACATGAACCATTCTGTAAAAATACCTGTTACTTCTTTTTTCCTCCCCCTCCCTATTGAGAAGAAACTAAGATGGAAGACAGAAACGAAGGCATGCTTAAAGGTATATCTCTAGGTGAGATGAATTCCATAAGCAGGCATATGCATGTAGAGCTACTCCAGATTTATTACAAATAAACCAACTATTCCTTCAGTGCCGTATTTATAACTGTGATACTAATTTTTTTTTTATTCAGAAAAGGATATTAAAGTCCACTGGTTGGATTCCAACTGTTTCCAGTCAACTTGATAGCATTCTACTAGACAAATGTCTGATAGAAAACACTCTTTGATTAATTCTGCTCATTCCTGCACCAAACCAAGCTCCATTCACACTCATAACAAACTGACTGTCTGACTAGTAGGTACATGGGCGTATGAATTCATGAGCTGACTTTTGAAGGTGTGCAGGATATACAGAGTTACCTGGGAAGACAGAAATGGATGGTCAGCATCTTTGGGGACAATAAGGTTTCAAATGCATTTGTCTGCATGGGATTACAATGATATTCCAGAGTAGATGTCAACTGCACTTAAACTCCACGACTATGAAAAGAGTTAAATTCATATCCATTTTCACTTATCATGTCTTTATTAAACCAAAGGTAAGTAGCTGCAATTTGTTTGCACAGAAGAATACATCACTACAATCTGCTGCTGCTGTATCAATTCTATCAATAAATTGGACATACAAGCCACAAAGAACATGTGTGAAAATGAGGCTATTCTAGGATTCCTAGACTGTAACATTCTAGTTCCACATTGTCCTGAAATGATGTTTTGCTAAATTTCAGTCTACTTTTAAATAGAAACAGACTTTATCTCTGTTATTTCTGTTTTGTATAACAGAGATGGTCTCTTTCCAAAATGTTGAGAAGATTTGGATTTATTCCACTCTTGCTAATACCCAGCACTCTGAAAAATAAGGAGAACAGGCTTTTATCTATCTGGTTAACGATGGAGCTTCTATATGTGTGTATAGACATCTGGAGATCAAGGGTCTATAAGCAAATCTGGTAAATAATCCAGTCCTTATTGGGGAAAAAAAAAAAAAAAAAAAACCTTGCAAGCAATTACATAGCAACTTATGCTTGGATCATACAAGAACTTCCAAAGTGAACCCAGATGTTACTTCCCAGCTGAGAAAGCAAGCAACTCCACCTGTGTTGAAATCCAGTGTTGTAGCAGGCAGGATTAAGCAGTGGGTGTAAGAAGATGAATGGCCATCCTTCATAGCAAAGAAACTAGAGATGGGAAATAGATCTTTCAGCTACTAATTTCTAAGGCCAGGAAAATGCAAATTTCATACTATCCAGTGCAACTAGTAAATCCCCTCCTACACAATGTAAGAGTTAGAAAAAAGAAAAAGAGAAGTACTTTTTTTTTAAATTTGATCTTAGTATGTAATATGGCTCAGATATCTTTCTCAGCTCCAATATTTCAGGACACGTGAGAGAGTAACCAGGTTATAATTACACTCAATGACTTGGATTCCCCAGTTGGAAGGACAAGATGTGAGGTTTTTGCTATCTGTGCTTTGGCTGTCTATGATATAAGGTATATGATCTCAGAAGTAATCGCCTTCACCTAAGCTCTGCATCTTGTGTTCTTCATAGTTTACAAAGAAGATTCATGGATCCCGGGCTATGAAGATGTCTCTTCTAAGAAAAGATGAACAGTGTCCAAGAAGTGCCCCCCCCTTTTCTTTTTTAACCTTAAAGGAAGATTAGATTGGTGAGGTCAGATGGACTCAAATCTGCTGCAGAGGTTTAAATTTGGGTAAGATAAATCAATGATGTGCCCACCTATGACTGGAATAAGCCGGGACAGCCTTTTGCTCAAGCCTATGACTAGATGCATAGTCAACTATCTGAAAAGAGCATGTCGGATATTTTTGTGCCACAACACTCAGATATGATGCAATGCAATGTTGGTCAGTACAATACAATACAAGATAATACATTAAAACAAGTAGCAGCAGTAAACAATAAGTGTCACAAATTTACAGAATAGAAGATCTCCAAATGATGTATATATATAACTGATGATATTATCAATAAACGCTGAAAAATGGAAACTTTCTCAACCATCTTGCTTATTTAGAATCCCCATTTTCAAACAAATAGATAGGGGCCAAAAACTTTCTCAGCTCTGTGGACACGCTATGATCGTGCTTTGCCACCAGATGGCGAAGGCACAAACCTGAGTGTATATAAATGTGTATTCACTGGTGCTGATGTTTTCCGGTAAGTTGAAGATGGCTATTTTATTTGTTGGATTTTCTTTAGCCATAGTAGGGCGCTATATTTTAAAAAACTTTTCTGAAAATCGTCATAATTCTCCTGCACAAGTTAATTATGAAAAATCATACAAGAGGACATCCATAGGTAAAGGAGGAAGTGACACAATCCAGTATTATAGCTGGGGAGGCAGCACAAGTATTTTGGGAAGCAGAGTAAAGGGAAGACAAGAGGATTTTCTTCTGTGAGGTGAATTGAATAACTGTGAAACTTCCACCTTGCAGTAATTAAGTTACTGTGCTCCTTCAGCAAATTATCCATTATGAACGTATTAATTATGTCACCAAATACATCAAAAGTTCAACATCTGCCAACAAGAGAAATACAGGGAGTTACATTATCTGTTTGCGTTAGACTAACTGACTCTTAGGATTCAGTTCATCTCACCTAAATTCAGGCATCCTACTGAAGTACCTCATGCTGGTGCCTAGGTGGTTTGAGATCTCTTAGTAGAGATAAAAGGGAGAAATTAGGGAGGACTGTGGGTGAAAACGCTCATGTCATCTACCAGGAAGCACGTAAAAGCTTTGTCTGAATCTAATCTAGTCATCTAAACCCCCTCTGTACTCAACGGAGAGAGACAGGCAGTTCCTGGAGATGATTCAACCCACCCTAAGGAAGAAGCGCTCTGTGAAGATGCTAACTTCTTTCTCTCTGATGAACACAGAGGAAGCCTGATTAGCTTTAAGTAGGTCACTTGCATACAGCTAAAGCTCAGTAAGGAAGTCTTCCTGTATGTTTTCCCCAAGTGTTTCACACCTATGAGCATTTGAAAGAGTAATCATGGAGCCTGGCCTCCTGCATTGCTCTGGTATGGAAATACGGTGTGATGGCATGGCGCAGAACTGCAGGCTTGGGAGGGTAAGGCTGGTGGATTTCCGGGGCAGGATTTTTTTTTTTTTTTTTTAAACACATGCACGTGCAATTTCATACATGCTTTCTCCATGTCATGGTGATTTCGGGATGTGCATAGTTTACCGTGCACATAAAGACAGTCAGAACAGCACACGGTGCAGCTCAGTGTGATATTTCAGAGAATGTGAAATGCATCTCCTGGACATAGCTGTGCAGTAGATCCAGACCCATCATGGATCTTGAGCACATGCCACCTGTCTATACAGCAGATGGGATTCATCTCCCTGCAGTTAAGCTATTTAAAAGTTAGGTGACTAAATCTAATCTAGTTGTCTAAGCTGCCTTTGTAGTAAAGGAAGGAGACAGGCCGTTCAAGAAGATAATTCATCATCTCTCTCTTGCAAACTCATCTTACAGGGAAGTGGGACATTTTCCATTTCCACTAATTTCCTGCTGGTATTTTAAATGCTATCTTAAATTTGCCCTCACTCCCACACCTGCAGAAAGAGAAGGAAGGTCAGAAGCAGCGGGGGAGTCATTGATATTCCTGGTGGAGGCTGCTCTCCAAAGATCTCCCATCTTTGGGCAAATAGTGTTTCTCTTCAATGGTGAATTCCTACTTCTCTAATCTTCCTTTTGCATGAGAGAGCAATGTTGAAACACTGAAATGTCTTCTGGGTCAATTATGCTAAATTTCAATTGAGAAAAATCAAAATGCTTCATTTTGATCATTTTGAATCATTTAATTTCAATAAAGAAATTATTAGATATTTCAGAATGTATATCATAAAACATTGTGATACAGTCATATAATATGTAATAACAGAGTGTGTTTTAAATTAAATGAAACTAGACAAGAAAGTAGGTATGAAAAATGCTTTGGAAACTGGAAGTGCTTCTCCATTTCAAATGTAACGATGGATCAAAGTCAAACTATACGAGCTGACTAGCTGGGCAGTTGGTTTAAAAGGAAGTGCTAAAAACCTGGGAATAGGAGCACTTACAGAGATGAGTTATTTATTTATTTATCTATTTTTTTTTTTCCTTGGGAGATGTTGTGCTGGAAGCAGGAAGGCGACCTGTGGGAAGATGGAGGCACTGTGGGATGCGTGGAGGAATACCGGGGCTATTAAGGTAGTGGTAATGCTGCATGTGTGTCCATCGCATGCATCTCTAAGCACACGAGGTTTATCAGCTGGAAATAACTGAGTATGTAATTACCTCGCAGGAACAGCTTTTGGGAAAGAGGTCTTCAGATATGCATGGGGGTGAGGGCAGACTGAAATAGCAGCAGGTAGCTATGGCCCAAAAGTGAAGGGGCTCAGCTGGACTTCAGGGAGAAATAAAAGAATGGTGGAAACAGTGAATTTAGGAGCAGAGTTAGCCAGCTGCAAATGAGGGACATGTCTGCAGAGGATGCGCAAATGACTTTTTTGCAATTTCTGATCGCCTCACAGCCTGTCATTGCTTGAAACAAGGTAAACCCTGGCCTCAGCTCAGTTCTGCCATTACGAGCATTCACAGTCTGTGTCGTTACCTGTGGAGGCTAGGTTGAGTGCCAGTCTGGACTTCCAGCTGCTTGAGCTTATCTAGGTAGTGCCCTAAACTGCGCTTCTCACGCTCGCTTCTGTCACTTGCTCCAATTACTCATTTCTTCTCCTCCTGCTATGCTGAGCCATGTCTCCTTTTAGTCCTCTCCTCCCTTCCTCTGCCTTCCCTCCATCCAGAGTCAGCGTCCTCACGCACAACCTAACCAGGCCACCACAGCAGGACCATTCTTTCCCCAAACAGCCCCTGGAGTCTTCCTCAGCTGAGTCCCTTGCTCCAGGAGCTCAGCCAGACCTTGGCACTTACTTCACAGACCCCCTCGGTGTTGGCTGTAGCCTGTCCGGCCACCAACACATCCAGGTTCCCCCACCCCCTGGACTCTACCTTCTTCAGCCATGGCCTTGCAAAGGAGGCCACAGAGTTGTGCAGGGACAGCCCTGAAGAGCTGGAATTTACTACCCGCTGCTAAGGATACAGCAAAAAACAAGGACACAATTGCCAGGTTGGGGAGGGGGCTGTTCTTCCTTCCCTGCCCCACTCCTTCAGTGACCACCTCCATTTATGCCCCACTGAAATTTTCCAGGGTTCTGCTCTGTTGGGGTCTTGGCAATTTTGCTGCCATTACTAATCTGCTGCTCAAGGCAACCCCTCTGCTCTGCCTAATAACCTGAGAGAGGTGGCAGGAGAGAGAACAAGTTGGGCTGGATTATGTATACTGTCAGATTTCTATTATTTTATTATTAAAGTTCTTTTTTTTTTTTTTTTCTCCGGAAGGGGCAACCTGTTTCATAAATTGTGGCAGTGATGGACTTCAGCACTGGATTCCTCAGTTGCCAGTTTGATTTCTCTCAGCATTAAGATGTATGCCTTTAAGAAGACATTTTGTGCTGGTGAGGCAAAATGGAGAGACTGTGGAAAACAGGCACGTCAGGCTGAAACTTATTAACTGATGACTAGTAATATTCGACAGATGCTAACATAGCCATAAGAACAAAACTGTGGAATTTCAGATTTTTTTTTTAATTGCTTCATCTGTAATTGTGAAACTGTAATTTCCTAGTTTCTTTTTTTAAGCTTTACCTTTCCTCCAGGGGTAATGTCTGTGATTTCCTTTGCTTTTCTCTGAGGAAACACTATGCAGATTATTACATGTATTGATTTGAACTAATCACTCTGACTTTGACAAGGAAGCCAAATGCAAATTCCAGGTAGGTTACAGCTTTAAGGAGCCTGTGTCTAAGGACTCAAGGCAGGCAATTTAATATAATTGGTTGTCTTTCCAGGAAATGACTTAGGGTGATTTTAGTAAGGTCTCCATAGGTACAGTTAAGAAACTTGTGCCTGACAAATTGCAATGATGCAACTTGGCAAGTGAGTTTGCGAGTGTGTTTAAATTGGCTCCAGTGTGCATCATTAAAATCTCAAGTTCTTTCACTCCTTGAAATTAGCAGCTCTCTCATCTTACAGTCAGACTTTATTATTGCTCTAATCTAGGGACAGTGAGAGACCGCCTTGAAGGAAAAGCAGCCTGTGAAAACTGGCAGGATCTCTACAATGCTTTTGCTGTATCTCCAAAAACCCACAGAGACCTTGGTCTAATCTATTTCATTTAAAGATGATGGGTCAAACAGAGCTGCCTGCATCGCACTAGTGGGGCTGCAGCTTTAAAACTGCCTGGACTGAGCTGGTTTTGAACTACTCTGTTTTTTGCTGGGATGATACACAGCTGACTGACCAATTTGGTCTACATAGCAAAGGCAGTAAACTCAGAAATGGTTTCTGCCAAAGATAAGGCCAATTCACAAGTTTCCCTGTCTTCTTCTGCTGTCCAAGGCCTCCTACGCTGTAGATTTCTTCTTGCTACTCCATCTCCTTTGCAGAACCTGGAAAGTAGGGGACAAAGTTTTCATTAGAAACCCAGTTTTTAATTTAATTTTAGAATAAAGAACATTCTGAGGGAGCCTAGCAGGGAGGATGGAGCCCACCTGCAATGTCAGATGCAGTGAGGGATTATTCCCTTGCAACAGAACTACCTCAGAGCGTCTTGTCTCTATGTCTGAAACACAAATGGCCATGAAAGAAAAAAGGATCGTTCTCAGTCCCAGGTCTGAATGCAGCAGCTAAGTCTGTAATTGGCCTGGGGTCATAACGAGCATCCTTAGTTGGACAGCTCAAGACCTGACAAAGCTCATTAATCCCACTATTAGTCAAAATCAGATTGCTTTGATCGCATTACTCCAGGAACATAGTCCTGGTGTGGCATGAGAGGGCTGAACAAAGCCCTTCTCCAGAAAAACACTTGCCCCTCTGCTGCCTACATAAACCCCACGGTGACGGCTTCTCAGGTATAAGGCCGACGACCCTCGGTGGAAGCACCAGTCTGCAGGGTTACACAATGCAGTAGCATGCACAGTGCAAAGAAGAGGCCTAAACAAATCTCAACAGCAGTATGGCATGCATAAAAAGACTTTTCCTCTCCTTCCGAGCTTTCTATTTGCTTTGAGATCCAAAGCTAGGATTCAAAAACTAGAAAAAGAAAAAAAAAAACAGCCAGGAAATTGTGATAATAATGAGTGTATAGATGTAAAAGTGTGTGGCTGGGCACCAGGGGGAATGGCTCATAGCAGGCTGGCAGCTTTGTTAAGCAGAGTTTTCCCCTCATAAAGTCATCCTGTCTACCTCCAGCCTATCACCTTTCCTTCACATGTCTGGAAATGATGTCCAGGATTAGTTGCTCCATCACCATCCTAGGGACTGAGGTGAGGCTGACTGGCTTGTAGTTCCCTGAATCCTCCTCCTTGCCCTTCTTGAAGGTAGCAGGGGCGTTTGCTCTCTTGCAGTCCTTGGGAATCTCTCCTGTACACTTCCTTTTTAGGTTTGAGGTCAGCCAGGAGCTCCTTGTTCATCCACATAGGCCTCTTGCTACCTTTGCTTGATTTCCTGCTTGTTGGAATGGACCACTCTTGAGCTTGGAGGAGGTGATCCTTGAATATCAGCCAGCTGTCTTGGACCCCTCTTCCCTGAAGCCCAGGGTATTGATCCTGCTTTTTGTCCTCTGCTCCCTCCTCACAGGATCCTCAACTCACCATTTTGTGGTCACTGCAGCTAAGACTGCCCCTGACTTCCACATCTCCAATCAGTCCTTCCTTGTTTGTATGTATGAGATCCAGAGTGCCTCTCCTCCTCAGCTCCTTGATCACCTGTGTTAGAAAGTTGTCATCAATGCACTCCATAAACTCCCTGGATTTCTTGTGCCCTACTCTGTTGTCCAGCCAGCCAATATCAGGGTGGTTGAAGCTCATAGGACCAGGGCCTGTGGACATAAACTTTATTCCAGTTCTCTGAAGAATGCCTCACCTATTTCTTCTTCCTGAAGGGATTGTCTACAGCAGACACCCATTACATGGTCACCCATGCTGGTCTGCCCCCCAGTCCTGACCCATGAGCTCTCAGCTGGTCCCTCACCTGTCCCCACGGAGAGCTCCATGCATTCCAGCTGCTCATTCAAGTATTTCTCTTCACACTTGAAACAGATTGCATTTTAAGCAAGAGCCTAAATTTTGTCAAATTTAACTTGATGGCTTCAAGGAAGTGCTTCAGCTGCTGCCTTGTACATCATACCCATTTAACTTCATCTGCAACATCTAAGTTGATTGTAGAGAGGGGCACACTACTTCTGTGCTCATCCTGCACCACAGGTGTCTGCCTCCTGACAATATAGAGAAAGAAGATTGAAATCAATATTCAGAGATATTACATCCCCGCTGTCGAAGGGACCATGTCTGTACTTACCAACAGTTCTAAGAGACGCTCACAGACACTAAGCAGCAGTGGGGTGAAGGGGGTGGTCATGGCCACGTATTTTTCATTCCAACGACGCACCCTCCAGTAGCCCATCTCCTGCTTGGGGTCCTCTGCATGGCAGCTGGCAGACTCATAACAGACACCCAGGGCCCAGTGGGTTTTGTCTCCTACTTCAGCCTCCCAGTAGTGGCAGCCTGATGAGTAGGCAGATGATCCCAGCACACAGGGGTAAGTGGTGAAACGCCGAGAGCTGTGTGGCAGCTCCTGGGGGATGTCAGTGAAATAAACACTCTTGAGATTCTCCGAGAGCACCACACTGGCATGAGCTGTCTGAGGGTCCGGAGACACATCTCCTTTGGCAGAGCAGAGACTATGAGAAAGCAGGGAAAACCAAGGGGGAGGGAGCAATGGATTCACACACCTCACCCCAGAAGAATCAGCTAGAGAAGAGCAATTACACAGCCATTTGCCCATTGACCACAAGGCAGCTGGGCATCTGTCAACCCTCCACGCCCCATCTCCTCACCATACCACACGCTTGAATCGCCTTCTCTGAGTCCCTACCCCAAACTGTCTTAGCTCTATGCTATGCTACCTTTCTCCTGAAGTTGCTTACCTTCCTCTGATAGTCTGCACTATCATCTGTTTCATCTCTCAAGCGCCCCACTCTAGACCCCTTATTCAGGCAGGCACCAACAATACTGGGAGCAGGGGTCACTTCTGCACTTTGGCAGAGTGACAGGGGTGCTGTTGAGCACATGCGCTGATATAATGGGCTTTCTCCACAAAGGGGCCCACAAATGAGCCCTCAAGCCTGTTCATTGGGTTCACCAACAAGATAACCATTTAAATGAGAAGAGTCAAGTCTAGTCACTTCAACATTTTAAACCAGGCCTAGACATACAGGTGAATTCACTGCCAAACAGAAGACACTTTTCAGAGCCAAGGACTGGACTCAAGTCCCAGACCTAGGTCTCTATATAGCTTGACTACCAGTGTACTTCTTCAGCATCTTCTTAAGCTGAAATAATGGCCTAGGGAAACAGGCCATTGCCTTCTTCAGCTCAAGAGGGACAGAAGGTAGCTCCAGGTTCTTAAGTGTTTCATACCTAAGGAAAGAAGTGACCTCATCTAGCAATCAAATCAATCACAGTGTCTAGAAGATGCCATTCCCTAGTACAAAACACAGCAGCTGTTTCTAGGAATTATTGCTATGCTAAGGTTGAAATGCTGGAAGCTTACCAAAAGTCTATATTCCCACTTAGAAACCATGACAGGAAAAAATTAAGGGGAAGAAGCTGACAGTTCATATATGTTGGGATTTGGCCCAGAGTCAGTATAACTATCTTGGTCTGAGAAAAGGCAAAGGATGGAACTGACCACCAATATATCAGGTTTTATCTTCCAGGGGTATCATTCTATTACAGTGCAATGCAGCCAGTCTCCTAGCACTGCACTGAAACACTGGCATGGTATTAATCCCAGAGGAAAGGAGCACTCCTACCAAGCAATTGCATCTTCAACTACTAACGGCTCCTTCCCTATCCCCTCCCTCCCCTCCCCCCAAATAGGAAGAGGAATAGGGTACATCACCTCTGCAGGACACTCTGCATGTCCTAGAAAAGGAGAGGGAAGACAGTAAGTCAGATCCCACCAAACCCCCCCCCCCCCATCAGCATAAATATTGTAGGGTGTGTCTGCATGCCCAGCAATCCTTTTGCCTGTTAGTGCTGGGCTTTATCTAACCCAGGTGTCATTAATTCTGCTAATTATTTGGGGGAAATGGAAAGAAAGGCAGCACTTGTAAGGTCTGGCTCATGACATCTGGATGAGTCACACCCCATTTTTACCCTTTGAGTATAAAGTTTTGCTTTCCAAGGTGGAGACCTACCATGACTAAGTTTAAAGCTCAGCCTTTTCCTCACCTCACCAAGAAAGATCAAAGTCATGTTGCTATCAGCTAGACCACATGGAAGAGATTAAACAGGGAGATCCAGGGCTCCTGGTTGCAGAGGGCCATACAGATTAATAGTGACCTCTAAAAATGCAAGGCAGAGCTTCACCCCTGCCCCAGAGAAAGCAACTGCCACAAGAGCTTCTTTGAAAGGCTGTCATCCGCACATTGGTGGCAGGAAAAGCCCCAGCATACAAACCTTGAGCACCCCTGCTCTGGACTCCAGGCATCTTTCCATGTCCACCATGAGGGTGTTGAGAGAGCAGCACTGCTCCGAGAGGTGTGCTGTGGTGGTCTTCAGCCCCCCCAGCATCTCAATCTCTTCTGCTCTCAGGCAATGCAACTGCTGGTCCTCCTCTTGCTCCGGGAAGGAGCGCAGCTCCTCAAAGTCACAGGTAATGCGCTTATGACAGTTCCACACTAACTCCTGTGGGACAGAGAAGTCACCAGGAGATTAGAGAGCATCTCCCAGCTGGGGACTGACCTGAGGCAACACCCCCAGGAAAGAAAGAGCCCCTCTTGTCAACTCTTCTGAGCTCACCACACCACTCCAGTTCACTCCAGCTGGGTGGGCCTAAAGAGAAGGCCCCTACCCCACTCCTCCCAGCTCTGCCCCTTCTTCCACTTACTCTCAGCTCCTTGGGCTTTTTCTCCTCCATGGATAAATGTTCCTTCAAATCCTTTGCTTTTCTGCCCAGATGCTCCACGCAAGCTTGTAGCTTATCCTGGAGAGGGAAGGGCAAGAGATTCTACTCAGGCAAAATGGTCCAAGGCATCAGATGCTGAACCAGCACTGAGAAGGCTTCGATCATACCACTTGAGAATCATATACCAATTGATCTGACATGTCACTTCACGCACTTTGCTTTCATGGGGTGTCAATTATAAATTCCAGCAATCCTCTGGCTATTCACACTGAACATCTGCATCAGGTACTACACAGAGTGTTTCTGGGTTAAAGTTCTGAACACCTGTGTGTACAGCAGCAATACAGGTTACAATAGTCCTCTGCCTTCAAAATTTAGCTTCTGAACAGCAGCTAGAAGTGCAGACAAGGAGTCAAAGCAAGATAGTTCTACACTGTATAGATTAATTTTTTCTAGGGAGTCAATCACCAGAGCAACTTTCCAGGAAACCTACTGTATCTCTGAATCAAAATGGAACTTCTGACTCCACCCTCAGATATGGGACAGCAGGAATTACTCAGTGGAACATCACAAATTTTGCTCTAACACTCCCTCCTGCCTCTGAAAACGACTAATCGAACCCTAAGTTGTGATTCCGAGGAAAAAAAAAAAAGAATGGGGGAGGGGCCTGAAAAATGCCTCCAACATTTTGGATGCAACTTGTGCAGACACCTTTGCTGGGATTCTGTCCAAGATTAAGACATCTAAATTTAGATGAATTAGATGCCTAAATTCCACTAGATGTCAGTATAGTCACAGGAGTATTCTAGAAAGCTAATTAGCTGACCATGCATCTACTGTCGGGTGAAGTGAATAAGTACACTTGTCAGACTGTTGGTTCTAGCCACCAACACAGCCAGCTCAATTGGTTGAGGTTGCCTCAGAGGGTGAACCACACATCCCACTCAGCTGCTGGAATGTTTCTTCAGCTTCAAGATGGAGAGCCCGTGAGCAGTAACATCAGTTTCTGATGTCGGAATCATTACTGCAGTTTTGGGTGGTCTCACCTCAAGCTGGCCATGAGGTATAGGTACATTTCTACATACAGCTGCCTTAGTTCCTGTTCCTCCTTGCTCTATCCATTAGACTCCAGTTTCTTTACTGGATCATAGAAACGAAACCCCGAGCCCCCAGCACGTACCCTCCTCCTTCTGTAGCAGGGACTGTCTTTCTCCTCCCTGTTTGCAGAGAAGAGCGGAATCTACTAATCAGTTCTGCTTCGCTGCTTAGAGCGGGTAGGAGCCAGTAGTCATTGGGCCTACACTCAGCTCTTATGCCTAGATTAAACTCCTTCGCAGAACTGGGGAGGTCCTACATCCTCTTTCATAATCTACTCATGTTCTGATCCCTAGACTCCACTTCCAAACTGTGGTGCTTGAATACAAATTTCTCTAGAGCTTCTCTGGTCACCAGCACCCTTTTGAAATATTTAGCGTCAAAGTCAAACTAGAGATGCAACACTTGTTCCCAGACTGTTCTGCTGCATTCCTGTGACTTAACAAGTATTGGTGGGTCTGAACTGCCCTACTTCCTTACTTAGGATGAGATGGTTAGAAGTTTAAAGACTGGAGTGGAATGCCAGGTATCTCAAACCCTGTGAAGGAAATGCTTTCTAGCAGTACCTCTGGGAGATACCACTTGCTTACCTTGTGTTTTTTGAGGGCTTCATCCAGGGGCCCTCCTGTATGAGCGAGATGGCCGTGGGAGACTGCACACACCACACACATGGCTTCCTGGTCCTCCTTGCGGAAGAGACTGATGACCTCATGGTGCCAGCAGCAGAGCTTCTCGTTCTGCATCTTTTCCTTGACAAAAGGCAACTGCCGGGCTGTCTCCACTATGCTGGCCAGCTGCCGGTTGGGGTACATGACTTGCTGAGCACAAACATGCTGACACATTGGGCAGCTGAAGTCCTTGACCACTGGCTCCCAGTAGTGGGTGATGCAGGCTCTACACAAGCTGTGGCCACCAGGAATCATGACAGGGTCCTGCAGGTAGTCAAGACAGATGGAGCAAGTGGTGTCTATGTTAAGGACCTCCAAATGACTGAGGCAAGCCATTGGTGGTAGTGCTATGAGATGGGCACAGACTTCGGGAGACAGTTCCTATATCCTGATATAGGAATAGTCACCTGGAGAAAAAAAAAGAAAAAGAAAAAAAAGAAAACCACACCACAGAGCAAATAGATCACATACATGCATTATTCACCATGTGGACTCAAGGAAGCCTAAGAATCAGGCCTCATAGATATTCTCTCCTAGCTTGAGCGAGGAGAGAAGACTAGAGAAAAGACATATGGGTTATGTAACCCAGACACCAGGTTCAGCTTCACTGTCCTGTTCCTCACTGACCAAGGCAAGCAGTAATTTAAGTAACAAGCATTTATTGAATTCTCCAGTACCTTGCAGGAGAAGGAGTTCTTTCCCCATATCAGACATGGGGGGGGTTGAAGGCAGGCTGGAAATAGCATGCATGTTAGCAAGCACAGTAGTACTGAATATTTCTGCTCTGTCACCTATGTACAGACTTTTTCCCTTGAACTCAGTACATGGTAACTAGACACACAGAGAAACAGAAATGAGAGGTCCCACTTTCATACATAGCCCACTGAAGCCAGTCTGGAAGAGGACTTATTAAAAGATAGCCCAGGTCTCATGGCATAGACTAAATAGACTAGCTTCCTCCTCTCACTGTTTACACATGTTGCTTACAAGATGAAAAATTCCAATGCAAACAAGTTTTTTAACAAAGAAAACATTTTTCATCCAGAGGGTGACAAAACGCTGGGACAGAAGCCTAGAGAGACTGTGAAACCTTCATACTTGGAGACAGGGAAAAACCAGCTGGATAAGACCCTTAATGTCAGAGGTACCCGAACTTGCTCAAGGGTGAGAGCGCTGGGCTGAGTACAGCTGAGCTGCAGGATGAGGTCTGCAGTCACCTGGTGAGTGAGCTCTGCGCTGGGGCCCACGTCCCTGCGGCCGGATGTCCCATGGCTCCTGCGCCACAGGGCCGCCCGGCCGTGGGTGGGCGGAGGGGCGTTTGCAGCCGGAGACGAGCTCCCACGTCCCTGCTTTGCCCTAGGCCCGAGACTGCCCTGTGCTGCTGGAGAGGCTCTTCAGCACGACCCAGAGCTGCTGCACGGGGAGCTACCAGGCATCGCAGGCAGCAGCCGTCATTGTCCTGGGTGAGAGGCAACACCGAGCTCTCGCGCTCCTCCCAGCTGCGTCCCCCGGGTCGGGGTCGGGGTCCAGGGCCGGGGTTGGGGTTTAGGGCTAGGGCCATGTCCTGATGGCTGCATTTTCCTGTGTGCCAGGCGTCCTCCAGGACACCGCGCCAGCCAAGTGGCTCCAGCAGCGGGACCTGGCATTCCTGTTGGGAGGTAGGTGATGGCGGCCGGGCTCCCACCTCGAGGGACAGGGAGGCATCCGGAGGCCCCGTGGGTGCCGGGCCAGGGACGCTGGTGCTGAAAGCCAGTGGGGTGTGGGGAGAGGGGACTCGCACGGCCCCCAGACTCCTGGCCAGGGAAGCCACCCCCAGCTGGGCGCCGCAGGGCACCCAGGGCCGTGGGGGAAACGGCTGCCAAGCACCCATGGTGCCTCCCTGCGTTGTCTTTGCAGCTCAGCAGAGGCGGCAGCGTGCCGAGGCTTCCTGTGCGTGGCGGGCGGCAGCCCCAGTGCCCTGCGCTGGGGGACCTCAGCACCCCGGGGCAGGAGGGCAATAAAGCTCCGTCCACACAGGGAAGGTGCCGGCTGTGTCTGGGCTCTCTGGAGGTCTTGCGCTGACCCCAGCCCTGCCGCGCCCAGAACATGGCCCTGGTGCCCCCCCACCATGCCCTGCCCAGGGACACGGCCTGGGGGTAGTAGAGACACAGGGGAGCAGAGAGACCAGGGGTGAGTGGGGGGCACTGGGGATGATGGGGGCACCGGGAGGTGCCTGAGGACACTGGGGGGCACTGGGGTGGGACAGGGGATGAGAGGGGCCCTGGGGATTCCATGGGGAGTGGAGGGACCGGGGGGCAAGTGGGGGCTAGGGGGGGCCAAGGGGCCCCAGGAGTCCCTGGGAGGCACCTGGGGGTGAGTGCAGACCCGGGGGTGGAGCTGCTCTCCAGGGGCGGCGCCAGGAGCATGGGGTGGAGCTGGGAATGGGGCCAGGGCAGGGAGAGCCCCAGGGGTGAGTGTGGGCTGCCGCGGGTGGGGAGCTCAATTTGGCCCCTCATGGCAGCTGTCCGCCCCTCCCTCCATCCCTCCATAGTGACCTGGGGGCTGGGGGGGCAGCGGCGGTGGCCTCAGGTGAAGAGCGGCAGGGCTCGGCTGTGGGGCCACGCCAGGCTGGGGGCACCGGGGCTGGGGCTATGAGCACAGCCAGGGCGCAGGGCTGCCTGGCTGCAGCGGGCCGGGCCAGGCTCGGCCAGGGAATAAAGCACGAAGGGCTGCAGCCCAGCACCCCCTGCTTCCCCAGCGCCACCCAGGCTGCCTCGCACCCGGGGCCGGGCCCTCCCCACAGGGCCACCCCAGCCGAGTTCACAAGCACGGCCCAGAGCCGCCCAGGGCCAGCCCGGGATGGGGCTGCTCCTGTGAGCCCCGCACACAGGCCAGTGGCAGGGGCAAGCAGGAGGCTGCGTCCCAGAAACAGGGATTTGGGGGGCCACGTGCCAGGGCAGGCAGGAAGGGAAGTTGTGAGGTTTGGGGGCCCAAAACGGAGACTTGGGGATGCATTTTTGAGCTCAGAAACAGGGGCCTAGCCATCTGTTTCTCTGGTTGAGAACAGAGACTAAGTTCCCCGTTTTTGAGTCAAAGATGGGGACTAAAATCCTGCGTTTCTGGGGCCACAAACACAGGCTAGTTCGAGCACTTCGAGGACCAGAAATGGAGCCTTAGTTGGCTGCCTTTGTGTCTGAAAACAGGCCGAGAAATCCTGCATTTTGGGGGCCAGAAAGAGGGGCTTTTAGTTGGCTGCCTTTGTGGTTGCAAACAGCGACCGAGGCCTGTGTTTTTGGGGCCTGAAGTGGAGGCTTAGCTGGCTGTTTTTACTACTCAAAATGGAGACTAAGTCCTCTGTTTTCGGGTCCAGAAATGGAGACTGAGACGTGTTTGGGGGACTTGAAAACGGTGGCGAGGTTGACTGTTTTGGGGACAAAAAACAGAGGCTACATCCTACATTTTGGGGGCTGGAAATGGAGGGTCAATGGGCTGTTTCTGTGGCTGAAAATGGAGGTTAAGTCCTGCGGTTTGGGGTGGCTTATTGCGCGGTTGGATAGCACGGGGATGGGGGGGGTCCTGGGTCAGATCGAGACCGTGTCAGGCGGGGGGATCCCAGGGGCAGCACTGCGGGGGGTCGCGGGGGGGGCAGGGGCAGTGTCGGAGCTGACCCGGGGCTGGTCGCGGCGGTGTCGGGGAAGCCCCGGGCCGGTGTCGGGGATCGCGGAGCCGCGCTCCGGGCTCTGCGGCCGCTTCCGGGTCCCGGGCGGGGGGGGGGGCGGGACGGAGCGGAACGGAAGCGCCACAGGGTCAAACCTCACTGAGCGCTGCGGCACGCAGGGAATTCTGGTCTTCCGGCACCGGGCTTCCGGGCGGCCATTTTGGCCTGCAGAGCATCCCGGGAGGCGCAGTGTTCCGGCACCGAGCCTCCGGACGGCCATTTTAATACGCAGGGCGTTCTGGGAGATGTAGTCTTCCCGTTATGGGCTTCTAGAGAACCATGTTGCGCCTCTCGAGGTGGCGGCAGGTTACTTCTCTGTAGGCGGGACCTCACTAGCTGGCTGCCTTGGCGAGGAAGGGTGGCTGCGACCTGCTGCTCAGCGCTGAGACCTACCACAGGGGAGTGGGTTTGCTGGCCAGGTGAGAGCCCCCTTGTCCCCGCTCTGCCCCAGCGTTTCTCCGCTGCAGACAGGGTGCCCCACAGGGGTGCCCATCCGTGCAAGAAAGGGGCTGCAGCTTCAGCACTTGTGATGGAGACATGGCTGAGTAGAGCGGCCAAGGCAGCTCCTGCTCCAGAGCTGCTGCCCAGCTCTGCGCACTGCTGGGGGAGAGGCAGTGTTAGGAGGCCCAAGAGAGGGTGACAGGCAGCAGCAGTCCCCTCGCAAAGCCCTAGAGTGCCCTCCCGAGGGGCCTGGGCTCGTTGCACTGAGAGCCCTGAGGTGTGTGTGTGCAGGCAGCCCTGGCAAGGGCAGCGTAGCAGGGAAGGGGCAGGATGCCCGGAGGAACACTAGAAGAGCCCAGGGGGCATCAATCCAAAATGGGCAGCAAATGGGTTGTGTTGGAAGTCTGGACTTCAGGGCAGGAAGGGTGTCTTTCCAGTCTGCCCCACCAAAAGGAGCCTGATGACGCTGGGCAGTGACTTTCTCATGGCGAGGTGTGGTGGGGAGAGACCATGGCTCCCCGAGCAAATGCTGCCAGAGCTGCGCACAAACGTGGCCTTGCCCTCCGTGTGATGGCCCATGGGGGCCTGGTGAGAGGGCTTGGGAGTGCAATTGGAGAAGAGGTTTGCCTGGGCTGCTGAGAGCTGACAGTGCCTTCTTCCCTGTGCCAGAGAGATGAGGAAGACCCCAAGAGAGCTGCGTGTCTTCCTCTTCCAACGGCTGACAGCGCTGCTGGAGAGCGAGGAGTCCTGCCGGGAGATCCCCGCCATGGCTTTCCTCGTGGAGGTGAGGCTGCTGGCAGGCGGTGCCTTGCTGGGGTGCCTCTAGCTCCGGTGCTCTCTTGTACCCACAGGTACCCACAGGTGCTGGGATGGCCAGCAGCGAGTGGAGGGAGCTGGGGCAGTGGGTGCCGTGCGATTAGTGTCCTTGGCCTTGGCCCCTGTGTGGTGGGGTAACTCTTGTCGCCACGTGGATTTGACGCCTCCTTTGTGCCAGCTCTCTAGTCAATGGCTCCTCAAAGGCCTGAGGATAAGAGGCTGCAGCTGGTGGCAAGGAGCAGAGGAGGAGGCGAGGGATCTGTGCAGTGCGCCATGAGGCCGAGGGCAGGGAGCGTGGCCCCGGGGGCTCTCGGCACTCAGTGCTGCATTTGGGCCGGGCTTTGTGTGTGCCTGGTGGCCTTGGCCTGAGCTGTTGGTGGGATCCAGCATTGCGTGTCACAGGGAGTCCTGCCGCCATTGCCAGTTTGTGTGTGCTGTGTGTTTCAGCTGCTGGCCTGCAGTGACCTTCGTGGAGATGAAGACGCTTTCTTGGACCTCTTTCTTTGGAGGTCTCTGCGGAGTCGCTGCTGCGTGATGCATGGGCTGGTGCTCAGAGGCCTCGTCCTGCTGTGTGAGAGACAGGAGATGGTGAGCAGGGGACAGCGGGGTGAAGGTGTGCAGGCAGCGTGGGTCTGGGTAGGGAGTGCTGTGGAACAGGGTGGCTTGGACTTTGCTGGGCCTCTGGAGCTGTGTTAGCTAGAGATCGTGGCGCAGCACCAAGCAAGGCAGCTCCAAAAGGCTTGTGTGGCGGGAGTGCTGTGGCCAGAGGGAGCGTCCCACTGGGAGGTGGAGGGGAGCCTGAGCACAGGGCCAGGCTTTGGGCACAGGCAGCTTCCGGGCCGCGAGGCAGCAGCCCCCACCCTGCAGAGGCCAGCACGTGCTGAGTGCTGCCTGGGCGGGGGGGGGGGTCTCTGCGCTGCGCCGTAGCCTCTGTGCACAAGCCGTGGGTGTCCGCAGGGCCTTGGCAATGGGGCCCTGAGCCCCGGCGGGACAGGAGCCGGCTAGGGTTAGGACTGCTCATGGCCAGGGCAGGTTTCCAGGCAGCCTTGGTTACTAAGCACGGTGCCCATTCAAGTCTGGCGGAGAAGAGGGCCACTGGTCAGGTGCAGAGGAGCCTGTGCTGTGCTCTCCTCCCTCCCTGTGCCTCAGACCCCCCCAGGCCCATGGCTGTGCCGATAAGCCCAGGCAGCCAGGAGGTTGCTGCAGTGATTGCCGTGCCAGCTTCTGGGAAGCCAGCGGGGAAGCTGGTGTCTGACAAGGCAGGCCTTTTGGCCAGGGCAGTCTTTTATTTCTTCAGGAAATGAGGTTGTGTTTCTCCCAGGTAAGAGAACTGCAGTACCTGTTGCCACTGCTCATGAGGTACCTGCATGATGTGGACAGGGACATGAGCACCAAGGTCTTGCTGGTGCTCAGCCATGTGGTCCCTGTGATGGAGGGAGAGAGGATCACCCGCGCGGCTCCGCTGCTGGCCGAGAAGCTCCTGCCACTCTTTGATGACGTAAGGCTGTGGGGAGAGCCGGGGGTGCTGCTGGTGTGCGTGTGAGGCTGTGTGCGGGGTCACGGCTGTGGCGTGTTCCCCTGCGCGTGTGAATTTGTGCTTCCCACCACAGGCCATTTTGCAGTGTCTGCAGAGCTGGCCCACAGCTCCTTGGTGCAGAGGGAGGCTCCGAAACCTTCATCTCCCTATCAGCCACACTGCCCCCCGTGCTCCATGTGGGCTTGGAGCAGCCAGTGCTGAGGTGCCGCCTCTTCCTTCCCCCCAGGAGTCTGACTGCGTGCGGAAGCTCTCCATCCAGCTCTTCGGAGATGTGATGGAGACTGTAGCGGGCACCAAAAACCAGCAGCTGAAGATGCAAGTGCACCGGAGCCTGCTGCCCCTGTTCTTCCACCTGCATGATGAAAGCCCAAGTGTGGCCGAGGTATGGATGTGCAACGTGAGCGGTCATTTGGGGAGGGCAATGCTGACCCCCTTTGGGTGGGCGTGAGCGTGAGGAGCAAGGGCTGCTGGCAGTGGGCCCCTTTGAACGTGGGTCACCTTGAGGCCCAGGCTGCTGAGTGCCTGAGGAGGTGCAGAGCCCCAGCTTCCCAGCTGTCCCTGCAGGTGTCCGAGGATGGGGTTTGACCCCCAAGCGCTGTCGCCCCTGTGCTCTGCCCAGGGCTCGTGGAGAAGTCTGGCCTGGGGCATGCCCAGAGCAGCTCAGCAGCTCTTGGGGCTCGCTGTTGTGCTGCCAAGGCAGGACAAGGTGCCTGATGTGCTGCTTGCTCCCCGTCTCTGCCCGGGACGTTGAAGCCCATGGCAGACCAGGGTCCCAGCTGCTGCCTCTTCCCATGGGGGGCCAGGAAAGGCCCTGAGGCTTGCTAAGAGGAGGGGGTCGCAGGGTCTTGTCGCCTGGGCTGCGGTGGCATCTCCCAGTCTCTGCTGCTGTGCAGGTCTCTCAGGAAGCCCTCGTTGGTGCTGCCGAGTTCCTCAAGTGGCAGCAGCTCAGACACCTGGCTGAGACAGCGCAGACATGGAGGATCGGCAAGTGCCTGGTAAGGACGGCCACAAAGCGCCCAGACCCAGCCCGGACAAGGCCTGTTCGCCTCCATGGCCAGCATGTGGGGCAGGCAGCTGTGCCCCTCACCACGGCTGCATCGCAGAGCCGCCAGCCTGGAGCAGCACTCACGCTGCCCTTCTCCAAGCACACTGCCCCGGCAGGCTCTTCTCCAGGCTCCTCTCCCCTTGCTGACCCATGGGATGCTAAAGCAGCCTCTGGCCCAGCTGGGCCCTACAGCGGGAGGGCACCTCAGCGTGCCTGGGGAGCAGCCTGCCCTCTGCTCCCACCAAAGCTCGGCACTGCCCAGCTTGCGTGTGGGAGTGACGAGTGTCCTGGCAGGGGAAGGCCGGGGAAGCTGGTCCAGGGTGGAGGGACTGCCTGGCTACATGGGGGTGTGTGCGCCAAGGCCATGCCCTTGTGCTCTCCTCAGCTGGCGAGGGGCAGGAGAAGAGTGGACGAATACCTGCGCCAGAGCCTGTTGTACTTGGAGAGCCCCCAAGAGTCCTTGCGAGAGGCGGCTGTGAGGTTCACTGGTGAGCCCCAACCGCTGCGGTCCCTCTCTGTCCCGGGACAGCTCGGCCCCAGCCCCGGCTGCTGCGCTGGCAGCAAGAAGCAGCCTTGCGACTGTGGCTGCTGCAGCCCCGAGTGCCTGCTGGAGGGCCTGGGTGCCCGGGGGCTCCGTGTCACCCTCTGCCATCTCTGGCCACACGTGTGGGGCTGGTGGGAGCCTTGTTCAGTGCCTCACAGCAAGGCCCTTGGGTGTTCCACTGGGAAAGCGCCCTGGGGTCAGCCCAGCCCGAGGGGAGGTGGGCGCATGGCCAGGTGGGCAGGGCTGGGGGCCATGTTTGCTGCTGGGGGTGGGCTGTGGAGCAGGGTTTATGGGGGGCTGTGTGTGTGCCTAGGGCTCGTTGGGCGGCGCATGAGGGGCCGGAGCAGGCAGAAGCTGGAGGCCATCTGCGAGGGTGAGTGAGGGCAGCAGGGTGTCAGGCAGGGCTGGTGGGAGGAAGACAGATGCTGGGCAGGGAGCTGCCATGCCTGCCCCAGGCGAGGAGGGCTCTGCTCGCCGTGCAGAGCAGGGGCGGTGTGGGTAGAGTAGAGAGAAGATTTCAGGCACCTTTGGGACATTCCTGGCCAGTAACTGCCAGCCGATCCATTTGTCCCCCCTGCTCCCTCCTGGCTGTGGGAAGAGCCGGGGGGGACTGGCTGTGTCAGGAGGCGATGCCTGGGGCGTGTGCAGATACAGGGCCTTGATCTCTGCTCGCCTCCTTTCCCTCTCAGCCCTTCAAGGCTTGCAGGAGGACATCAGCCCATCCATCCATTCCCTGGCGACACAAACCATCGTGATGCTGAGAGCTCCAGGGAGGCAGTCTGCATCTGGAGGCACCGATGAAGGCTTGTGCTACCGCCTGAGGAGAGCGTGGCAGCGGTGGCACTGTCCTCTGCGAGGAAGCTGCTGGTGCTCGGCCACGTCCTGATGCCAGGGCGCTCTGCGCACAGGGGCCACCTGAGTGTGCGGGGAAGTCATGGGGTCCCTGGCCTCTCTCGCTGCCTGCAGGACAGCTCCAGCCCTCAGGCACAGCCCGTTGCAGACTTGTGCTGCCCGTCCACCCTCTGCTGGCCTTTCCCCAAAGAAGCAGCCCTGTCTCTCCATCGTGTGTCAGTGTCTTTTCATTGGGCAAACGAATTGGTGGAAAAGTCAGGCCGTGAAGGAATTGTTCTCACCCTGAGAGGGGAAGGATATGCCCTCCCTGCAGCAGTCTGTGGCAGCCACAACGTAACCCCCCCTCTTCCAGCAGTGAGGGAAGGCCCCCGTTTCCCCTTACAAAAGGGTCAGCAATGGCTGGAAGATGGCAGCGGTCTTTCCGAGATTCTGCCTTGAAAAGCCATGACCTCTTGCGCATGAGGAAGGACCCGGAGCTGGGCCCTTGCCGGCGCAGGCTTCCCCTGTTGTGGCTGAGCCCAGGAGCTAGGAGGCTGCCCAGATGCTCTGGCTCCAGCAGCCAAGTCAGCTGCCGTGCTGGGAAAGTCTCCTTCGCCAGAAGGCAAGGCTGCACCCGTTGCTGTCCCCTGCAGCCTGCCCTCCTGCGCTCAGAGAGGAAGAACCGCTGGGCTCCCCTTTGAACACCAAAGGCGGTGAGTGCCTGTGGCCAGGCACCGCAGGATTTGCCCATGCAGGCCCCAGTGCCCCAGGGCGCAGAGCTCTGCACAGGCACTAGAGGCTCCAGCCCCTCTGCAAAGGGAGCTCTTCAGGCTCCCTGGCTGCAAAAGCCAAATGTAACAGCAGGAACAGGCTTGAGCGTGCGCCTTCAAAACGATGATACAGTATTTGCCCAGAGAGTTTACACCTTTCAGATGAGGGTTTGACACCTGCTGATTTCTCTCCTTCAAGGCTCTTCTTCTCCATGCCCACAATAGGGGTGATCCCTGCTGTAAAACCCGCATGGCCGTGACTGATCAACCCAAATTCAGCTGGGAGCCCTTGAATGGCCATGCATAAAGTAGATCAGCACAATGCAACCTTGAGGCATCAGCCCTCTGGGCCCCTTGTGCAATCAGGGTGCTCAGTGAATGAGTGCTGCAGAGCGGATGCCTCAGTATACCCCAGCTGCAGGACATGGAGCCAGGCCCTGAGCTCAACCCAGCTTCTCCCATTGCAATCCCAATGCCCCGGAGCAGGGGCCATTGGCAGCAGCAGCAGCTCTGCACCCAAGGGCTCAGCACCATGGGCTCAGTTCAGGCAGGCGGCAGCTCGCCCAGCTCTGTGCGGCCGCTGCCCTCAACCGCTCGGCTCTGGTTCTGCGCCGGGCTGTCCCCGCAGCCCTCAGGGAGGGCAGAGCCAGCACCGCCTGGGCGAGCACTCAAGGTGACACCTGCACCCCACGCGCCTTCTCTTCCCGCCTTTGCCCTCTGCTTCCCTCTTCCTGCTTTTCAGGACACCCCAGCGCCTGCTGTGTCGGTGTCCCCAGAGCCCTCTGTTGCTCTGCCCTCGCTTGACCTCTGAGTCCTGGGAGAGAGCCCTTGGCACAGGAGCATGGGCTATGTGACTGCTAAGCAGTATCCCCTCATAGACTTCAGTGGAGTTGCACCTCCCGCAACTGTACAACAGCATTTACTTCTATCACAAGGACCTTGCCCATCTCCCAGTTACTTCCACATACCCTTCTTGCCATCCAGTGCCACAAGAACAATGCCAAACTTAAAAGCAAATGACTGCTCCAGCAAACCTCACAAATCAGGTCTACAGCTCAGACAGAACAGAGATCAAAACATAACCCACCAGGTATGCTGTAAGACACAGCTTTGCTCCCAGGGCTGAGCAAGTCCCAGGGATTTCAACAGGACATTTGTGCTCCTCCAGCTTTTTTAAAGAGCAGAGGGATCTTAAACTGTGCATCTTGGCAAACTCACAGAGTGCAAAACAAACTGATCCTCTTCTCACCTCACATCTCTCCCATTCTAAGGAGCTTTCTGCAGTAGCACAAGAGGAACATGTGTGAATGCTGCATGTGATAGTCACAATAAATGGTTCAGCTGTCCTCATTATTTCAAAAACATACCTAGAGCTAACTTGAACAAGAATTAGTTGTAAACAGCCACCTTAAGATTCAAGGCTCTGCTAAGCAGGCATTTCTGAACCCTGCTCCTATAGCCACTGCACTTCCTGGCAGTTGCAAGGCCCCTTGAACTATCAGCAAAGGAGGTCAGGAGTCACCTTCTGCATGCTTGACATCTACTCAGCAACACAGTACATTTCAGACCTTAGCATTTGCTGGGGTGGCAGCAACACAGCTGACACTTAACCAGACAAGGAGCAACCCTAGCAGACCTCACCTTTGCTTCTCTGACAGTAGAGCCCACTCCTTAAATTAGGTCACTAACTGCAGCCACCTGGTTGCAATTAATTGTTCACACACCACACAATTACCCAATTAACACACCAAAGTTAAGTAATCCAGTAAGAAAGTTTCTGATCTAGCCAACAGTTACAAATGCCAGCATCTATGCTCCACTGTGGACACATCCTGGTGCAGATAGGAGGGGAGACAGTGGCTTCTGGCGAATCTGCCACACCACCAACACTCATTGATTCTAAGCCCTGACTCATTTCTGCCATCTAGTTCTCACAAAAAGCCTGTTTAAGGTGTTTTTAGGCTGCACTTATGGTTGAACTGCTCACACTGAGAAGTAGCAAGCAGCACCGCCCTAAGCACATGCTTTTAGTTCATCAGCTGCTGGCTCATGCAGCTCCCAGGCTCTGACCACACCATTAGCCTCCTCAAGCTCCAAGGCACACTTGCATGTCAGCTCAGAGTTTGGAAATGCGATGACCACAGGTTCCTGGGGCACAGCTGGAACCCTGGACCCAATTCATCAATGAACATTCTGCACGTGCTTAGCTTTAAATAGCTATGTTGTTTGAGTGACCAGTTAAGTGTTGTCTTCAAGTGGAACCAAAGCACCTCGGCTTCTCTCTGATGTCCCTGTAGCAACAAGAGACTGCTGCTCAGTGACAGCTTCAGCAGTGGTTTTCCAGTTTCCATTCAGGAAGCTAGAGCAGACTGGGCAATACAGTCATTTTGCTAATTTGAGTCCTGGCACTACAAGGACCCATTCAGCAGAAAGCAATATACTGATTACAGCTTTCCTGCAGACAGCAGGTGCACCAGGCAGTCAACCCCACTCCCCTTCCCCTCCCCCACCCCACCCCACCCCCTTTTTTCCCCCCTTCAATTACAGTTCTCTTGTCTCATAGTAAGGCTACTTTTCAACTAATTTGGGCTTGTCTGGGAAAACAGTGGTGTTCCCTCCAGGAACTTTAGCAGAGCAAAAGCTACACACCTATGAAATCTCTCTCTGCCATTATGAAGAAAAAAAATGTTAACAGCAACATTAGCCCGAGTTACTTTATTGCACACGCAGGTGAACATTTCCTGTTGAAACATTGGCTTAAATGGCTCATTGGAAAATGTGTAGCAACTCATAAAGCACCTTCCTCTTGGTATGAAACTCATAAATTCATACTGCTCTCCTAGTGAAAAAGCTTTCTTCCATCAAATATTATGCACAGACCTGGGGGGGGGGGGGCGGGGATAAGGCTGGGTCTTGTTAGGTAAATATGAGTAGTTAATTAATCATTGCAAGAGTTTGCCTGGATATTTTATAACAGAAATTAATTTTTCCACACCAACAGTAGGATGTCATTGGACTGGCAGAAAAAATACCTGCTAGTCCTTCTTCACTGCTGAGAAGGACTCGGGAGCAGTCCGAGAAATAGCTGGGTAACATCCACCGAGACCTGACATACGAATGGCCTCTTGGGAGGATTTCTGGAAACAGGCAGAGCTTCATTTAATGCCTATCTATTACTTACCAACGAGAGGTACACATTAATTTTTCCAAGCGTTTAGACTCAAAGCACAGCTTTACTTGAACATCTCGAGATCTATTTCACCCTCCCAAGAAACCTGAAAGTAACCTAAGCCTAATAATCTAAAATAAGCTTTTTAGCACCTCCCAGGAAGCAACCCCCCCCCCCCAACACACACACACGCTGAAAGCAAACCAGTGCTTAAACTGAATAAAAATGCTCCCATTTAAAAGCCCCCTTACGGGCCCTGCGAGGAAAAACTGTGCAAGAGAGCGGGAGGACGCTCCCACGAAGCAGGACCCGGCGCGGGAAATGGCGGCGCTAACGGCCGCCGGGCGGGGGGCGGGGCCGGGGGCGGGGCGGGGGGTGTCTCAGCAGCGCGGCGGGAGGGGGCGGGGCAGGGCCCGGCGGGGCGGGGCGGGGCGGGGCAGGGCGGGGCTGCGCTGCGCTGCGCTGCGCTGCGCTGAGGGGGCGCGCGGAGCGTTGGCACGTGTGTCGCGCGCGCGTGGAGCGCTGGTGCTGGCAGCTTGTGCGGCGGGTGCCGGCCTCGCTTCAGGAGCTGCTGCCGGAGCCGGGCTGCTGGCGGGGAAGGAGGAGGGAGGCCGGGGCGGGGAGGGTTGGGGTGGCGGGGCGGGGCGCAGCACACACGGGCCCCGCTGAGGGGTGTAGGCCTTTTGGCGGTTAGCAGAGGCCCAGGAGCTCCGCTGAGGCCTGTGTGGGGCTGTGCAGCTGCGGCCTTCCCGTGCTGTAAAGTGCAGTGTGCGGCACTGATGACCGCTAGCAGTGAAGCCTCAGCGCGGGGAGAAGGCGGATGCCGTGCAGGCTTGGGACTGCAGAGCGGGCCTGGGACTGAGGCAGCCTTTTGCGTGAGAGACGTGCTCTAGTTGAGGCACTGGGCTGCCAGGGGAAGGAGCTGAAGGAAGAGGTGAGCAGGCTGCACGCCATGAGGGAGGGTGAAGAGGAGCTTGATGGGGTCTTTGCGGGAAGTCTGCAGAGGCAGGAGCCTGAGCCACACAAAGCAAGGAAGGAGGGACGGCTGGAGGCACCAACCTGAGTCCTCCGCGGCAGAGCCCTCCCTGCGAGCGTGCCACAGACTGAGGCACCGATCTGCCACAGAGAAGGCTGCCAGCCCTGGGGATTGAAGAGCTACATACAGCATCGGGGTGCTGCTTGACTGTGTTCCCCAGGGGGAAAACGTATTTACGTACATACTGACAGACATATCTATCTGTGCATACACACATATTTAATTTGTCAAAAGACTTCTCCCTTTCAAATTACCATTTGATTCCAGAGAGGCCAGCGCTGCTGCAAGACCTCAGGCTGAGTCTCCCCAAGAGGCGAGGGAGGCGGGACACTGCCGTGCTGCAGGACGAACAAGGCAGCCTCAAAGGGGTTGTGAGGAACGGGAGAGCAAAGGCTGCTGAGCACATCCCTTCCTCTGACCCACTGACACATCCTGGTGCCAAAGCCTTGCGTGAGGGAGCGCTTTCTGCCCTGACATCAAATACGTTGGCTATGGATCAGAGGAGCCAAAACCTCTCAGGTCCCCCTGTCCTGCTGTGCTGCCAATTCACGCCTGTGTTGTGCTTTGCCCCAAGAAGCAGTGCTCTTTCTTCATGACACGTGGGTGTCTTTTCTTTAAGGAGACAAAGGCGAGGAGGAAAACAGCTTTCCCATCGCTTTGGGGTCACTGCCCTCAACATCTCCATGCCCATTTCTCCCAGGCTGGGCCCATGGCTCTTTATGTGGCCCTGCCAGTGCAAGTGCTCAAGGCAACGCCTGCATCCGCGCATCTTCGCTTCCGCCCTCCTCTCTGCCACAGCTCCCTTCACTCCAGAAACGCCCGTGCACCCTAGCAGGGAACCAAGCAGGCCCACGCATAAGAGAAACGCTCCATCTGCCAAGCTGAGTTTGAAGAGAACCACAGCTGCGATCCTTCTGGAGCTTCCTGAAACGCCAGCATTACTGCCCAGAGCCCCCTTTCACCCTGCCACTGTGCCCTGGGTGCACAGTGCTGGGACGAGAAACCTCTGCAGAAGCTGGAGCAAAAGATGAGGTGGACAAAGAGCCACAGCAGGTGAGAGCATGGGCCGCACTTCAGAGCAGGGCACTGCAGGTGCTGTTGGTCATGGCAGCCCAGGGAAGAGATGAGGAGAGCCTGTGCCAAGGAAGAGGGCTGTCTGCCTGTGAGAAAGAGGCAGCTGCTCTGTCCCCAAGAGACTGTTATTTGGAAATAAAGCAGCTTCCAGAGACACAGGGCCAGCATGGTGACCCGATGTTGCAGCCACTCCTGAAGGACTACTGGCAGTGTATTGATGGCCATGAGAAAAAAGAGGCAGCAAAGCCTTGCAGAGAAGAAAATGAAACAGAGTCAGTTCAGTTTTGTGGAGGAGGAAACTAAAATAACAAGGGACTTGCTTCTAGTCACATTGGAAAAGCAAGGCCAGGACATAAAAGAGTGCAGAACAGACTAACAGAGCTCCTTCCAGACGCTAGTTGAAAGACTATGGAGAGAAGGAGACTTCTCCGTGTCAGGAAATTGTTCCCCAAAAGGAAGGAAGAGAACCCCCCCACCACCACCACCACCACCTCTAGTTCGTCTTCCCATGCAAGGGAACAGCCCCAGCACTCAGTGCTCACCGTCTCAGCTCAGCAAGTGCCCTTCTTGCCCAGGCCAGTCCTGGCACAATTGCAGCAGCAAATTCAGCTGCTGCAGATGGAGGAAGGGGCTGCTGCCTCCAGGCCCCGCAGCAGCAGCAGCAGCAGCAGCAGCAGCAGCAGCACTGCTGTCTCCATCCTGATGGCTGAATCTTCCGTTTTCAGTCGTCTGCCTGTCCGCAAGTAGACATGTTCACTTGTACTTAGGAATTTGTTTCACCTAAATTGCCATCTTTGAAAAATTAGGCTTTGAGTCCAAACTCAATGTGTAGGTGCCGCTAAGAGTAAGCTGAGACAGGCCTTTCTATCCTATCCTAAGAGTCACCCATGAAGGGCCTCGCACAGCTACCCTTAAGCAGATGCCCAAATTTCTTGCATTGAAAATGGGGTTGAGATGAACCTCTGCCCAAACGTGCCAGTCTAGTTTAGATGCTTCATGTCTCAAGAGCTACAAGACTGAAGTTAAAAGTGAGCTGTAAGTATAGAGATGGAATTTATTTTCTTTCCTTATTGTGGTACTGCTGGAGATCAAGGCTGTACATGCAGGCAGCGCACATCAGTCATTAGTTCCGTGGTGGAGCAGGGACTCCGTGGAACTTCTGAGAAAAGAGAGTGGCTGGAGACAAAGGACAGATGGCCTGACCCTTGACAATTAAGTAGTTGACTGCTTGTTACAAGAGCCGTCCGGGTAGAAATTTCAGACAGTTTAAGAAATGTCCCCAGGCAACTGCTGCCGTGTCTAGCTCGATTTGTACTCTTAAATGTGTTGGTTACCATGGTGGGTGGAGTGTCCTCAAGACTCCTGTGGGTAGGTCTTACTGCACAAGTGACCAAATTGGACACAGTTAAGCCATTTGTAAAGAGTCGGCAGAAATTGTTCTCGCAGAAATGGTCACTTAAGACGGGGTGCTCCCTGCATTGCTGGAAAGCAAGCAGGTGAATATTTTGCTTGAAGGAGCACTAGGATGAACGGCCTTTCTTTCCGCTGATCTTTTCTAAATCTCTTTCTTTCCTTGCCTGTTTTGGGGTTTGCTTCCCTGATCTAAGGAGGGGGTCTCCTCCTGATGCCTCTGTCTCTGCCCCTGCTCCCCAAGAAAGAGGAGGCAAGGAGAGCGGAAACACACTGGCCACCCCGCGGGAGAGGGCTGGGGGCTGCAGGGCTTTGCCCTGCAGCACAGCAGGAGGGCCCGGCTGCCTGGATCCTGTCACAGATGAGGTCGGGGGTTGGGGGCAGTGGGCCCAGAGGGCAAAGGGCCCACAGTCGCACAGCGTGGCGGAGATGGGGGACACCTCGTGGAGG
Organism: Apteryx mantelli; assembly: GCF_036417845.1. Classification (NCBI taxonomy): domain Eukaryota; kingdom Metazoa; phylum Chordata; class Aves; order Apterygiformes; family Apterygidae; genus Apteryx; species Apteryx mantelli. The sequence continues at coordinate 167,757 of NW_027118804.1, forward strand.
CCTGAGTGGTGTCAGGGTTTGGGAGGGCTCAAAGGCCCCAGGGGTGTGCGAGGGCCCTGGGGACTCCAGGCGGGCAGTAGGGACCGCTGAGTTTGGCCGTGCCCCCCAGGGGGTGGCTGGTGGTGGTGATGAAGCATCCGCCAGGGTGCCGCGTGGAGGAGAGGTTTCCTTCGGGGCTCATGCCCTTCACACCTCGTCCCACGTGTGTCCCCGTGGGGCGCTCATTAGGGTGGCTGAGGGCAGGGCCAGGGAAGAGCGGTCGGGGGGACCAGGCGAGGATGGGAGCGGCCCTGAGGGGCCCAGACGCCCATCGGGGCCCCGGGGCAGCCCGAGGGCAACCAAAGGTGTCCTGGGACGGGGGGGGCGAGCCGGCCCTGCGCCCCCGAGGGGACACAGCCTGCCCCTCCCCCGGCCAGTGACAGGCCCCCCTAGGGTGACAGTGGGGCCCTTTGTGACTGTGCTCCTGTGACACCCCATGGCGTTGCCAGGCGCCGGCACGGCCTCGGCCCCGCAGTGTCCGGGAGGACGGCGACGGGAGCAGACGGGAGCGCGTGGGGCTGGCGAAGGAGCCCCCTGAGTGCACCCAGGTCTTTCCCTGTTGCCCCGGGCAGCCCCGCGGAGCCTTTGCCACGTGGCCAGGATGGCGGAGCGACCCCCCAGCCGCCCCAGGGTGGCCGGGGAGGAGGAGGCGAAGGACGACGGGGCCCTTGCAGAGGGCAGCTGCGAGCTGGAGCCCCGCGAGGGCTGGGTGCCCCAGGCGCTGCCAGCGGGTGAGTGCGGGGGCACCGCTGGGCTGGGCAGGGCTGGGGGCTGCGAGCCCTCCTGCTCTGCCCCGGGCTCCCGGCTGCCGTGGGGGCTGCCGTGGGGGTACCGGGGCCGCGGGGCCTGAAAGTGCTGTGCTGCAGCGCTGCGCCCCGTCCGCTGGGCACCTCGCAGGCCTGGCGAGCCCAGGGCAGGCGGGGTGTCCGTGGGCCAGTGCAGGTGCCTGGCCCGGGGCTGGCTGCGTGCATGGCAGCAGGCGTGCGGCGGGGCAGAGGGCTCGGCTGTCTGCTCTGCTCCCTCTGGCAGCCCTGCAGCTCTGCCTGCTCTCTTTCTGCATCAGCTCCCGGCCTGACTGTGCCCAGAGAGGAGGCGGAAGCCCTGGGGTACATGCGCGCCTTTTTGAGACGCCGAGGGAAGGTGAGTGTCGCCATTCCCTGCTGGGCTGAGCCTGCATCTCGTGGTGGGTGCCTGGGGGTGCGCCACGCTCAGAAGCCCCCGGCGGGCTCTTGGCCGTGGAGGGCTCTCCCTTGCAGGCGCCGCACCCGTGGCTGCAGGCCCTGCAGTGCTGCGGTGCTGCTGGCCGTGCCCCTGCCCCTCTCACGCTCTCTGTTTGTCCCTCTGCTCCTGGTACCAGGAGGCGGCTGAGAAGCTGCGGTTCCTGGCCTGCGTCCGCACCCTCTGCACAGCGGCCCCCTCCAATATCTTGTTATGGCAGGAGCTTTTGCTGTGCAGGCAGGAACTGGCGGAGTCGCTGGAGGTGAGGGGAGAGGGGACCGCCGTCAGGCGTGGTGGAGGGAGGGGGCGGTGGCCCAGCAATGAGGGCAGGACGGGGGTGTCTGAGCACGGGGGGCTGTGGGGCCCTGGCTGGTGGGCAGAGCCGCTGCCAGTGTGGGGCTGCTGGAGCCTCTGAGGAGGCGGGGGAGCTGGGTCCTGGGCAAGGAGGGGGCCGCCTGGGTGTCAGTGGTGGCCTGGGGCAGCTGGGCTCTGGCAGCCCTGCAGACTGCTCGCTGGGCCCTGGCAGCTGCCATGGCCCATCGTGGTTGTGCTCTGCAGGTGCTGCTGCAAGAGGAGCCCACCGACCAGCTGGGCACTGCGGTGCGGCAGCAAGTCATGCTTGCCATCAGCGCAATGAGGTAGCTGTCGCAGCCCCTGGCTTGGCCAGGGCCTCCGCAGCAGATGTGCCGGTGGCCCCAGTCCTAGCTGGGAGGCTTCCCCCATCCTGGAGGAGTCTGCCGGTGTCATCTGCTGGGCCTGTGCTGGGCCCCAGGGTGGTGGAGACGCGAGGGCAGAGAGGGCCCTGGGGCTCTCCCACATCTCCTGAGCTTTGCCCAAGGGTGAGGCAGGAGATATGGGTCCCGATGCCCTGTGGCTGCCAGGCCTGTCCTCTGTCCCTGGCCAGCATCGTGGGGGGAAGAGGTGGCTTCCCCACGTAGTGCGGGTATCCCCCGTGGGTCTGCCACGCCCGGGTCTGCATCCCCCTTGCCAGGGCACAAAGGTCCTGCTGCCAGCTGCAGGCACTGAAAGGCCCCTCTCTGTGCTTGCAGCCAAGTCGGGCTGCTTGCGAAGAGCGAAAGGAAGAGCCTGCTGCACGCCTGCTTCTGCAGCGTCTTCTGCCTGCCTCCAAGGGAGGAGCTGCGGAGCCGGGCTGCTGCCCTCGACTCCCAGGTATGCGCTGGGTGGCTTAGGGAGGCGCGCCAGGCTGCCTGGGCTGGTCCCTGGCTCCCCTGTGCCGAGAGACAAGAGGGAGCTCCAAGGCAGGGCAGGCTCTCGGCTTGGCTTTGCCACCCCCATGCCTTCTTCGCCTTGCCCTGGGCAGGGCGCCGGGCAGAGCCGCCAGGCTGGGCCCTGTGCAGCAGCTCTCCTGCCCTGGGGCCTCTCCGTGGGCTCCACAGCACCATGGGTGTCCCCCTCGGGCGGGAGGAATTCAAGGCCCTCTCGGGCAGGTAAGGGGCAATGGGGAAGAAGCACCTCAACCCTCTGTGCCCCTTGCAGACCCTGGACGCTCTGGACAGCATGCTGCAGGTGTTGGCGCTCGGCTGCCCTACCTCGGGCCTCCTGGAGATGCAGAACATCTTGCAGGTGTGGTATTTGCCAAGAGTGGGGTTCCCAGGACGAGTCCCTCATTTGTAAAGGGAAGATCCCCCCTCAGGTGGACCCCTCCCTGCCCAGCAGCAGCTGCAGAGAGCACGCTGCCGGGAGGGGCCTGGCTCCCTCGTGGGAGAGGGCTTGCCCACGGTGCTCTGCTGTGAGCGCAGTGTCTCCTGGCAGAGCTGCCTGCCTTGGAGCAGCCGTCAGGGCCCAGGGCAGAGCAGCAGCTTTTCTCCTCCCAGGTGCTGCTGCCCTTCGCCGCGTGCCAGCCAGCAGCTGTGCGTGAGAGGGCCGTGGGACGCATTGCGAGGCTGAGTGATCTGCTGATCGGCTCTTTCTTGCTGCCGGTAAGGAGCGTGTGGTGCAGGCAAGCTCCAGCCACCCCATGGCCCCTTGTCATCACCCCCGAGTGGCCTGCAGCTGCGGGCTCCCTCCGAGGGCAGCGTGGGCAGAGGTTAGGGCCCTCGGCAAGAGCCTGCCCTGAAGCTGAGGTCTTGGCCTGTCTCTTTGGGCTTCCCCCTGTGGTCCCTGCTCTCTCAGGAGGCAGCTGTGCCGCCAGCGCCGTGCAGGCCAGGCCTGCCCTGGGTGCATGCCGTGGGCCCAGCAGGTCTGGCAGCCGTCCCTGGCCTTGGCTGCTGCTGCGCAGCTGCTTTGGGAGCCAGGGCAGTCAGGGGCCACCAAAGCTCTGGCTCCCCTGGGAATCCAGGCCTGCATGGCGCGTGGGTTGAGGGCTTTGATGCTGAGCTCAGGCCTGGTGTCAGCGCTGCCTCCCTCCCCCAGGCCCGCGGCTGCTTTGAAGGAATCGAAGCCAGCTCTGCCAGCCTCGAGCAGAACTATGTCCCCATCGTGGGGCAGCTGGTGGGGCATCTCACCCTGTGTTGCGCCTACGAGGACGAGGGGAGCAGTCACGGGGCAGCGGATGCTCTTTGGCACCTGTACAGATTCCTGCAGCGGGAAGAGAGTAAGAAGCTGCGTCGGGTGGGTCCTTGCAGTCACGGGCAGCCAGACAGCAGGCACTCATCCCTGTGGTGCTGAGCGGTGGCCTGGGAAACCTTTGGCAGCACCTGCTGCTCCAAGGCCTCCTGTCTTGCCTCAGACCAGAGCATCCGCTCAGAGTCATTCTGCCTTTCTGTATTCTTGCAAGCAATTTGCCCTTCCCGCGCCTTGCAATAGGCCCAGACCCTCCCTGGGTGTCCTGCTGCCCAGCCTTTTCTGGCATGCCCTCTTCATCTGCCAGGGGAGACTTCTCCCGGCCGCTTTAGTGGGCCATGTCCCCCTCTGGAGCCTTCCTGCTGACCGCCCTGCGTTTCCCCTCCTGTGCAGGCAGGGAGCTGTCGCAGGATAGCCCAGAGCACCTGCAGCTCCAGCAGGCCTGGGAAGCTGCCAACACCTTCTGGCTTTCGGGGTCTAAGGACGTCAGCGAAATGAGCAGGGTAAGGAGCGCCTCGCTGGTTGGGACTGCCAGGTGTGGGGTGAGCATGGGACTTGGACGAAGAGAGGGATGGCTAACGGGGGGGGCTGATGGGGCCTTGCGGTCACTGGGGAGAGGGCTCGCACTGTGTGTGGGCTGGGACTAGCCAAAGGCTTCCCTGCTGCCACCAGCGAGCTCTGGTTCCCTGCAGGAGCAGTGCACGGGGACCGTGACCCCAGCCATGCAGCTGCAGCCCAGTGCCGTCAGCCATCCCGGCAGAGCCCCTGCTCCTGGCCCTGCGGGGGTCGCCGTGCCAGCACTGCCGCCCGTCTCTCTGCAGGGCCGCTTGCTGCTCAGCCAGGCACCGCTGTTGGGACCCTGGGTGTGACCTATCTATCTTGGCTGCCCTCCTTTCTCCCGTAGCTCTTTGGGAAATACCTTTATCCCGCTGAGAGGACAGCCGTCATCCTCACAGCCATCGGGGGCATGAGAGCCGGCAGCACCTATGACACGCAGGCAGCTGCTGCCATGCTGGATGTGCTTGTGACAGACGATGCCTCCCTTTTGGAGCATGTAAGTAGCCTGTGGGTGGCGTGGCCGGGGCTGGAGGCCTTTGGGGAATTGCTTTTCCCCTGAGTGCAGGCGTGCCAGGGACCCGACCCCCTGTGAGGGCAGCACAGAGCGGTGGCAAGGGCAGCCGTTCTCGGTGGGAGCTGGGCGAATGGCTGCAGTGTGGCAGCAGCGCCAGTGTGAGCCGTGTCCCCCCAGGTGCCAGAGATGGTGAGGTGCATGTGGAGAAGCGTGCTGTCCATCGGGGAGGTGTCTGCGCGGCTCAGCCTGGACAGGGCTCTTCTGCTGCTGACGTGCGCATCCCCCAAGGAGGTGGTTGTGAGCCTGTTGCGCTGTTCCCCATCATGTGACAGGTATGTGCCCGGCAGCCTTTTGTGCTTGGGGCCCCGCAGCCTTCTGAGCTCATCGCATGTGGGCTGGAGGCCAGGTGGAGCTTTTCAGTACTCTGCTGAGGGGCTGGGCCCTCCCGCTGTCCCCGTGTGGCAGCCCCGGTGCAGCAGGCAGGGCTGCAGCAGGCAGAGCTGACCAAGCCTGCCTGCCTTCAGCCCCTGAGCCCGCTCGCCTTGCTGCCTCCCTGCCCCACAAGGGACTTGAGCTTGGGCGTGTGGTGCCTGGTGGGGCAGGGCAGCGAGGGGCAGTGGGCAGAGGCAGGGCTGGCGGGCAGCCCAGGCCCTGTGGGGCTGCCCAGGCCACGGCGCTGCGGCTGCGGCACCTGCTGACAGAGCGCTCTGGGCCTGCAGCGCTGCCGCGGCCATGTGGCGGGTGCTGGTCTCGAAGCCCGGAGCTGCGGAGCGGGTGCTGCGGGAGCTGGTCAGTGTGCTGGAGGACTGGCCGCTGCACAGGACAGTGACCTCGGATGGGGACGCCATGGACGTCTCTTCGCTGGCTGTGAGTTTGTGAGGAAGCCTCGCTCTCCCCTAGGGCTGCGCTCGCCCCTGCAGGCGAGAGGCAGGGAGCCCTCTGCCCTTCCCCATCCACTGCCAAGCTGTGACCTCCCCCAGGGCTGCGGCTGGCAGGGCCCTGGCCAGCGCCCGACGTCGGCCGCGCCAGCACGCTGGGCTGCCGCGCCTGCTCTGGGCCCTCTGTGCACAGCGCCGGAGCTTGCCTGAGCGGCTCTCTGTCTTCCTCCCTGTCTGCATCTCCCTGCCTCGCTGGGCAGGCTGGCAACGTGGGTTGGGGGCAGGATGAGGGTGCGGGGCATGGTTAGGGGCAGGCAGGAGCAATGCACAGGCCAGGCAGGCCACAAGGGCTGGGTCAGGGACGCCAGGGTGGCCTGCAGGCTACGTGTGGCCCTCCAAGGTGATGTTCACACCGTCCCAGGAAGGCTTGTTGTGGCCATGTGACAGAGAGGAGCTGAGCCCCAAGAGCTCCCACGGCTTTGCTCTGGCCAGACAGCCAGGGCAGGCACTGCTGCTTCTCCCAAGGCGCAGGGCAGTGCCTGAGCCTCACCCCCAAGCTCGGGCAGCGCAACAGGGACGTCTCAGCAGCGAGAGGTGTGTCTGTTTTTTTTCTGCAGGCCACCAGAGCGCTACAGGAGATCCTCCAGCAGCCGCCCTGCCTGCAGGTGCTAGAGGTGTTTTTCCCCCAGCTCTTCCTGGCGCTGCTCTTCCAGATTTCCTTCAGTACAGAGCTGACGCTGGGAGAGGCTGACATCTTCCGGAGGGAATGCCGAGGAGAAGAGTCTGCTCCCACCAGCCCCGCCAGGTGCTCCACCGCAGCCCTGCCGTCTCTGCCGTGGACCTATAGGCAGGGCCAGGGGTGCCAGCGTGACCTGGCCTTTGCTCCGCACGCAGGTTAACAGTGCGGACCATGAAAGCACTGCTCTGCCATGCTGGCTACGAGAGCCAGGTGCTGGTCCTGGCGAGGAAGGGTGGCTGGGACCTGCTGCTCCGCGCTGAGACCTACCAGAGGGGAGTGGGTTTGCTGGCCAGGTGAGAGCCCCCTTGTCCCCGCTCTGCCCCAGCGTTTCTCCGCTGCAGACAGGGTGCCCCGCAGGGGTGCCCATCCGTGCAAGACAGGGGCTGCAGCTTCAGCACTTGTGATGGAGACATGGCTGAGTAGAGCAGCCAAGGCAGCTCCTGCTCCAGAGCTGCTGCCCAGCTCTGCGCACTGCTGGGGGAGAGGCAGTGTTAGGAGGCCCAAGAGAGGGTGACAGGCAGCAGCAGTCCCCTCGCAAAGCCCTAGAGTGCCCTCCCGAGGGGCCTGGGCTCGTTGCACTGAGAGCCCTGAGGTGTGTGTGTGCAGGCAGCCCTGGCAAGGGCAGCGTAGCAGGGAAGGGGCAGGATGCCCGGAGGAACACTAGAAGAGCCCAGGGGGCATCAATCCAAAATGGGCAGCAAATGGGTTGTGTTGGAAGTCTGGACTTCAGGGCAGGAAGGGTGTCTTTCCAGTCTGCCCCACCAAAAGGAGCCTGATGACGCTGGGCAGTGACTTTCTCATGGCGAGGTGTGGTGGGGAGAGACCATGGCTCCCCGAGCAAATGCTGCCAGAGCTGCGCACAAACGTGGCCTTGCCCTCCGTGTGATGGCCCATGGGGGCCTGGTGAGAGGGCTTGGGAGTGCAATTGGAGAAGAGGTTTGCCTGGGCTGCTGAGAGCTGACAGTGCCTTCTTCCCTGTGCCAGAGAGATGAGGAAGACCCCAAGAGAGCTGCGTGTCTTCCTCTTCCAACGGCTGACAGCGCTGCTGGAGAGCGAGGAGTCCTGCCGGGAGATCCCCGCCATGGCTTTCCTCGTGGAGGTGAGGCTGCTGGCAGGCGGTGCCTTGCTGGGGTGCCTCTAGCTCCGGTGCTCTCTTGTACCCACAGGTACCCACAGGTGCTGGGATGGCCAGCAGCGAGTGGAGGGAGCTGGGGCAGTGGGTGCCGTGCGATTAGTGCCCTTGGCCTTGGCCCCTGTGTGGTGGGGTAACTCTTGTCGCCACGTGGATTTGACGCCTCCTTTGTGCCAGCTCTCTAGTCAATGGCTCCTCAAAGGCCTGAGGATAAGAGGCTGCAGCTGGTGGCAAGGAGCAGAGGAGGAGGCGAGGGATCTGTGCAGTGCGCCATGAGGCCGAGGGCAGGGAGCGTGGCCCCGGGGGCTCTCGGCACTCAGTGCTGCATTTGGGCCGGGCTTTGTGTGTGCCTGGTGGCCTTGGCCTGAGCTGTTGGTGGGATCCAGCACTGCGTGACACAGGGAGTCCTGCCGCCATTGCCAGTTTGTGTGTGCTGTGTGTTTCAGCTGCTGGCCTGCAGTGACCTTCGTGGAGATGAAGACGCTTTCTTGGACCTCTTTCTTTGGAGGTCTCTGCGGAGTCGCTGCTGCGTGATGCATGGGCTGGTGCTCAGAGGCCTCGTCCTGCTGTGTGAGAGACAGGAGATGGTGAGCAGGGGACAGCGGGGTGAAGGTGTGCAGGCAGCGTGGGTCTGGGTAGGGAGTGCTGTGGAACAGGGTGGCTTGGACTTTGCTGGGCCTCTGGAGCTGTGTTAGCTAGAGATCGTGGCGCAGCACCAAGCAAGGCAGCTCCAAAGGGCTTGTGTGGCGGGAGTGCTGTGGCCAGAGGGAGCGTCCCACTGGGAGGTGGAGGGGAGCCTGAGCACAGGGCCAGGCTTTGGGCACAGGCAGCTTCCGGGCCGCGAGGCAGCAGCCCCCACCCTGCAGAGGCCAGCACGTGCTGAGTGCTGCCTGGGCGGGGGGGGGGGGTCTCTGCGCTGCGCCGTAGCCTCTGTGCACAAGCCGTGGGTGTCCGCAGGGCCTTGGCAATGGGGCCCTGAGCCCCGGCGGGACAGGAGCCGGCTAGGGTTAGGACTGCTCATGGCCAGGGCAGGTTTCCAGGCAGCCTTGGTTACTAAGCACGGTGCCCATTCAAGTCTGGCGGAGAAGAGGGCCACTGGTCAGGTGCAGAGGAGCCTGTGCTGTGCTCTCCTCCCTCCCTATGCCTCAGACCCCCCCAGGCCCATGGCTGTGCCGATAAGCCCAGGCAGCCAGGAGGTTGCTGCAGTGATTGCCGTGCCAGCTTCTGGGAAGCCAGCGGGGAAGCTGGTGTCTGACAAGGCAGGCCTTTTGGCCAGGGCAGTCTTTTATTTCTTCAGGAAATGAGGTTGTGTTTCCCCCAGGTAAGAGAACTGCAGTACCTGTTGCCGCTGCTCATGAGGTACCTGCAGGATGTGGACAGGGACATGAGCACCAAGGCCTTGCTGGTGCTCAGCCATGTGGTCCCTGTGATGGAGGGAGAGAGGATCACCCGCGCGGCTCCGCTGCTGGCCGAGAAGCTCCTGCCACTCTTTGATGACGTAAGGCTGTGGGGAGAGCCGGGGGTGCTGCTGGTGTGCGTGTGAGGCTGTGTGCGGGGTCACGGCTGTGGCGTGTTCCCCTGCGCGTGTGAATTTGTGCTTCCCACCACAGGCCATTTTGCAGTGTCTGCAGAGCTGGCCCACAGCTCCTTGGTGCAGAGGGAGGCTCCGAAACCTTCATCTCCCTATCAGCCACACTGCCCCCCGTGCTCCATGTGGGCTTGGAGCAGCCAGTGCTGAGGTGCCGCCTCTTCCTTCCCCCCAGGAGTCTGACTGCGTGTGGAAGCTCTCCATCCAGCTCTTCGGAGATGTGATGGAGACTGTAGCGGGCACCAAAAACCAGCAGCTGAAGATGCAAGTGCACCGGAGCCTGCTGCCCCTGTTCTTCCACCTGCATGATGAAAGCCCAAGTGTGGCCGAGGTATGGATGTGCAACGTGAGCGGTCATTTGGGGAGGGCAATGCTGACCCCCTTTGGGTGGGCGTGAGCGTGAGGAGCAAGGGCTGCTGGCAGTGGGCCCCTTTGAACGTGGGTCACCTTGAGGCCCAGGCTGCTGAGTGCCTGAGGAGGTGCAGAGCCCCAGCTTCCCAGCTGTCCCTGCAGGTGTCCGAGGATGGGGTTTGACCCCCAAGCGCTGTCGCCCCTGTGCTCTGCCCAGGGCTCGTGGAGAAGTCTGGCCTGGGGCATGCCCAGAGCAGCTCAGCAGCTCTTGGGGCTCGCTGTTGTGCTGCCAAGGCAGGACAAGGTGCCTGATGTGCTGCTTGCTCCCCGTCTCTGCCCGGGACGTTGAAGCCCATGGCAGACCAGGGTCCCAGCTGCTGCCTCTTCCCATGGGGGGCCAGGAAAGGCCCTGAGGCTTGCTAAGAGGAGGGGGTCGCAGGGTCTTGTCGCCTGGGCTGCGGTGGCATCTCCCAGTCTCTGCTGCTGTGCAGGTCTCTCAGGAAGCCCTCGTTGGTGCTGCCGAGTTCCTCAAGTGGCAGCAGCTCAGACACCTGGCTGAGACAGCGCAGACATGGAGGATCGGCAAGTGCCTGGTAAGGACGGCCACAAAGCGCCCAGACCCAGCCCGGACAAGGCCTGTTCGCCTCCATGGCCAGCATGTGGGGCAGGCAGCTGTGCCCCTCACCACGGCTGCATCGCAGAGCCGCCAGCCTGGAGCAGCACTCACGCTGCCCTTCTCCAAGCACACTGCCCCGGCAGGCTCTTCTCCAGGCTCCTCTCCCCTTGCTGACCCATGGGATGCTAAAGCAGCCTCTGGCCCAGCTGGGCCCTACAGCGGGAGGGCACCTCAGCGTGCCTGGGGAGCAGCCTGCCCTCTGCTCCCACCAAAGCTCGGCACTGCCCAGCTTGCGTGTGGGAGTGACGAGTGTCCTGGCAGGGGAAGGCCGGGGAAGCTGGTCCAGGGTGGAGGGACTGCCTGGCTACATGGGGGTGTGTGCGCCAAGGCCATGCCCTTGTGCTCTCCTCAGCTGGCGAGGGGCAGGAGAAGAGTGGACGAATACCTGCGCCAGAGCCTGTTGTACTTGGAGAGCCCCCAAGAGTCCTTGCGAGAGGCGGCTGTGAGGTTCACTGGTGAGCCCCAACCGCTGCGGTCCCTCTCTGTCCCGGGACAGCTCGGCCCCAGCCCCGGCTGCTGCGCTGGCAGCAAGAAGCAGCCTTGCGACTGTGGCTGCTGCAGCCCCGAGTGCCTGCTGGAGGGCCTGGGTGCCCGGGGGCTCCGTGTCACCCTCTGCCATCTCTGGCCACACGTGTGGGGCTGGTGGGAGCCTTGTTCAGTGCCTCACAGCAAGGCCCTTGGGTGTCCCACTGGGAAAGCGCCCTGGGGTCAGCCCAGCCCGAGGGGAGGTGGGCGCATGGCCAGGTGGGCAGGGCTGGGGGCCATGTTTGCTGCTGGGGGTGGGCTGTGGAGCAGGGTTTATGGGGGGCTGTGTGTGTGCCTAGGGCTCGTTGGGCGGCGCATGAGGGGCCGGAGCAGGCAGAAGCTGGAGGCCATCTGCGAGGGTGAGTGAGGGCAGCAGGGTGTCAGGCAGGGCTGGTGGGAGGAAGACAGATGCTGGGCAGGGAGCTGCCATGCCTGCCCCAGGCGAGGAGGGCTCTGCTCGCCGTGCAGAGCAGGGGCGGTGTGGGTAGAGTAGAGAGAAGATTTCAGGCACCTTTGGGACATTCCTGGCCAGTAACTGCCAGCCGATCCATTTGTCCCCCCTGCTCCCTCCTGGCTGTGGGAAGAGCCGGGGGGGACTGGCTGTGTCAGGAGGCGATGCCTGGGGCGTGTGCAGATACAGGGCCTTGATCTCTGCTCGCCTCCTTTCCCTCTCAGCCCTTCAAGGCTTGCAGGAGGACATCAGCCCATCCATCCATTCCCTGGCGACACAAACCATCGTGATGCTGAGAGCTCCAGGGAGGCAGTCTGCATCTGGAGGCACCGATGAAGGCTTGTGCTACCGCCTGAGGAGAGCGTGGCAGCGGTGGCACTGTCCTCTGCGAGGAAGCTGCTGGTGCTCGGCCACGTCCTGATGCCAGGGCGCTCTGCGCACAGGGGCCACCTGAGTGTGCGGGGAAGTCATGGGGTCCCTGGCCTCTCTCGCTGCCTGCAGGACAGCTCCAGCCCTCAGGCACAGCCCGTTGCAGACTTGTGCTGCCCGTCCACCCTCTGCTGGCCTTTCCCCAAAGAAGCAGCCCTGTCTCTCCATCGTGTGTCAGTGTCTTTTCATTGGGCAAACGAATTGGTGGAAAAGTCAGGCCGTGAAGGAATTGTTCTCACCCTGAGAGGGGAAGGATATGCCCTCCCTGCAGCAGTCTGTGGCAGCCACAACGTAACCCCCCCTCTTCCAGCAGTGAGGGAAGGCCCCCGTTTCCCCTTACAAAAGGGTCAGCAATGGCTGGAAGATGGCAGCGGTCTTTCCGAGATTCTGCCTTGAAAAGCCATGACCTCTTGCGCATGAGGAAGGACCCGGAGCTGGGCCCTTGCCGGCGCAGGCTTCCCCTGTTGTGGCTGAGCCCAGGAGCTAGGAGGCTGCCCAGATGCTCTGGCTCCAGCAGCCAAGTCAGCTGCCGTGCTGGGAAAGTCTCCTTCGCCAGAAGGCAAGGCTGCACCCGTTGCTGTCCCCTGCAGCCTGCCCTCCTGCGCTCAGAGAGGAAGAACCGCTGGGCTCCCCTTTGAACACCAAAGGCGGTGAGTGCCTGTGGCCAGGCACCGCAGGATTTGCCCATGCAGGCCCCAGTGCCCCAGGGCGCAGAGCTCTGCACAGGCACTAGAGGCTCCAGCCCCTCTGCAAAGGGAGCTCTTCAGGCTCCCTGGCTGCAAAAGCCAAATGTAACAGCAGGAACAGGCTTGAGCGTGCGCCTTCAAAACGATGATACAGTATTTGCCCAGAGAGTTTACACCTTTCAGATGAGGGTTTGACACCTGCTGATTTCTCTCCTTCAAGGCTCTTCTTCTCCATGCCCACAATAGGGGTGATCCCTGCTGTAAAACCCGCATGGCCATGACTGATCAACCCAAATTCAGCTGGGAGCCCTTAAATGGCCATGCATAAAGTAGATCAGCACAGTGCAACCTTGAGGCATCAGCCCTCTGGGCCCCTTGTGCAATCAGGGTGCTCAGTGAATGAGTGCTGCAGAGCGGATGCCTCAGCATACCCCAGCTGCAGGACATGGAGCCAGGCCCTGAGCTCAACCCAGCTTCTCCCATTGCAATCCCAATGCCCCGGAGCAGGGGCCATTGGCAGCAGCAGCAGCTCTGCACCCAAGGGCTCAGCACCATGGGCTCAGTTCAGGCAGGCGGCAGCTCGCCCAGCTCTGTGCGGCCGCTGCCCTCAACCGCTCGGCTCTGGTTCTGCGCCGGGCTGTCCCCACAGCCCTCAGGGAGGGCAGAGCCAGCACCGCCTGGGCGAGCACTCAAGGTGACACCTGCACCCCACGCGCCTTCTCTTCCCGCCTTTGCCCTCTGCTTCCCTCTTCCTGCTTTTCAGGACACCCCAGCGCCTGCTGTGTCGGTGTCCCCAGAGCCCTCTGTTGCTCTGCCCTCGCTTGACCTCTGAGTCCTGGGAGAGAGCCCTTGGCACAGGAGCATGGGCTATGTGACTGCTAAGCAGTATCCCCTCATAGACTTCAGTGGAGTTGCACCTCCCGCAACTGTACAACAGCATTTACTTCTATCACAAGGACCTTGCCCATCTCCCAGTTACTTCCACATACCCTTCTTGCCATCCAGTGCCACAAGAACAATGCCAAACTTAAAAGCAAATGACTGCTCCAGCAAACCTCACAAATCAGGTCTACAGCTCAGACAGAACAGAGATCAAAACATAACCCACCAGGTATGCTGTAAGACACAGCTTTGCTCCCAGGGCTGAGCAAGTCCCAGGGATTTCAACAGGACATTTGTGCTCCTCCAGCTTTTTTAAAGAGCAGAGGGATCTTAAACTGTGCATCTTGGCAAACTCACAGAGTGCAAAACAAACTGATCCTCTTCTCACCTCACATCTCTCCCATTCTAAGGAGCTTTCTGCAGTAGCACAAGAGGAACATGTGTGAATGCTGCATGTGATAGTCACAATAAATGGTTCAGCTGTCCTCATTATTTCAAAAACATACCTAGAGCTAACTTGAACAAGAATTAGTTGTAAACAGCCACCTTAAGATTCAAGGCTCTGCTAAGCAGGCATTTCTGAACCCTGCTCCTATAGCCACTGCACTTCCTGGCAGTTGCAAGGCCCCTTGAACTATCAGCAAAGGAGGTCAGGAGTCACCTTCTGCATGCTTGACATCTACTCAGCAACACAGTACATTTCAGACCTTAGCATTTGCTGGGGTGGCAGCAACACAGCTGACACTTAACCAGACAAGGAGCAACCCTAGCAGACCTCACCTTTGCTTCTCTGACAGTAGAGCCCACTCCTTAAATTAGGTCACTAACTGCAGCCACCTGGTTGCAATTAATTGTTCACACACCACACAATTACCCAATTAACACACCAAAGTTAAGTAATCCAGTAAGAAAGTTTCTGATCTAGCCAACAGTTACAAATGCCAGCATCTATGCTCCACTGTGGACACATCCTGGTGCAGATAGGAGGGGAGACAGTGGCTTCTGGCGAATCTGCCACACCACCAACACTCATTGATTCTAAGCCCTGACTCATTTCTGCCATCTAGTTCTCACAAAAAGCCTGTTTAAGGTGTTTTTAGGCTGCACTTATGGTTGAACTGCTCACACTGAGAAGTAGCAAGCAGCACCGCCCTAAGCACATGCTTTTAGTTCATCAGCTGCTGGCTCATGCAGCTCCCAGGCTCTGACCACACCATTAGCCTCCTCAAGCTCCAAGGCACACTTGCATGTCAGCTCAGAGTTTGGAAATGCGATGACCACAGGTTCCTGGGGCACAGCTGGAACCCTGGACCCAATTCATCAATGAACATTCTGCACGTGCTTAGCTTTAAATAGCTATGTTGTTTGAGTGACCAGTTAAGTGTTGTCTTCAAGTGGAACCAAAGCACCTCGGCTTCTCTCTGATGTCCCTGTAGCAACAAGAGACTGCTGCTCAGTGACAGCTTCAGCAGTGGTTTTCCAGTTTCCATTCAGGAAGCTAGAGCAGACTGGGCAATACAGTCATTTTGCTAATTTGAGTCCTGGCACTACAAGGACCCATTCAGCAGAAAGCAATATACTGATTACAGCTTTCCTGCAGACAGCAGGTGCACCAGGCAGTCAACCCCACTCCCCTTCCCCTCCCCCACCCCACCCCACCCCCTTTTTTCCCCCCTTCAATTACAGTTCTCTTGTCTCATAGTAAGGCTACTTTTCAACTAATTTGGGCTTGTCTGGGAAAACAGTGGTGTTCCCTCCAGGAACTTTAGCAGAGCAAAAGCTACACACCTATGAAATCTCTCTCTGCCATTATGAAGAAAAAAAATGTTAACAGCAACATTAGCCCGAGTTACTTTATTGCACACGCAGGTGAACATTTCCTGTTGAAACATTGGCTTAAATGGCTCATTGGAAAATGTGTAGCAACTCATAAAGCACCTTCCTCTTGGTATGAAACTCATAAATTCATACTGCTCTCCTAGTGAAAAAGCTTTCTTCCATCAAATATTATGCACAGACCTGGGGGGGGGGGGGCGGGGATAAGGCTGGGTCTTGTTAGGTAAATATGAGTAGTTAATTAATCATTGCAAGAGTTTGCCTGGATATTTTATAACAGAAATTAATTTTTCCACACCAACAGTAGGATGTCATTGGACTGGCAGAAAAAATACCTGCTAGTCCTTCTTCACTGCTGAGAAGGACTCGGGAGCAGTCCGAGAAATAGCTGGGTAACATCCACCGAGACCTGACATACGAATGGCCTCTTGGGAGGATTTCTGGAAACAGGCAGAGCTTCATTTAATGCCTATCTATTACTTACCAACGAGAGGTACACATTAATTTTTCCAAGCGTTTAGACTCAAAGCACAGCTTTACTTGAACATCTCGAGATCTATTTCACCCTCCCAAGAAACCTGAAAGTAACCTAAGCCTAATAATCTAAAATAAGCTTTTTAGCACCTCCCAGGAAGCAACCCCCCCCCCCCACACACACACTGAAAGCAAACCAGTGCTTAAACTGAATAAAAATGCTCCCATTTAAAAGCCCCCTTACGGGCCCTGCGAGGAAAAACTGTGCAAGAGAGCGGGAGGACGCTCCCACGAAGCAGGACCCGGCGCGGGAAATGGCGGCGCTAACGGCCGCCGGGCGGGGGGCGGGGCCGGGGGCGGGGCGGGGGGTGTCTCAGCAGCGCGGCGGGAGGGGGCGGGGCAGGGCCCGGCGGGGCGGGGCGGGGCGGGGCAGGGCGGGGCTGCGCTGCGCTGCGCTGCGCTGCGCTGAGGGGGCGCGCGGAGCGTTGGCACGTGTGTCGCGCGCGCGTGGAGCGCTGGTGCTGGCAGCTTGTGCGGCGGGTGCCGGCCTCGCTTCAGGAGCTGCTGCCGGAGCCGGGCTGCTGGCGGGGAAGGAGGAGGGAGGCCGGGGCGGGGAGGGTTGGGGTGGCGGGGCGGGGCGCAGCACACACGGGCCCCGCTGAGGGGTGTAGGCCTTTTGGCGGTTAGCAGAGGCCCAGGAGCTCCGCTGAGGCCTGTGTGGGGCTGTGCAGCTGCGGCCTTCCCGTGCTGTAAAGTGCAGTGTGCGGCACTGATGACCGCTAGCAGTGAAGCCTCAGCGCGGGGAGAAGGCGGATGCCGTGCAGGCTTGGGACTGCAGAGCGGGCCTGGGACTGAGGCAGCCTTTTGCGTGAGAGACGTGCTCTAGTTGAGGCACTGGGCTGCCAGGGGAAGGAGCTGAAGGAAGAGGTGAGCAGGCTGCACGCCATGAGGGAGGGTGAAGAGGAGCTTGATGGGGTCTTTGCGGGAAGTCTGCAGAGGCAGGAGCCTGAGCCACACAAAGCAAGGAAGGAGGGACGGCTGGAGGCACCAACCTGAGTCCTCCGCGGCAGAGCCCTCCCTGCGAGCGTGCCACAGACTGAGGCACCGATCTGCCACAGAGAAGGCTGCCAGCCCTGGGGATTGAAGAGCTACATACAGCATCGGGGTGCTGCTTGACTGTGTTCCCCAGGGGGAAAACGTATTTACGTACATACTGACAGACATATCTATCTGTGCATACACACATATTTAATTTGTCAAAAGACTTCTCCCTTTCAAATTACCATTTGATTCCAGAGAGGCCAGCGCTGCTGCAAGACCTCAGGCTGAGTCTCCCCAAGAGGCGAGGGAGGCGGGACACTGCCGTGCTGCAGGACGAACAAGGCAGCCTCAAAGGGGTTGTGAGGAACGGGAGAGCAAAGGCTGCTGAGCACATCCCTTCCTCTGACCCACTGACACATCCTGGTGCCAAAGCCTTGCGTGAGGGAGCGCTTTCTGCCCTGACATCAAATACGTTGGCTATGGATCAGAGGAGCCAAAACCTCTCAGGTCCCCCTGTCCTGCTGTGCTGCCAATTCACGCCTGTGTTGTGCTTTGCCCCAAGAAGCAGTGCTCTTTCTTCATGACACGTGGGTGTCTTTTCTTTAAGGAGACAAAGGCGAGGAGGAAAACAGCTTTCCCATCGCTTTGGGGTCACTGCCCTCAACATCTCCATGCCCATTTCTCCCAGGCTGGGCCCATGGCTCTTTATGTGGCCCTGCCAGTGCAAGTGCTCAAGGCAACGCCTGCATCCGCGCATCTTCGCTTCCGCCCTCCTCTCTGCCACAGCTCCCTTCACTCCAGAAACGCCCGTGCACCCTAGCAGGGAACCAAGCAGGCCCACGCATAAGAGAAACGCTCCATCTGCCAAGCTGAGTTTGAAGAGAACCACAGCTGCGATCCTTCTGGAGCTTCCTGAAACGCCAGCATTACTGCCCAGAGCCCCCTTTCACCCTGCCACTGTGCCCTGGGTGCACAGTGCTGGGACGAGAAACCTCTGCAGAAGCTGGAGCAAAAGATGAGGTGGACAAAGAGCCACAGCAGGTGAGAGCATGGGCCGCACTTCAGAGCAGGGCACTGCAGGTGCTGTTGGTCATGGCAGCCCAGGGAAGAGATGAGGAGAGCCTGTGCCAAGGAAGAGGGCTGTCTGCCTGTGAGAAAGAGGCAGCTGCTCTGTCCCCAAGAGACTGTTATTTGGAAATAAAGCAGCTTCCAGAGACACAGGGCCAGCATGGTGACCCGATGTTGCAGCCACTCCTGAAGGACTACTGGCAGTGTATTGATGGCCATGAGAAAAAAGAGGCAGCAAAGCCTTGCAGAGAAGAAAATGAAACAGAGTCAGTTCAGTTTTGTGGAGGAGGAAACTAAAATAACAAGGGACTTGCTTCTAGTCACATTGGAAAAGCAAGGCCAGGACATAAAAGAGTGCAGAACAGACTAACAGAGCTCCTTCCAGACGCTAGTTGAAAGACTATGGAGAGAAGGAGACTTCTCCGTGTCAGGAAATTGTTCCCCAAAAGGAAGGAAGAGAACCCCCCCCCCCACCACCACCACCACCTCTAGTTCGTCTTCCCATGCAAGGGAACAGCCCCAGCACTCAGTGCTCACCGTCTCAGCTCAGCAAGTGCCCTTCTTGCCCAGGCCAGTCCTGGCACAATTGCAGCAGCAAATTCAGCTGCTGCAGATGGAGGAAGGGGCTGCTGCCTCCAGGCCCCGCAGCAGCAGCAGCAGCAGCAGCAGCAGCAGCAGCACTGCTGTCTCCATCCTGATGGCTGAATCTTCCGTTTTCAGTCGTCTGCCTGTCCGCAAGTAGACATGTTCACTTGTACTTAGGAATTTGTTTCACCTAAATTGCCATCTTTGAAAAATTAGGCTTTGAGTCCAAACTCAATGTGTAGGTGCCGCTAAGAGTAAGCTGAGACAGGCCTTTCTATCCTATCCTAAGAGTCACCCATGAAGGGCCTCGCACAGCTACCCTTAAGCAGATGCCCAAATTTCTTGCATTGAAAATGGGGTTGAGATGAACCTCTGCCCAAACGTGCCAGTCTAGTTTAGATGCTTCATGTCTCAAGAGCTACAAGACTGAAGTTAAAAGTGAGCTGTAAGTATAGAGATGGAATTTATTTTCTTTCCTTATTGTGGTACTGCTGGAGATCAAGGCTGTACATGCAGGCAGCGCACATCAGTCATTAGTTCCGTGGTGGAGCAGGGACTCCGTGGAACTTCTGAGAAAAGAGAGTGGCTGGAGACAAAGGACAGATGGCCTGACCCTTGACAATTAAGTAGTTGACTGCTTGTTACAAGAGCCGTCCGGGTAGAAATTTCAGACAGTTTAAGAAATGTCCCCAGGCAACTGCTGCCGTGTCTAGCTCGATTTGTACTCTTAAATGTGTTGGTTACCATGGTGGGTGGAGTGTCCTCAAGACTCCTGTGGGTAGGTCTTACTGCACAAGTGACCAAATTGGACACAGTTAAGCCATTTGTAAAGAGTCGGCAGAAATTGTTCTCGCAGAAATGGTCACTTAAGACGGGGTGCTCCCTGCATTGCTGGAAAGCAAGCAGGTGAATATTTTGCTTGAAGGAGCACTAGGATGAACGGCCTTTCTTTCCGCTGATCTTTTCTAAATCTCTTTCTTTCCTTGACTGTTTTGGGGTTTGCTTCCCTGATCTAAGGAGGGGGTCTCCTCCTGATGCCTCTGTCTCTGCCCCTGCTCCCCAAGAAAGGGGAGGCAGGGAGAGCGGAAACACACTGGCCACCCCGCGGGAGAGGGCTGGGGGCTGCAGGGCTTTGCCCTGCAGCACAGCAGGAGGGCCCGGCTGCCTGGATCCTGTCACAGATGAGGTCGGGGGTTGGGGACAGTGGGCCCAGAGGGCAAAGGGCCCACAGTCGCACAGCGTGGCGGAGATGGGGGACACCTCGTGGAGGCCTGAGTGGTGTCAGGGTTTGGGAGGGCTCAAAGGCCCCAGGGGTGTGCGAGGGCCCTGGGGACTCCAGGCGGGCAGTAGGGACCGCTGAGTTTGGCCGTGCCCCCCAGGGGGTGGCTGGTGGTGGTGATGAAGCATCCGCCAGGGTGCCGCGTGGAGGAGAGGTTTCCTTCGGGGCTCATGCCCTTCACACCTCGTCCCACGTGTGTCCCCGTGGGGCGCTCATTAGGGTGGCTGAGGGCAGGGCCAGGGAAGAGCAGTCGGGGGGACCAGGCGAGGATGGGAGCGGCCCTGAGGGGCCCAGACGCCCATCGGGGCCCCGGGGCAGCCCGAGGGCAACCAAAGGTGTCCTGGGACGGGGGGGGCGAGCCGGCCCTGCGCCCCCGAGGGGACACAGCCTGCCCCTCCCCCGGCCAGTGACAGGCCCCCCTAGGGTGACAGTGGGGCCCTTTGTGACTGTGCTCCTGTGACACCCCATGGCGTTGCCAGGCGCCGGCACGGCCTCGGCCCCGCAGTGTCCGGGAGGACGGCGACGGGAGCAGACGGGAGCGCGTGGGGCTGGCGAAGGAGCCCCCTGAGTGCACCCAGGTCTTTCCCTGTTGCCCCGGGCAGCCCCGCGGAGCCTTTGCCACGTGGCCAGGATGGCGGAGCGACCCCCCAGCCGCCCCAGGGTGGCCGGGGAGGAGGAGGCGAAGGACGACGGGGCCCTTGCAGAGGGCAGCTGCGAGCTGGAGCCCCGCGAGGGCTGGGTGCCCCAGGCGCTGCCAGCGGGTGAGTGCGGGGGCACCGCTGGGCTGGGCAGGGCTGGGGGCTGCGAGCCCTCCTGCTCTGCCCCGGGCTCCCGGCTGCCGTGGGGGCTGCCGTGGGGGTACCGGGGCCGCGGGGCCTGAAAGTGCTGTGCTGCAGCGCTGCGCCCCGTCCGCTGGGCACCTCGCAGGCCTGGCGAGCCCAGGGCAGGCGGGGTGTCCGTGGGCCAGTGCAGGTGCCTGGCCCGGGGCTGGCTGCGTGCATGGCAGCAGGCGTGCGGCGGGGCAGAGGGCTCGGCTGTCTGCTCTGCTCCCTCTGGCAGCCCTGCAGCTCTGCCTGCTCTCTTTCTGCATCAGCTCCCGGCCTGACTGTGCCCAGAGAGGAGGCGGAAGCCCTGGGGTACATGCGCGCCTTTTTGAGACGCCGAGGGAAGGTGAGTGTCGCCATTCCCTGCTGGGCTGAGCCTGCATCTCGTGGTGGGTGCCTGGGGGTGCGCCACGCTCAGAAGCCCCTGGCGGGCTCTTGGCCGTGGAGGGCTCTCCCTTGCAGGCGCCGCACCCGTGGCTGCAGGCCCTGCAGTGCTGCGGTGCTGCTGGCCGTGCCCCTGCCCCTCTCACGCTCTCTGTTTGTCCCTCTGCTCCTGGTACCAGGAGGCGGCTGAGAAGCTGCGGTTCCTGGCCTGCGTCCGCACCCTCTGCACAGCGGCCCCCTCCAATATCTTGTTATGGCAGGAGCTTTTGCTGTGCAGGCAGGAACTGGCGGAGTCGCTGGAGGTGAGGGGAGAGGGGACCGCCGTCAGGCGTGGTGGAGGGAGGGGGCGGTGGCCCAGCAATGAGGGCAGGACGGGGGTGTCTGAGCACGGGGGGCTGTGGGGCCCTGGCTGGTGGGCAGAGCCGCTGCCAGTGTGGGGCTGCTGGAGCCTCTGAGGAGGCGGGGGAGCTGGGTCCTGGGCAAGGAGGGGGCCGCCTGGGTGTCAGTGGTGGCCTGGGGCAGCTGGGCTCTGGCAGCCCTGCAGACTGCTCGCTGGGCCCTGGCAGCTGCCATGGCCCATCGTGGTTGTGCTCTGCAGGTGCTGCTGCAAGAGGAGCCCACCGACCAGCTGGGCACTGCGGTGCGGCAGCAAGTCATGCTTGCCATCAGCGCAATGAGGTAGCTGTCGCAGCCCCTGGCTTGGCCAGGGCCTCCGCAGCAGATGTGCCGGTGGCCCCAGTCCTAGCTGGGAGGCTTCCCCCATCCTGGAGGAGTCTGCCGGTGTCATCTGCTGGGCCTGTGCTGGGCCCCAGGGTGGTGGAGACGCGAGGGCAGAGAGGGCCCTGGGGCTCTCCCACATCTCCTGAGCTTTGCCCAAGGGTGAGGCAGGAGATATGGGTCCCGATGCCCTGTGGCTGCCAGGCCTGTCCTCTGTCCCTGGCCAGCATCGTGGGGGGAAGAGGTGGCTTCCCCACGTAGTGCGGGTATCCCCCGTGGGTCTGCCACGCCCGGGTCTGCATCCCCCTTGCCAGGGCACAAAGGTCCTGCTGCCAGCTGCAGGCACTGAAAGGCCCCTCTCTGTGCTTGCAGCCAAGTCGGGCTGCTTGCGAAGAGCGAAAGGAAGAGCCTGCTGCACGCCTGCTTCTGCAGCGTCTTCTGCCTGCCTCCAAGGGAGGAGCTGCGGAGCCGGGCTGCTGCCCTCGACTCCCAGGTATGCGCTGGGTGGCTTAGGGAGGCGCGCCAGGCTGCCTGGGCTGGTCCCTGGCTCCCCTGTGCCGAGAGACAAGAGGGAGCTCCAAGGCAGGGCAGGCTCTCGGCTTGGCTTTGCCACCCCCATGCCTTCTTCGCCTTGCCCTGGGCAGGGCGCCGGGCAGAGCCGCCAGGCTGGGCCCTGTGCAGCAGCTCTCCTGCCCTGGGGCCTCTCCGTGGGCTCCACAGCACCATGGGTGTCCCCCTCGGGCGGGAGGAATTCAAGGCCCTCTCGGGCAGGTAAGGGGCAATGGGGAAGAAGCACCTCAACCCTCTGTGCCCCTTGCAGACCCTGGACGCTCTGGACAGCATGCTGCAGGTGTTGGCGCTCGGCTGCCCTACCTCGGGCCTCCTGGAGATGCAGAACATCTTGCAGGTGTGGTATTTGCCAAGAGTGGGGTTCCCAGGACGAGTCCCTCATTTGTAAAGGGAAGATCCCCCCTCAGGTGGACCCCTCCCTGCCCAGCAGCAGCTGCAGAGAGCACGCTGCCGGGTGGGGCCTGGCTCCCTCGTGGGAGAGGGCTTGCCCACGGTGCTCTGCTGTGAGCGCAGTGTCTCCTGGCAGAGCTGCCTGCCTTGGAGCAGCCGTCAGGGCCCAGGGCAGAGCAGCAGCTTTTCTCCTCCCAGGTGCTGCTGCCCTTCGCCGCGTGCCAGCCAGCAGCTGTGCGTGAGAGGGCCGTGGGACGCATTGCGAGGCTGAGTGATCTGCTGATCGGCTCTTTCTTGCTGCCGGTAAGGAGCGTGTGGTGCAGGCAAGCTCCAGCCACCCCATGGCCCCTTGTCATCACCCCCGAGTGGCCTGCAGCTGCGGGCTCCCTCCGAGGGCAGCGTGGGCAGAGGTTAGGGCCCTCGGCAAGAGCCTGCCCTGAAGCTGAGGTCTTGGCCTGTCTCTTTGGGCTTCCCCCTGTGGTCCCTGCTCTCTCAGGAGGCAGCTGTGCCGCCAGCGCCGTGCAGGCCAGGCCTGCCCTGGGTGCATGCCGTGGGCCCAGCAGGTCTGGCAGCCGTCCCTGGCCTTGGCTGCTGCTGCGCAGCTGCTTTGGGAGCCAGGGCAGTCAGGGGCCACCAAAGCTCTGGCTCCCCTGGGAATCCAGGCCTGCATGGCGCGTGGGTTGAGGGCTTTGATGCTGAGCTCAGGCCTGGTGTCAGCGCTGCCTCCCTCCCCCAGGCCCGCGGCTGCTTTGAAGGAATCGAAGCCAGCTCTGCCAGCCTCGAGCAGAACTATGTCCCCATCGTGGGGCAGCTGGTGGGGCATCTCACCCTGTGTTGCGCCTACGAGGACGAGGGGAGCAGTCACGGGGCAGCGGATGCTCTTTGGCACCTGTACAGATTCCTGCAGCGGGAAGAGAGTAAGAAGCTGCGTCGGGTGGGTCCTTGCAGTCACGGGCAGCCAGACAGCAGGCACTCATCCCTGTGGTGCTGAGCGGTGGCCTGGGAAACCTTTGGCAGCACCTGCTGCTCCAAGGCCTCCTGTCTTGCCTCAGACCAGAGCATCCGCTCAGAGTCATTCTGCCTTTCTGTATTCTTGCAAGCAATTTGCCCTTCCCGCGCCTTGCAATAGGCCCAGACCCTCCCTGGGTGTCCTGCTGCCCAGCCTTTTCTGGCATGCCCTCTTCATCTGCCAGGGGAGACTTCTCCCGGCCGCTTTAGTGGGCCATGTCCCCCTCTGGAGCCTTCCTGCTGACCGCCCTGCGTTTCCCCTCCTGTGCAGGCAGGGAGCTGTCGCAGGATAGCCCAGAGCACCTGCAGCTCCAGCAGGCCTGGGAAGCTGCCAACACCTTCTGGCTTTCGGGGTCTAAGGACGTCAGCGAAATGAGCAGGGTAAGGAGCGCCTCGCTGGTTGGGACTGCCAGGTGTGGGGTGAGCATGGGACTTGGACGAAGAGAGGGATGGCTAACGGGGGGGGCTGATGGGGCCTTGCGGTCACTGGGGAGAGGGCTCGCACTGTGTGTGGGCTGGGACTAGCCAAAGGCTTCCCTGCTGCCACCAGCGAGCTCTGGTTCCCTGCAGGAGCAGTGCACGGGGACCGTGACCCCAGCCATGCAGCTGCAGCCCAGTGCCGTCAGCCATCCCGGCAGAGCCCCTGCTCCTGGCCCTGCGGGGGTCGCCGTGCCAGCACTGCCGCCCGTCTCTCTGCAGGGCCGCTTGCTGCTCAGCCAGGCACCGCTGTTGGGACCCTGGGTGTGACCTATCTATCTTGGCTGCCCTCCTTTCTCCCGTAGCTCTTTGGGAAATACCTTTATCCCGCTGAGAGGACAGCCGTCATCCTCACAGCCATCGGGGGCATGAGAGCCGGCAGCACCTATGACACGCAGGCAGCTGCTGCCATGCTGGATGTGCTTGTGACAGACGATGCCTCCCTTTTGGAGCATGTAAGTAGCCTGTGGGTGGCGTGGCCGGGGCTGGAGGCCTTTGGGGAATTGCTTTTCCCCTGAGTGCAGGCGTGCCAGGGACCCGACCCCCTGTGAGGGCAGCACAGAGCGGTGGCAAGGGCAGCCGTTCTCGGTGGGAGCTGGGCGAATGGCTGCAGTGTGGCAGCAGCGCCAGTGTGAGCCGTGTCCCCCCAGGTGCCAGAGATGGTGAGGTGCATGTGGAGAAGCGTGCTGTCCATCGGGGAGGTGTCTGCGCGGCTCAGCCTGGACAGGGCTCTTCTGCTGCTGACGTGCGCATCCCCCAAGGAGGTGGTTGTGAGCCTGTTGCGCTGTTCCCCATCATGTGACAGGTATGTGCCCGGCAGCCTTTTGTGCTTGGGGCCCCGCAGCCTTCTGAGCTCATCGCATGTGGGCTGGAGGCCAGGTGGAGCTTTTCAGTACTCTGCTGAGGGGCTGGGCCCTCCCGCTGTCCCCGTGTGGCAGCCCCGGTGCAGCAGGCAGGGCTGCAGCAGGCAGAGCTGACCAAGCCTGCCTGCCTTCAGCCCCTGAGCCCGCTCGCCTTGCTGCCTCCCTGCCCCACAAGGGACTTGAGCTTGGGCGTGTGGTGCCTGGTGGGGCAGGGCAGCGAGGGGCAGTGGGCAGAGGCAGGGCTGGCGGGCAGCCCAGGCCCTGTGGGGCTGCCCAGGCCACGGCGCTGCGGCTGCGGCACCTGCTGACAGAGCGCTCTGGGCCTGCAGCGCTGCCGCGGCCATGTGGCGGGTGCTGGTCTCGAAGCCCGGAGCTGCGGAGCGGGTGCTGCGGGAGCTGGTCAGTGTGCTGGAGGACTGGCCGCTGCACAGGACAGTGACCTCGGATGGGGACACCATGGACGTCTCTTCGCTGGCTGTGAGTTTGTGGAGGAAGCCTCGCTCTCCCCTAGGGCTGCGCTCGCCCCTGCAGGCGAGAGGCAGGGAGCCCTCTGCCCTTCCCCATCCACCGCCAAGCTGTGACCTCCCCCAGGGCGCCGAGACACAGCACGGGAGGGAGGGCTGCGGCTGGCAGGGCCTGGCCAGCACCCGACATTGGCCGCGCCAGCACGCTGGGCTGCTGCGCCTGCTCTGGGCCCTCTGTGCACAGCGCCGGAGCTTGCCTGAGCGGCTCTCTGTCTTCCTCCCTGTCTGCATCTCCCTGCCTCGCTGGGCAGGCTGGCAACGTGGGTTGGGGGCAGGATGAGGGTGCGGGGCATGGTTAGGGGCAGGCAGGAGCAATGCACAGGCCAGGCAGGCCACAAGGGCTGGGTCAGGGACGCCAGGGTGGCCTGCAGGCTACGTGTGGCCCTCCAAGGTGATGTTCACACCGTCCCAGGAAGGCTTGTTGTGGCCATGTGACAGAGAGGAGCTGAGCCCCAAGAGCTCCCACGGCTTTGCTCTGGCCAGACAGCCAGGGCAGGCACTGCTGCTTCTCCCAAGGCGCAGGGCAGTGCCTGAGCCTCACCCCCAAGCTCGGGCAGCGCAACAGGGACGTCTCAGCAGCGAGAGGTGTGTCTGTTTTTTTTCTGCAGGCCACCAGAGCGCTACAGGAGATCCTCCAGCAGCCGCCCTGCCTGCAGGTGCTAGAGGTGTTTTTCCCCCAGCTCTTCCTGGCGCTGCTCTTCCAGATTTCCTCCAGTGCAGAGCTGACGCTGGCAGAGGCTGACATCTTCCGGAGGGAATGCCGAGGAGAAGAGTCTGCTCCCACCAGCCCCGCCAGGTGCTCCACCGCAGCCCCACCGTCTCTGCCGTGGACCTATAGGCAGGGCCAGGGGTGCCAGCGTGACCTGGCCTTTGCTCCGCACGCAGGTTAACAGTGCGGACCATGAAAGCACTGCTCTGCCATGCTGGCTACGAGAGCCAGGTGCTGGTCCTGGCGAGGAAGGGTGGCTGGGACCTGCTGCTCCGCGCTGAGACCTACCAGAGGGGAGTGGGTTTGCTGGCCAGGTGAGAGCCCCCTTGTCCCCGCTCTGCCCCAGCGTTTCTCCGCTGCAGACAGGGTGCCCCACAGGGGTGCCCATCCGTGCAAGAAAGGGGCTGCAGCTTCAGCACTTGTGATGGAGACATGGCTGAGTAGAGCGGCCAAGGCAGCTCCTGCTCCAGAGCTGCTGCCCAGCTCTGCGCACTGCTGGGGGAGAGGCAGTGTTAGGAGGCCCAAGAGAGGGTGACAGGCAGCAGCAGTCCCCTCGCAAAGCCCTAGAGTGCCCTCCCGAGGGGCCTGGGCTCGTTGCACTGAGAGCCCTGAGGTGTGTGTGTGCAGGCAGCCCTGGCAAGGGCAGCGTAGCAGGGAAGGGGCAGGATGCCCGGAGGAACACTAGAAGAGCCCAGGGGGCATCAATCCAAAATGGGCAGCAAATGGGTTGTGTTGGAAGTCTGGACTTCAGGGCAGGAAGGGTGTCTTTCCAGTCTGCCCCGCCAAAAGGAGCCTGATGATGCTGGGCAGTGACTTTCTCATGGCGAGGTGTGGTGGGGAGAGACCATGGCTCCCTGAGCAAATGCTGCCAGAGCTGCGCACAAACGTGGCCTTGCCCTCCGTGTGATGGCCCATGGGGGCCTGGTGAGAGGGCTTGGGAGTGCAATTGGAGAAGAGGTTTGCCTGGGCTGCTGAGAGCTGACAGTGCCTTCTTCCCTGTGCCAGAGAGATGAGGAAGACCCCAAGAGAGCTGCGTGTCTTCCTCTTCCAACGGCTGACAGCGCTGCTGGAGAGCGAGGAGTCCTGCCGGGAGATCCCCGCCATGGCTTTCTTCGTGGAGGTGAGGCTGCTGGCAGGCGGTGCCTTGCTGGGGTGCCTCTAGCTCCGGTGCTCTCTTGTACCCACAGGTACCCACAGGTGCTGGGATGGCCAGCAGCGAGTGGAGGGAGCTGGGGCAGTGGGTGCCGTGCGATTAGTGCCCTTGGCCTTGGCCCCTGTGTGGTGGGGTAACTCTTGTCGCCACGTGGATTTGACGCCTCCTTTGTGCCAGCTCTCTAGTCAATGGCTCCTCAAAGGCCTGAGGATAAGAGGCTGCAGCTGGTGGCAAGGAGCAGAGGAGGAGGCGAGGGATCTGTGCAGTGCGCCATGAGGCCGAGGGCAGGGAGCGTGGCCCCGGGGGCTCTCGGCACTCAGTGCTGCATTTGGGCCGGGCTTTGTGTGTGCCTGGTGGCCTTGGCCTGAGCTGTTGGTGGGATCCAGCACTGCGTGACACAGGGAGTCCTGCCGCCATTGCCAGTTTGTGTGTGCTGTGTGTTTCAGCTGCTGGCCTGCAGTGACCTTCGTGGAGATGAAGACGCTTTCTTGGACCTCTTTCTTTGGAGGTCTCTGCGGAGTCGCTGCTGCGTGATGCATGGGCTGGTGCTCAGAGGCCTCATCCTGCTGTGTGAGAGACAGGAGATGGTGAGCAGGGGACAGCGGGGTGAAGGTGTGCAGGCAGTGTGGGTCTGGGTAGGGAGTGCTGTGGAACAGGGTGGCTTGGACTTTGCTGGGCCTCTGGAGCTGTGTTAGCTAGAGATCGTGGCGCAGCACCAAGCAAGGCAGCTCCAAAGGGCTTGTGTGGCGGGAGTGCTGTGGCCAGAGGGAGCGTCCCACTGGGAGGTGGAGGGGAGCCTGAGCACAGGGCCAGGCTTTGGGCACAGGCAGCTTCCGGGCCGCGAGGCAGCAGCCCCCACCCTGCAGAGGCCAGCACGTGCTGAGTGCTGCCTGGGCGGGGGGGGGGGTCTCTGCGCTGCGCCGTAGCCTCTGTGCACAAGCCGTGGGTGTCCGCAGGGCCTTGGCAATGGGGCCCTGAGCCCCGGCGGGACAGGAGCCGGCTAGGGTTAGGACTGCTCATGGCCAGGGCAGGTTTCCAGGCAGCCTTGGTTACTAAGCACGGTGCCCATTCAAGTCTGGCGGAGAAGAGGGCCACTGGTCAGGTGCAGAGGAGCCTGTGCTGTGCTCTCCTCCCTCCCTGTGCCTCAGACCCCCCCAGGCCCATGGCTGTGCCGATAAGCCCAGGCAGCCAGGAGGTTGCTGCAGTGATTGCCGTGCCAGCTTCTGGGAAGCCAGCGGGGAAGCTGGTGTCTGACAAGGCAGGCCTTTTGGCCAGGGCAGTCTTTTATTTCTTCAGGAAATGAGGTTGTGTTTCCCCCAGGTAAGAGAACTGCAGTACCTGTTGCCGCTGCTCATGAGGTACCTGCAGGATGTGGACAGGGACATGAGCACCAAGGCCTTGCTGGTGCTCAGCCATGTGGTCCCTGTGATGGAGGGAGAGAGGATCACCCGCGCGGCTCCGCTGCTGGCCGAGAAGCTCCTGCCACTCTTTGATGACGTAAGGCTGTGGGGAGAGCCGGGGGTGCTGCTGGTGTGCGTGTGAGGCTGTGTGCGGGGTCACGGCTGTGGCGTGTTCCCCTGCGCGTGTGAATTTGTGCTTCCCACCACAGGCCATTTTGCAGTGTCTGCAGAGCTGGCCCACAGCTCCTTGGTGCAGAGGGAGGCTCCGAAACCTTCATCTCCCTATCAGCCACACTGCCCCCCGTGCTCCATGTGGGCTTGGAGCAGCCAGTGCTGAGGTGCCGCCTCTTCCTTCCCCCCAGGAGTCTGACTGCGTGCGGAAGCTCTCCATCCAGCTCTTCGGAGATGTGATGGAGACTGTAGCGGGCACCAAAAACCAGCAGCTGAAGATGCAAGTGCACAGGAGCCTGCTGCCCCTGTTCTTCCACCTGCATGATGAAAGCCCAAGTGTGGCCGAGGTATGGATGTGCAACGTGAGCGGTCATTTGGGGAGGGCAATGCTGACCCCCTTTGGGTGGGCGTGAGCGTGAGGAGCAAGGGCTGCTGGCAGTGGGCCCCTTTGAACGTGGGTCACCTTGAGGCCCAGACTGCTGAGTGCCTGAGGAGGTGCAGAGCCCCAGCTTCCCAGCTGTCCCTGCAGGTGTCCGAGGATGGGGTTTGACCCCCAAGCGCTGTCGCCCCTGTGCTCTGCCCAGGGCTCGTGGAGAAGTCTGGCCTGGGGCATGCCCAGAGCAGCTCAGCAGCTCTTGGGGCTCGCTGTTGTGCTGCCAAGGCAGGACAAGGTGCCTGAGGTGCTGCTTGCTCCCCGTCTCTGCCCGGGATGTTGAAGCCCATGGCAGACCCAGGTCCCAGCTGCTGCCTCTTCCCATGGGGGGCCAGGAAAGGCCCTGAGGCTTGCTAAGAGGAGGGGGTCGCAGGGTCTTGTCGCCTGGGCTGCGGTGGCATCTCCCAGTCTCTGCTGCTGTGCAGGTCTCTCAGGAAGCCCTCGTTGGTGCTGCCGAGTTCCTCAAGTGGCAGCAGCTCAGACACCTGGCTGAGACAGCGCAGACATGGAGGATCGGCAAGTGCCTGGTAAGGACGGCCACAAAGCGCCCAGACCCAGCCCGGACAAGGCCTGTTCGCCTCCATGGCCAGCATGTGGGGCAGGCAGCTGTGCCCCTCACCACGGCTGCATCGCAGAGCCGCCAGCCTGGAGCAGCACTCACGCTGCCCTTCTCCAAGCACACTGCCCCGGCAGGCTCTTCTCCAGGCTCCTCTCCCCTTGCTGACCCATGGGATGCTAAAGCAGCCTCTGGCCCAGCTGGGCCCTACAGCGGGAGGGCACCTCAGCGTGCCTGGGGAGCAGCCTGCCCTCTGCTCCCACCAAAGCTCGGCACTGCCCAGCTTGCGTGTGGGAGTGACGAGTGTCCTGGCAGGGGAAGGCCGGGGAAGCTGGTCCAGGGTGGAGGGACTGCCTGGCTACATGGGGGTGTGTGCGCCAAGGCCATGCCCTTGTGCTCTCCTCAGCTGGCGAGGGGCAGGAGAAGAGTGGACGAATACCTGCGCCAGAGCCTGTTGTACTTGGAGAGCCCCCAAGAGTCCTTGCGAGAGGCGGCTGTGAGGTTCACTGGTGAGCCCCAACCGCTGCGGTCCCTCTCTGTCCCGGGACAGCTCGGCCCCAGCCCCGGCTGCTGCGCTGGCAGCAAGAAGCAGCCTTGCGACTGTGGCTGCTGCAGCCCCGAGTGCCTGCTGGAGGGCCTGGGTGCCCGGGGGCTCCGTGTCACCCTCTGCCATCTCTGGCCACACGTGTGGGGCTGGTGGGAGCCTTGTTCAGTGCCTCACAGCAAGGCCTTTGGGTGTCCCACTGGGAAAGCGCCCTGGGGTCAGCCCAGCCCGAGGGGAGGTGGGCGCATGGCCAGGTGGGCAGGGCTGGGGGCCATGTTTGCTGCTGGGGGTGGGCTGTGGAGCAGGGTTTATGGGGGGCTGTGTGTGTGCCTAGGGCTCGTTGGGCGGCGCATGAGGGGCCGGAGCAGGCAGAAGCTGGAGGCCATCTGCGAGGGTGAGTGAGGGCAGCAGGGTGTCAGGCAGGGCTGGTGGGAGGAAGACAGATGCTGGGCAGGGAGCTGCCATGCCTGCCCCAGGCGAGGAGGGCTCTGCTCGCCGTGCAGAGCAGGGGCGGTGTGGGTAGAGTAGAGAGAAGATTTCAGGCACCTTTGGGACATTCCTGGCCAGTAACTGCCAGCCGATCCATTTGTCCCCCCTGCTCCCTCCTGGCTGTGGGAAGAGCCGGGTGGGACTGGCTGTGTCACGAGGCGATGCCTGGGGCCTGTGCAGATACAGGGCCTTGATCTCTGCTCGCCTCCTTTCCCTCTCAGCCCTTCAAGGCTTGCAGGAGGACATCAGCCCGTCCATCCATTCCCTGGCGACACAAACCATCGTGATGCTGAGAGCTCCAGGGAGGCAGTCTGCATCTGGAGGCACCGATGAAGGCTTGTGCTACCGCCTGAGGAGAGCGTGGCAGTGGTGGCACTGTCCTCTGCGAGGAAGCTGCTGGTGCTCGGCCACGTCCTGATGCCAGGGTGCTCTGCGCACAGGGGCCACCTGAGTGTGCGGGGAAGTCATGGGGTCCCTGGCCTCTCTCGCTGCCTGCAGGACAGCTCCAGCCCTCAGGCACAGCCCGTTGCAGACTTGTGCTGCCCGTCCACCCTCTGCTGGCCTTTCCCCAAAGAAGCAGCCCTGTCTCTCCATCGTGTGTCAGTGTCTTTTCATTGGGCAAACGAATTGGTGGAAAAGTCAGGCCGTGAAGGAATTGTTCTCACCCTGAGAGGGGAAGGATATGCCCTCCCTGCAGCAGTCTGTGGCAGCCACAACGTAACCCCCCCTCTTCCAGCAGTGAGGGAAGGCCCCCGTTTCCCCTTACAAAAGGGTCAGCAATGGCTGGAAGACTGCAGCGGTCTTGCGGAGATTCTGCCTTGAAAAGCCATGACCTCTTGTGCCTGAGGAAGGGCCTGGCGCTGGGCCCTTGCCGGCGCAGGCTTCCCCTGTTGTGGCTGAGCCCAGGAGCTAGGAGGCTGCCCAGATGCTCTGGCTCCAGCAGCCAAGTCAGCTGCCGTGCTGGGAAAGTCTCCTTCGCCAGAAGGCAAGGCTGCACCCGTTGCTGTCCCCTGCAGCCTGCCCTCCTGCGCTCAGAGAGGAAGAACCGCTGGGCTCCCCTTTGAACACCAAAGGCGGTGAGTGCCTGTGGCCAAGCACCGCAGGATTTGCCCATGCAGGCACCAGTGCCCCAGGGCGCAGAGCTCTGCACAGGCACTAGAGGCTCCAGCCCCTCTGCAAAGGGAGCTCTTCAGGCACCATGAGTTCAAAAGCCAAATGGGGCAGCATCTGATCGATGGCTTTAAATATCTGGAGGGAGAGTGTCAAGAGGACGGAGCAGGACTCTTCTCAGTGGTGCGCAGTGCCAGGCTGAGGGGCAAGAGGCCCAAAGTGAAGCGCAGCAAGTTGTGTGGGAAGCTAAGAAAAAGCTGGTTTACTGTGAGGGTTCATGAGTGCTGGAGCAGTTGCCCAGAGCAGTTGTTTGGAGCGATGCTGTGGTGTTGCAGTGAAGTGTGAAAAGCCCCTGGTGAGGGGCAGAGGCCTGCCCAGGATGGGGAGGGAGAGAGGACGCAGGTGCAGGAGGGCATGTGGCTAAGTGCCCCAAAGCAGGGAGTGAGCAAAGCTCAACCCCACTCTGGAGGCACGAGCATACTGGGAGCATCTGTTTGCAAGGGGGTGTGTGTGTGCAGGCAGCCCTGGCAAGGGCAGCCTAGCAGGGAAGGGGCAGGATGCCCAGAGGAACACTAGCAGAGCCCAGGGGGCCTGACTCAGATGTGGGGAGGAGCAGATGGGTCGCCTTGGAGCTCTGACTTCAGGGCAGGAAGGGTATTTTTCCATTCTCCCCCCGCCAAAAGGAGCCTAATGATGCTGGGCAAGGGCTTTGTCATGGCGAGGTGTGGTGGGGAGTGACCATGCTGGTTCTCCGTGGCAGGCCAGGAGCTGTAGTTCCTGTGCCTTCTCAGCCCTGCAGCAGTGGCCCGTTGTGTCTGTCCTTTACTGGACATGTGCCGTTCACACCAGAGTCCCTGTAGGTCACTGGAGACAGTGGAATTTCCCTGTTTTTCCCTGGTACAGGGTTAGGGTTTAGGGTTGTGGCCATTTAGGGTTAGTGTTAGGGTTAGGTTAGAGGGTTAGGGTTAGGCCCATTTGTTGGCCCTCTAGACCCCTTAGCACCCTCCTAGTGCACTCTGGACTACTCTTTCAGTCTTCCTTCTGCCCCAGAGCTGCATCTCGGCCCTCTAGACTCCTTAGGACCCCTCTTGTTCCCCCAGAACCCCTCCGGAGACCTTGGTTGTGCCCTAGAGCTGTCTTTTGGCCCTCCGCACCCTGCAGAATCTCTCTTGTCCCCTCAGACCACCTCTGCAGGTCTTCCTTGCTCCCCAGTTTTTATTTTTTTGGCCCCCTAGTTCCCTTAGGACCTCCCTAGCGTGTTCTGGGCTACTTTTGGGGCCTTCCTTGTTTCTCAGAGCTGTACCTTGGCCCTCTAGACCCCTTTAGGAGCCTGGTAGTCCCCTCAGAATCCCTCCGGAGGCCGCCTTCATGCCCTGGAGCCCTTTGTTAGCCATTTAGCACCTTTAGCAGCCCTCTCTTCTGCTTTGGCCCCTCCTTTAGCCTGTTAATTTCCCCCTGCAGGCCTCTGTTGGCCCTCTACACCCCTTAGCATCCCTCTAGTGCACTCTGGACTATTCTTTCAGCCTTCCTTTGTGCCCCACAGCCGTCCTTTGGCCCTCCAGCCCCTTTAGCTGGGGCGGCCCTGACAGTGGGACGTGAAAAAGACACTTTTGACTACATCCAGCTGAAGAAATGTAAGCCGAAGGATCAGAGGAAATAACTGCTTGCCTAGGTTTGTTACCTAGCAACATATTGTCAAAGTTTTTTATGAACAATCATACTTGATCAGGTGCCTATTCATTCCATGAATATTAGCGCAAAAATGCGTACGTTACCGATCCTCTAAAGCAAGTCCATGGCACTGGGGTAGCATGTGTAGTAAATCCCATAATAACACATTTTGATGTTGTTCTCTTACATGAAAGCACTTGGAGCAGATTAAAACATTTATCGTACTCTTTTGTTTGTTGAATGGACCACGATACTAAGAGACCTGCAGTGAAGGAGACATAGTAGCCAGTTTCCTTAGAGAAGTGTCTTGTCCTGTACTTTAGGGCTTGCTGTACATCTTGAGAGATAGTAGTGAATGACAGGTCTCCTTTTAACCCCTGGGGAGCAGAAAGTTGTGACCTGAGGGCAAATTGTTTCTTGCAGCTGGGTTAGAAGGAGCTGGCTACCAATCAAAAGTAATGACAATTCTGTGGAGTCCCTGGAAGTTTTGAAAAGACCGTATTTACCTTTTAGAGAAGGCTATGCACTTTCATTACTAATACCTGTGGTAATCAAGCCAGGTAAGTGGTACACAGGTGATCAAGCCATTAGTCTTTTGCAGAACGGCACCCGGGGGGGGGGCGCATGCGCACTGCGCCCCGCCGTGCTTACTGCTGCCCTCGCGTGTCGAAAAGGTAGTACTGCACCTGCAACACGCGCACTGCTTCCTGCCGTGCTCGCAGCTGCCGTCGCGTTCCGAAAATATCAGTCTCTCCGTGGACAGTGTCGGGGGAGTCCCGGGCCGGTGTTGGGGATCGCGAGGCGGCGCTCCGGGCTCTGCGGCGGCATCCGGGTCCCGAGGGCGGGCGTGCGGCGGGAAGAGGGGCGAGAGGGAACGCAGTCGCCACAGGATCAAACGCTGCAGCATCCCGCCCCCCCCGGGCATGCCGGGAGCAGTAGTCTTCCGGCACTGGGCTTCTGGGTGGCCATGTTGTTGCATGGCATGCCGGGAGCAGTAGTCTTCCGGCACTGGGCTTCCGGGCGGCCATGTTAGTCTGCAGGGCATGCCGGGAGATGTAGTCTTCCCATAGGGGGCTTCTGGGAGACCATGTTGTGCCTTCCGAGGTGGCGGGAGGTTCAGTTCTCTGTCAGCGAGGTTCCCACCAGCTGGCCGCGTTGTGCTCTGTGGCAGGCCTGGAGCTGGAGTTCCTGGTGCCTGCATTCTGGATCAGTAATTTTCATCTGTTTCTGAAGCACAAGACCTTGACAATATTGCAATATGGTGTCAGCCACAATAGCCCAGAACTGCTCAAAAATTATGTAAAAGTTTTACGTAATATATTTATCCTGACACATGCTACATGCTACACACATTCATTTGCAGTTATCTCAATCCTCCCATCTTCCCTTGAACTTCCCCTCCCCACACACAATCCTTCAAAATCCCAGCAGCACAACCACCTCACTGTCTAAAGAGCATCTAAGATTCTGTGCTTCCCGGGATCAGCATAAAAACTATTTTCCTTTACTTACTAGAAATATTGTCCAGACATGTAAGTCACACATGGAAATCTATTACCCATTCAGCATGTACAACAAAAGGCAGTGGGGCCAGGGACACAGTCAAAATAGTGCAGCGGGTTTTATTGTTATCATGCTAATTAATAACATGATAATTAAGTACAAAAAGCTCATTACTGGAGTATCAAGGGTAGGGGCAGAGGTAGGGATGTAATAAGAGAGGGACTGAAGGGAAGGGGTCTGCTTTGCTGTCAGGTCCCATCTTCCCTCAGACTCCCATCACTTGATTCCAAATATGAGCTTATTAAGCTCGCTCTTAAAAACAGTGGATTTTTCCTTCCCCCACTCCTCAGGGGAGACTGTTGAAGAACTTCCCTCCTCATATACCAAGGAATCTCATCCTTGCCAGCCAGAATTTCTCCTTGACCAGTTTGTTCTTGTTTCGTAGCTGAAGTCGTCTCTCCCTCACTAGGGTTCATCTCCCTCACGAACAGCAATCATCTCCTCTCTTCTCCACTGGCAGTTAATGCCTAAACACGTTTCATAGGCCACGTCCCCCCACTCCCCAGTGGCTTCTTTTTCCCCCCCTATATCCTCACCACTTTTCCCTGCAGCTGTGAAACTAAAACTGTCTGTGCAGAAATTCAGCAGTGATATGCACTTTGCATGCTGCGAGGACACCCTGGGCTGCAGTCCCCCTCCACGTAACCCAGCGCGCAAGAGCTCTGACTGTCCAGCAGACTCCAAAGCCAAAATCAGCCAGCAGCAGTGGCTGGGGGGCAGCTGCTGCGGCTCTGAGGCCTGGGCAAGGACACCTGCAAGGAACTGATGACAGGGGGCATCCAGGCAGCCACTCCAAATCATTTGTTTTCAGAGTGGATTCTGCCTGAGCATGAGTGGAGACAAACCAAATGATACCAGCTCATTCCAGCTAATTCTGGACAGGTGACAGGAGGCATCATCACATCTGGATGTCAAAATGACATTTCAGTCAGGCTAACGGGCCCTAGGAGCATTCCCTTCAGCAGACACTGTGTCAGCACCTCCATGACTGCCCACAGTGCAGTGCCAGTGCAGGTTTCCAGGGGAACCGTCTCCTAACGGAGGTAACACAGCTCTTTTTTCTGTGTCTTCCTTTCTTTCTCTTCTTCCCCCACTTCGCTTTACCTAGAAACTGGTGAGATTCTCAGCAGCCCCTCAGAAGTGCAAAGCAAGCACTTGATGATGATACCCACCTCAGGCCACCAGCAGTGGATCTAGAAGGAAGCTGACAGGTTCTCTATCATGTGCCGGGAGTCTGGATTGCTAATTCACAATGCAGTGCACAGAGCAACATCACAAACAGAAGCCCTAATGGATGCCAGGAAATTCTCTCATTCTTTGTGTCTTTATTAACTACATTTATTTAACAGAAAGACAGCCATGTGCAGCAGGTTTGAAGTTTGGAAGGCCACACAGAGATCTCTTTTGGCTTGCCTTTCCCTGTTAACTGTGTTATCCCAGGAACTGCTGAACATACAAAGATATCGTAATTCTCCCAGTTTGAATTTGTGCTGTCCCACTGCCAAGCTGTCAGCAAGACCAGAAGATCTTGCATGAAACACTGACTCGGCAGACTAAGATTGCGGATTCACTCAAAAGAGCTCTGCTCCTCACAGCCCACGTTATGTTAGACCAGGTTAGGTATGTATCAAGGTCCTTGATAATATTTTTATTGCAATCCTAACTGGAAGGTCAGTTCCAGCCACAGGTCCAGAGGACTAGTCTTCCTAGTCTTCCCTATAGGGCATACCAGAAGGAGGAAGCCACTTGCCCTAGATGAGGAGAAGTCTGTGCTTCTCCTCATTGCATTGAAATCATTGGTATGAGAAAAGAGAAACCGGTACTTTAATACTTGCTCTAATCCCATTCTGCCTGGCTGATTCAACGCTGTGCAGATTTTCCTAGTGAGGAATGCTGAGGTTTTCCCATGCCCATGAAACTCCAGCCAGAGCCAGTCTGCAAAGGGCTGCATCTCTCAGGGATACGCCAAAGCTCAGATGATTCACTCACGTTGGCCAAGTGTGTGCTGCAAGACAGGTGGTACCTGGCTCAAGAACTGGAGAAGACTGGAAGTCCTTCCAAAGCAAACACAGACAAGGTGGCAGACGGGACCTTCTGTGCCATCCAGTCGGTCCCTAGTGGGGCCCTCAGGACACCAGGAGGGCACAGCACACTGTTAAGCAGTTTTGCCCTTTAGAAACTCAGACCAAGTGACTCAAAGCTCCTGGGACAGGTCTTTGGTAACAGCCAGGGGGAGACCTGTACAGCTCCCAACAGGCATTGGCTTTCAAAGGAGTGCCAACAGGGAAGGTAAAGCTGCTTTAAGTCTTCTCCCACTTAGGATAGTTATCTGTGACTTCCCTACAGGCCATAAGAAAGATCAAGGACCTTTGGGACATGAAATACCTCTTTTCTTTGGCCATTTCTTACCAATCAGCTATGAGGAAACTGAGGAGTACAACCACTTTTATGCTGGTCCTTGCCAGTCTTGGGGCATAACAGTAAAATAACAAAATGCCATAGCGTAGGGGATGATCGTCAGATATAGATCAATCCCATATCAGTGTGGGCTGGACCTGGCCATGCTATGTATAATGACAGACTCTAAGGCTGTAACCACCTGACAGGTACATGCACGTTACATGCAAGGCTGCAACCACAGTACCAGATAAATACAGGCTCCAGCTATACAAGCCCTGCTCATTGTATCAAGACAGAGAATACCTACATGGTTGCTCTAGCTGTTTTCTCTACATGATCTACAGGTAGAAACCAATGAAGCTTTTTAGATATTTATCCATATGTCTTTTAGCTTGCATCAAAGATTAAAAAATAGGACTCTAGACGTAAGAGTTCAATAAGTGTGTTAAAGACGGGTGTTCTGGTTCATCTTTAACATGGACATATTGTTCCCATTAATAGAGGAAGAAGAACAATTAGCCTTATAGAGTGTTACTGTGTTGAATGTGCAATATAATAAGGATTTTTATGTCAGCTCTCTGTATAAGACTCCAGCAAAGTGAGACTGGATTTTCCAAGGTATTTGCAATGCTAATGCTTGGCAATACCATGTATCTGGTGATATTGTATGACAGGAAGAGATATGGGTACAACGTTAACCAAAGGAAGAAGAGTTATTAAATAGGGTATAAGGTCCATAGCAAATGAGTCATTTACAAATGCATATGTAATGTAAATGGTTCAAAGATTAAAAAGAATATATTTTTGGAGGGTTTTGTTAGAGGATGACTTGTTCTCCTGGGAAGACATCTCTGATCTCTCTTACTCATCTTGTTTCTACTAAGTCAAAGGTGTTGTAAGTTTGATAATAAGCCACCAGGATTTTCTTGTTAGAAGATGTGATATTAGCAATAAAGAGTACTAAATGCATGTCTGGTTGCTTTTGCTGTTCAAGGAATAAAATACTTCCTTAATAACCGTTCTTTGACTGTTTGGAAGGATGGACCTTATTAAAGAACTGATATTTAAATATCTTCTCTTTATCCAACAGCTTACACTCCACCACTGCTAAATCCACAGGAGTCACTAATGATCAAAAGGCGCTGTTTTCTGATTTTTGGTGGTCTATGCAACATGATGGAAGGTGCTAATCCAGTACCCATCAGACAAGTGCCCACACAGTTCAGTCCACAACAGACTCTAGTGGCTGTAATGACATTTGCATGCTTAGGAAGAAGTGGATTAAGGAAGCTCCATACTGCTGCTCTCGGTGTATATAATTTGCAAACAGAGATAGCTGGACATTTTCCAAAAAGCCATTTCTTCAGTGAAAAAGGGCAATTCTTCAACAGAAGCCCAGACTCCCCTGTAAGAAACCAGCTCAACAGCTGTATTCACCAGGGCTTACAGGTTTCTATCTCCTTGGCGGATCATGCCATAGGCTGATCACCTGAAGGCAGTGTGCCGTGGGAGATCAAACTCAAGTTTCTGGGTCTGGACTCCCACATTTCCCAGCTGTTGAAGACAGCACAGCCAGGAGACTGCCCTGGATCAACCTCAGTTTCTAGGTATGGCTAAGCAGAAAACCCCTTCACCTCTCAAATCACCTACTCTGCTCCTCTCACAACAGCCTGGGCTCCAGGAAGTCTGGGCAGCCTCCAGAAAAAAGTTTTAAAAGGTCAAAAATGAAATGTCTTCTTTAATATTTGCAAAACAACCAAACAAAAGACTTCTCTCTCATTGCAAGACAGAAGCTTTCATTCAATTTTATAATATAGATATCTTTTAAGTTCTTTCAGAAGGGAAATTCCCATCTCCAGTCAGCTGTAGTGGCTGTAAAGATGTCAGTCTCAATGGATTTTACCTGGCAAAATTTCACCAGTGCTGATTTCCATGAGCCAGTCCAAACCCCATTGAAATCAGTGGGCAGTGAGCTTAATACGCTTTGGATTTTTCCTTAAAAAGGAAATTAAGTATTACGATTGCTAAAAAAAAGCCAGACCCTTCCATTCCACTATTTACTTCTCTGTTGTCTTTCCATGCACGGAATTGAAGTCATTCATAAGGCGTTAATTATTTGTTTTATGTATTTCCTTATCCCTTACTTACCTTAGTAGGAAATTGTATTTAAATAGCATTTTCTTCAGCACTGTTATCACAAATGCATTATAAAGTAATTTGGTGTGCCCTGTTTCCAGAGGCGTTCTGAGAAACAATTTATGACTCCACACTACCGACTAGTATAGCGGCTCTGTTCATGCCTTACTAAACTAAAGTCTGCAGCTAAAAAAAAAAAAAAAGAATTCAAACCTACAGACATCCCCAGCTGGTTGCATTCACAGATCTGGAGATTCATGAACCAGTGAATGCTCCCAATTTGCCCAGCAGATGAATTTGAATGAGTGTGCAGAAGTTCACCCCATAAACTGGGTAATGGGAGCCAGTTATTGTGGTTCATGCAGTAAATGCCCCCAATTTGCTGCCACATGAAAATAGCTCAAACCTTTCACTGCATCTGTGCTGAAGAATAGAGTTATGTGAATTCCAGTCAGTGGTGACGTAAAAGTTTTGCCCATATGCGGCTGCTTTGCAGTTTCCTACCAGTGACTCTAATAGCCAGTTTTGCTGGTCTTTTCAAATTACTACAATTTGTGTGTCTTATTTAATGAAAGCATCAGTAAGTCCTCCTCCCGTGCCTACCCGCGCATCCCATCTGCCCATATTCCCCAGACATAGCCAATATTGAGATACAAAGCTGCTGAGGCAAACAGATAATGATGCTCAAAATTTTTGATCCCGTTTCTTTGCAGAAGAGTCACCTTTTTCTCACATGTGATGTAAAATTAGAAAATTATGCTCTTCAGGGATCCTTTGCCAATGTGTAAAGGAACAGCCCAGGCACTTTCTGAATCTAGCTGGTAACCTTTTGATCTTTCCTCTAATCTTAGCAGCATAAAATATTTTTACTTCCTGTCCTGACCTACTATGTAGGAAGACAAAATAGTGTAAAGAGCTGTAATTTTCAAGAACATGGGCTCTTCACAGATGTCTAATACACAGACACATTAGAATCTCTCCAGAAAGGGAGAAGGCATTGAAAAAAATGGTGACATTTCTCTTTATGTTTACTTCCAGCTTTCAGTGGTGTGGGACACAGCTGAGACCAATGGGTTGCATTGGCTTGGCTTCACATCAGGGCTTGGCAATGTGTCTTAGATGTGCTGCCTGCAAAAATGTGGTTACGCCGTACTTTTAATTAGAAGAAAAAAATGGTCCATGAGCTTGCTGTTGAAAATGAGTGTTGCAAGAATGACAGGGATTGTTTATGGCTGGACAAATCAGAGTTCCGCTATTAGCAGAACTTCAGTTCCCTCATGATTCATGGAGCAACCCTGGCTCACTGATTTTTACCATTAGAAGTCAGCTGGATTCAGGCAGTTGTGGTACAGAAGAAATAGAAAGCAAGACAGGGAAGAGAGAAATAAATCCAGACAAGTCCACCTCAGTCCGGCTCTTAGCTTTATTTGCTCCTGTCTGTAATATGTTTCACCAGACGGGCTTGACAATAGGCCACTGAGCCAAACTCATGTTTCACCATGCATTCCTGCTACTAAAAGGTGGAAGGAAAGAGATAAATATTGGTGAATGGAGAGCAAAGGCAGAGACAGCGAAGAGGGGAAAGCTTGACTTGATGTGTGAAGCAAAAATGGAAGAAGAAAAATTTTTCTTCCCAGAATGACTGGCAGTAGAGTTCTGGACCAGTAATTTCCTACTTCTTACAAGTTATGTCTGCACTGTGTTTTAGAAAACCTTAATTCACTGACTACTCCTGGACAGGCCAGAGAGTTGGGTGGAGAGGAACCTCATGAAGTTCAACAAAGGCAAGTGCAGGGTCCTGCACCTAGGGAGGAATAACCCCATGCACCAGGACAGGCTGGGGGTTGACCTGCTGGAAAGCAGCTCTGCG
The DNA here is from genome assembly GCF_036417845.1 of Apteryx mantelli. NCBI lineage: Eukaryota > Metazoa > Chordata > Aves > Apterygiformes > Apterygidae > Apteryx > Apteryx mantelli. The sequence continues at coordinate 209,191 of NW_027118804.1, forward strand.
GAGAAGGACCTGGGAGTGCTGGTGGACACCAAGTTAAGCATGAGGCAGCAATGCACCCTTGTGGCCAAGAAGGCCAATGGTATCCTGGGGTGCATCAGGAACAGTGTTGTCAGCAGGTGGAGGGAGGTGATTCTCCCCCTCTCCTCAGCCCTGCTGAGGCCACATCTGGAGTACTGCGTCCAGTTCTGGGCTCCCCAGTACAAGAGGGATGTGGCACTACTGGAGCGAGTCCAGCGAAGGGCTACAAAGATGATGAGGGGACTGGAGCATCTCTCTTATGAGGAAAGGCTGAGAGAGCTGGGCCTGTTTAGCCTGGAGAAGAGAAGGCTGAGAGGAGATCTTATCAACGTGTACAAGTATCTGAAGGGAGGGTGTCAAGAGGATGGAGCCAGACTCTTTTCAGTGGTGCCGAGCGACAGGACGCGAGGCAACGGGCACAAACTGAAACACAGGAAGTTCCATCTGAACATGAGGAAAAACTTCTTCACTGTGAGGGTGACAGAGCACTGGAACAGGTTGCCCAGAGAGGTTGTGGAGTCTCCTTCTCTGGAGATATTCAAAACCTGCCTGGATGCAATCCTATGCAATGTGCTCTAGGTGACCCTGCTTGAGCAGGAGGGTTGGACTAGATGATCTCCAGAGGTCCCTTCCAACCTCAGTGATTCTGTGATTCTGTGATTACCGCTTCTAGTTAAATGGCCTACTTTGTGGCTGTGAGGATAACAGCTCCAGTGCTGAGAGAGCGAGGAGCTCTCTCTTCCGTCCACCTCAGGTGTTTCAAACTCAGGGTGAGGCATGGAGTTCAGCCTGTCAGCTGGATGCATGTGGCTGTGGTCCGCTTTCCCAGCATGGGCAAGGCTGGCCAAGTCTGATCCCAGTGCGCTTTGCTCTGAGCACCTCTGGAGAAGCAGTTCGTTAGCATGGTCGCCTCATTAATGGGTTGGGCTGTGGCTGTTCCCCACACCTGTGCAGCACCTTTGTCCTCAGCTAAGGAAGGTGGATTGGAAGTGGTTGGAGGGGCAGGAGAAGAGCTTGTGGTCACGCGCTGTGGTTGGGAGTCTGTGGTTGAACGGGCAGTGCTGTCGTGTGGAGCTGCGCTGTGGTCCTGGCAGTCGGCTGCAGAGGTAGCAAAGAGGTGATGGGAATCAGCTGGGGTAGGGAAAGCGGTGGAGCAGCGTATGCTGAGACGGGAACAGTGGTGAAGATCAGGAGCAAACCAGATAGCACAGTCCTTGTGTGATGTGTCAGGTGTTTTTCTGGGCATTCACCTTTCCCTGAGCAACTCCTGAGTGTGTTTTGCAAAGAGCAGAGAAGCCGGAGGCATTTTGACCTTGGTGGCCTTTGTTTCGGTTTCGATAACTCGAGTGAACAAACAGGCTGAGATGGTCTCTGCTGCGTTTGTACTGTGAGGGGAGGGAGCAGGAGCACTTGCCTAGCTCTCTTCAGGGACTACTGCACCCTGGGCCTGCACAGGACTTGGCATTTCGATTAGGAATAAAAGCTAATGACTGTCACTTAGTGCCATAAATCAGCTGCCACGTTTTCCCTGGAGACTTCCTCTTCCCTGTCTGAAATGTTAGCTGCCATCCCACCCCTAATGGCCTCTTATCATGTGGCTGTAAAGCTCCTGGATCCCCCCTCAGGACCTAGTGCTGATCTGGGGGACAGCTGAGTCTTATTTCAGTGCCAAATAAACCCTACTTCCAGCTCTCAGTGGCCTCACAGCCAGGTTGTAGGGCTCCTTGGCACTCTCTGTCTTTGCCCCCAGGGTCTTTGATGCAGGTTACTGTCCTGTTGATTCCTTCTCCAGTTTTCTTTCCTTAATGGGCCTTCAGGTTCTGGACTCCTGCTCAGTGTCTCACTGGTGGGTGTTCTTGCAGGTCAGATGGGTGCCCTGGGCTGGGCTCCTCGGGAGCAGCGGATGTGGGTGCTACGAGTTGTGTGCCAGCCTGTCTCTCTGTTATGGAGCTAGGAGCCCCTGCCTGCCTTTCGGTGGGAGGAGGCTCGTGCCCTGTCTGTGTGTTTTGGCAATGAAGAACCGGTGTCTCCTAGCCAGCCTTGCCCTGGAGGTTTTTGCCTGGACTTATCTTTTTCCTCCTTTTCTCTACTGTACACCTACCCAGCCTGCAGCCTTCGTTATACTCCGGCATGGAAACCCGTCAAGCCCTCCTGCAACACTGCTGCTCCTCTATTCCCGGCCAGAGCCCCTGCTGCACCATCGGCTCTGGTGTCTGGAGAGCACCCCCATCACCCCGTGACGGGGAGAGCGCCCTGGGCATCGCTGGTGCCAAGCGGGTGTTCAGCGGCACGGGGCACCAAAGAGGCAGAGCGGGCTCCAGAGCCCCTTGGCCGCGTGAGGGCCACGGTGCTACCTCACTGCGGGGGTCTTTGCACAGGCTCTGTGGTGGGGAGCTCAGTGTTGGGGATCACTGCGAATCCAAACAGGAGCCTCGGCAGCACGGACGCCCGAGCGTGGGTTGTTCTCGGGCTGCTCGGGTCTCCTCCACCCTTGCCTTGGATGCAGGGAGCTCAGGAAGGGCAGGGGACACGCAAGGGACGGGCGGTCTCTCTGTGGCAGTCCTGGGGTGCTGGCACCAGCCCTGGGGAGCACCTGGGAGTGCCAAGGGCTTGTCCACATCTCTGCCACACTCCGGCATATGGCCCGGAGTGTGACAGCCTGTTTGGTTACTATGGCAATGTCAATTTATCCCCAGAGATACTGCTCACTGGTTGCAACTCTCACTAATCCCTTTGCAGATGTATATTTAAATCTCAAAGCTTCCATTAAAAATGATCAGCTTATTGAAGCCTCTGAATGTGGAGTATTTATGAAATTAGCTTGCCTATAAGAATGAGTTTCTTAGTCAAGAGGTGTAATACCACTAATCGATATAATAGGTTAAACCCTTTTATTATGGCTCTGCTGGGAGAATCTGGAGCTTGACATTTGTATGCTGCGTGCTCAGCTCCCTTTCTCACCTGCTAGTTATTTTTATCATTATTTTGGTCCTCATTACAAAATTGCACTCTGCTCATCTGGAAAACTCTTCCCTTCTAAATCCTGCTCGTGTTCAGCTTATGCTCAACCCCGTGGCAAGGAAAAGAGCTCTCTTGATTTAATTTTTCAAACATAAAGGTCCATTAAATCAAAGTGATGCTTTCCAGATCTTGCGGCTCTCAACAGCCCACCCCCTTCCTCCCTCCTCTGGTTCTGGGCATTTCAGCTCTGCCAGCTGTCTTTGGAGTCTGGAGCTGGTGAGCTGGCAGTATTTGGAGATGACCCTTTGGAGCATTATCCGAGGCTTCCCCTTGTCTGGGCTGTGTGATGGGAACCCTGTGATGTCCTTGCATGTGTCATCTTGGAGCTGTGGCCAAGAGCATCCCTTGTTGGCTCTCCTGGGGCGGGACCTTGCAACCCTGGCTGACGCAGAAGAGGAAAGTTCCTGTGCATGAGGTGCAAAGCGGGGACACATGGCCGGTTCCAGGTGGGTCTAGGTTCAGCTCCTGACCCTTTCACCCTGGCCAGCTCACATCACCCCTTCCAGACCTTTCTGGGTTTCTCCAGCCCTTTTGTTTGTAGTTACTTGCCCCCACTCCTCGTTACCTGCTAGGCTAACGGGGTGAAGTTCACCGTCTTCCTCCATGATTCCTCCCACCCTGTGCACATGACATGAGGGAGCTTGGCCAGGAGATGAGGAGAGCGTTCAGCAGACAGGAGGGATGCAACACGCAGGGCTGAGCAGCTCGAGAGGGGAGCACCGGGAGCCCAGATCACCCGCATCCCCGATGAGTTCCCTAAAATCAGCTGCCTTGGCCTTCCTGGCGGGTGGGGATGGCTGTGCCGAGGGGCTTAGGTAGTGGCACCAGAGAGATGGCTTCGGGGTGGTGGTTTGGGGGTCAGGTGGAGCAAAGGCTTTTATGCCTTTTGGGGGCTAGGACAGCCTTGGGGTCCCAAATGTCCCAGGCACCAGTGGGGCCTAGGCTGGGCTATGAGGCACAGAGATGCAGCCCAAAATATTATACAGCTGCCCTAGGCTGTCCAGTGCTCTCTGCTGTGCGTGCATGCACACTTGCACACGTACATGCACACACCACCCCTCTGCGTGCTGGACTCAGCCGAGCGCGTGAGTGGTAGTGCACTCTGTAAGAAGATTAAATCGGCTAATACCATCAAAGTGCAATATTGTACTTGAACGCTTGGAGGCAAAACTGCACCTCTGGACACACAGCCGATGCCACAGCCCACCGTGCCGTCTCCCGTTCCCGCCTCCCTGCTCCGGCCGGGCTCCTAGTGTGGCTGGCAGGGCTGGGGGTGCACGTGTGGACCGAGGGACCCCTTCCTGGGCTCTTTGCTCTCGTTTTGGGGGAGGCACTAACCCTCAGTTGCCGGGTTCTGCTTGGGAGCAGGGTGCTGGCCGAGGGGTCCTGCTCCGTCCCCCTGCAGCGATGGGCCGGGGCTCGGGCACCGGAGCTGGTTTCTCTGTCGCCGTGGTGCTCTGTGAGCAGCTGAGCCGCTGCCGTGTTTCCCACTGCTGAGCGGGGAGGAGGCAGGGGCCGGGGCAGCGCTGCCTCCGCGAGCTGGGCGAGCGGTGCTCGCTGTGGCCCAGCAGCCAGACGTCCCCCTGCTCCCAGAGGCGTCCCCAAACCCTATTTGCAACTGTAAAATGTTAAAGTGTTTTCCGTGTCTTTTCTGAGCAGCGTTAAGTTTTTATAAATTAGAGACTAATACTTTAAGCAGGGCTAGTGGCGGAGGAGAGATTCACCAGCCGCCAACTGTTAATTAAAACTGTTTTTTTTTTTTTTCCCTCTTCCAACTCCCCCTTTCTCTCTGGACGTGCCCCTGCAGAGCACAGCGCGGCCGCTCTCCACCTCTGCCTTCCTCCGCCTCTGCCCGCCGGGCTCTCGGCCGCCTCCCGCACCACGAGCTTGCCGCAGCGGCAATTGCCGCGTGAGTGCCCCGGCTGGGGCTGCCGGAGCCGCTGCTTGGGTCCAGCAGCCGTCGGGCACAGGGCACGTGTCCTGCAGCTCCCGCCGTTTGCTTTTTTGTGCCTTCCCCACGGAAGCCACGTGAGCAAAGCCCATGGGAGCCGGCGGGGGAAGGAGCAGCGAGGCCTGAGCCGTGACGGCGGGCTGGTGGCTCCGTCGCGGAGCGCCGCGGGAGCCCGGCCGCCCCTCAGCATCCCGCGGGGCTGAGCGCACGGCTCTGCAGGAGGCGCGTCCTGGCGAGGTTTGCAGCCGAGGCTCGGCGAGGCGAGGTGCCGGTCGAGCGATGGCTGCTGCCCACGAGGCCCAGCTCTCCTCTTGCTCTCCTCTTGCTCTCCCACTGTGCCGACGAGCGAGGATGGTGCTCTGCGTCCCCGGGGAAGGCTCCTGGTGGCCGGTTTCTCCAGGAGCGCGTGCCAGCAGAGGGCAATGCCGTGATGAGTTTCCGCCTCGGCGCAGCTCAGCCGGCTTGGAGGGGAAGGAGGTGGCGCGCTGGGTCCGTGCGCTCCCGGCAGCCGTGGCCTCCGCTGCCAGCTGGGCCGCGGTGTCGAGGTGACTGGCGCAGCAGCCCGGCCACGTTGCAGCTGCGGGAGGCCGACATGGGCAGGAGGAAGGTGCAGACTGGTTTGGCTGGGGAGCCTGGCCGCAGCCAGGGAGCATGAGCCTGGCCGCCAAAAAGCCTGCATTGTCCCTTGCCCACAGCACGGAGGTGGCTGGAGCCTGGGGACAGCAGGGACACGGCGGGTTGCGTGGGCCTCTGCTAGGGGCCGGGTTGTGCGACGGCTCTGCGCTCCCGTGGGAGACAGCACGGGGCTGGCAGGGAGGCACCGGCTCGGGGCACAGCGGGCAGGCTGGGCTGTGGCCACGCTGTCACCTCGACCCCTTCATGCTGCCCCGGGGAGGCTGGTGGCACATGGGACCTTGTCCTGCTGGGGAGCAGCGGCGATTGCAGCTTTAGCCCAAGAAGCGGGCGGCCGGGACTTTGCTCCTTGCCCACGTGCTCGTGCATAGCGATTCGGGGCAGCTCTGGAGCAGCGATGCTGGGCCCGGCTCTCCTGCCGGGAGCGTGGTGCTAATTGCACGAGCCTGATTGCAGGGAACGATGTTCAGGACGGGTCCCCAGCGCCTCCCTCCCAGCTGCTCGCGCAGGGACACCTGCTCCCTTGCGTGCTGCCTCCTCCCCTGCTCGACGGCAGCACCTGCTCCCATTGGGACGAAATGCCTGGCACGTCTCCCAGATCACCAGCTGCCTGGTGCAAATCACAGAGCTTTGGAAAACAGGTGCTGGCGAGGCAACCACCTGAGCGGGACAGTCCTGGCTGGGACTGGCTGGTGGGACGGGGCAGGAGATGCTCCAGAGCCTGGTCCTTGCTTGTGGTGAGCACTGCAGACACCGAGGCGCGCTGTGCTCCCCGGCACCCTGCAGGGCCAGCGTCTCCCTTGTGTGCCTGGCGGTGGGGAAAAGCCCTGGGCAGCAGAGGTCAAAGCTCAGTGGAGCAGGGAGGAACGGGGCTTGGCTTTGCACGGCGGTGAGTCTCCCGCTCGGGTCTGCGCTCCCATGCTGTTGGCGGAGTCGACAGCATCCTTCCAGCTGGCAGGGATAAGCGCGGCCTCCCTGCTTGGCACGCCGACAATCTTATCCGCCGTGCCAGACGTTTGTCCCCTGGGCAGGGACAAGCCACGTCGCAGGTTGCTCCGCAGGCTGCAGCTCTGCACTGATGCCCAGCCGGCCCCACGGACACCGCGTCTCCGCGATGCAGCAGCTGGGGCTGCTCCGGGTTTGCACCGTGGTGGGGTGAAAGGCCAGAGTGGGAGGCAAGGACCTTCCCTGCGTCACCGTGCGCATCTGGCTCGTGCTGCGGCGCGCGGGCAAAGCAGCGCTGCTGGGAGGCTGGGAGGAGGCGGCCGAGCGGCATTCGGCATCATGTGTGATGCGTCTCCTGGTTAAACCCAAACCAGCCACTAGTTGTTTCCGGACACTGGCAAGCACGCTGCAATCCTGTGACCTTAGTTACAAGCGCACTGGTACATGTTTTTTTGCTATATTCACGTGATAGTGAATCAGGTTTTATCAGCAAAGGGTATAAACCACTGTTTCACTTTGCTGTCCGGGCAAGTGAGGTGTGCACACGTGGTATGTCCTGGTGACGTGCTAGCTGAGCTGTGCAGGGACGCATCCGATCTTGCAAAAAAAGTGAAATCAGCTTTTGTGAGCAACGCTGCACCCACAGCTCACACTGAGGTGCCTGGCGGGAGCCCGTGTCCTGCAGCCCTGCCATGCCTGCCCGGAATGTGATGCCCTTCTGCAACGCTCGTGATCCCCGTCCGTGCTGCCAGCCAATGCTCTCTGCACCCTCCTTGCCCTCCTCCCAGCTTTCTGTCTTGCTGGGAGATTTGGGAGGCTGCATTTTTACCCAAGTTTGAGCTTGTTTTTCCCCTTTTTGCTGCAGTAACCGTGGAAAGCAAGGAGTGCTGGAGCAGCAGCTTGCATTTCCCTGCTCTTACCGGCCACCTCTGGAGGTGACAGAGGGCAAATGCAGCAACAGCAGAACTGGGAACGCAGACACCTCCTGGCCCTTCCATTTTTTGGGAGTGCCTCGGTGTGGATGCGTGCACAGAGCAGGTCCTGAGCAGCTCCGCTAGCCCCCTCGGGCTTTCTCTGCCGAAGCGCCCGCTGGCGGCGCAACGCCAGCCCCCTCCGCTCAGCGGGCGGCTGTCGCCTCAGCTTTGCAGCGGCATGGCGAGGCGGCGAAACCCTGGCCGGCCTTGCTGAAAGGGGGAGTTTGGGGCGATTTGGTAGCCCCCGGCTGGGCTCGGGGCTGCGTGCATCTCGGCGAGGCCAGGGCAGCCGAAGGGGAGCCGGGAGGCGAGGTGCCTGGCGGCTCCGGGCGCGCTGCGCTGCAGAGCAGCCCTGGGTTGCGGGCACCAGGTTGGTGATCTGTGGCTGCTCCACCCCTGCTTGCTCCTGTCTTAAGCAAAGCCCATTATCTCTTTACATTTAGTTCTTTTATTTTGCCCCTCAGTAAAGCTGCAGTTCTTAATGCTGACACAAGCATGACCCTCTCCCCAAGGCCAAGAAACCCTGGCTGGACTCACAATCTGCATTTTCCGAGATTATATATATATATATTTTGCTTCCAGGGAAGAAATTTGCCTCGTTCTTACAAAAAGACCTGGACAAGGAGGCCTGTTTCATCATAAATAAAATATATGCTGTCTCTATTATTAAATATACGCCCGCTCCAGCATCAGTTATGGATAAGGAGCATTATTGGCCCTGATGTTTGGGGCTGGAGTCGAAAGCCTGCTCGCTGGTTAGAGAATGGTCAGGGTAAAATATCCCGAGCCCTCATCCTTGGCCATTCTGGGACGCAGTCTCTGCCTTCAGGAAGGACCGTCTCTAACATGCCCTTGCTCCTCTCTGTGCTGCTGGAAGGTGCTGGGGGAAGATGGGCAGCTGCAGAAGGGTTTCTTCTTGGGAAGAGCGGGGATCGCTTACACCTGGCCCTAGTGCAGGGCTGGCGCTGGCGAGGGAGCCAGCAGGCTGGTGGGGAGATGGCCAAGAGCAAGCCTCAGCCTGGCTGGACTGGCACCGGCAACACAGAGCGATCCCGCAAAGGAGCAAGATGCTTAATCGGCTCCAAGGCACAAGAGCGAGCTGTGAAGCTCCCAGCAATGGATTTAGCTCCTTGCTAGGTGGAAGCGAAGCTGGGCTTAGGTGGCTGCGTTCCCAGGTGTGTGCTGTGGCTCATCTTCAACCCACAAGTGCTCCAGCCCAGGAGCTGTGTGTCAGCACAGACCCTGGCCCAGGACGCTGTCAGAGAGCTGCTTTCGCCATGGGCCTTGCTTGATTTGAACCCCCGAGTGCTAGCTGGTGCCTTGATCAGTCTCCTAAGTACACTGGGTAATTAGTCATGGAAGAAACCCCTGGTGGAGAGCTCAGCCTTGGGAGCTGCTGAGAAGTGCGGAGCCAGGGACAACCCTGGGTCCCCAGCATCTCCAACGTTGTCAGTCATATGGGCTTTTCTCACTGTTCCTGACCTTATTTATTAGTGCTCTGGTCTGAAATGTCCTCACTGATTTATGACTAGCAATCCACGTCCAAACATCTCCGAAGGTGGTTCACATACCCTGAAGACAGACCTGCCTTGCCCCTACCCTGCACAAAGGTGAATCCTGGCTTGATCCCTCCTGCAGGCAACGTGAAAGCCCTGCTGCTGCCTTGCTGGGTGCTGGTGGGGAGCAGGTTGCCGCCGTCCCTCCGTGCACCGCTCCAACTCCACCTGGTGCAGGTGCTTGCTCTTAAGACTGCTCATGGCTGATGTGGGAGACACAGACCTAGGCGCACCTGGAGGGATGTGGTATCCCCGCTCTGCAGGAGAGGTGAATTTCTCCAGGGAAAGGAAGAGATGTGGGCAGAGACAACAGATTACATAGCAACAGGGAAACCTTATCACAGAGGATGTCTTCTCTAAGGGGATCACAAAAGAAAGAGATGGTCCAAGAAGTGGTCTCATGGACACCATGAGAAGGATGAAATTCCAGCTGTTTGGCCACCTCTGTCAGGGAAACATGATTACCTGCTACTGGCTGAAGCACACAACAGAGAAGAGGGGAAGGAGAACAGGTCCAGAGCTGTTTTTGTCCCTTATGAGGTCTCATAGGCTCTATTAGGAACCACAAGTCTTAGAGAAATGACCTGCACCACTTCTCCCAATCTAGAGTTCACTCTGAAACCTAATGATGGCAATGTAAATGATAGCAGCCTTGCAGAGCTGGTTGCTCTAACAGCAGTATCCAAAGGCTCTGTGTCTGTGCACTGAGCATGGGACTGAGAAGAGCCTGGAGTGCTCATTTTGTCTGAACCTGTGTCTTGAGCAGCTCTTTTTCCTTTGATAATCATCTTCCCAAGTGTAACACCCCAGGGATAGTGCTAGGTGCTCCATGCTTTGGTGGAGACTCTTCCTGCTCTTGTGTTCACCCGTCCCAGCCCTGCTCCCTCAGGGCCAGAGGGTCAGGTCTTGGTTGTGCCCTGGGGGCAGGAAGGACACCCGCGTAGCTGGTGGGGCTGGGTGCACCTGCCTCGGGCGGGCGGGCTCAGCACGGGCGTATTCGCCATGGCCGAGCTGCCCACTTCCTGCTAGGTGTGAGATGAAGCTTTAGCGACGCTGCCTGTCCCACCACGTGTAATCCTGTGCCAGCCTCCCTCCGCGCCTGCGTCCTGCCCGAGGGACAGGGTGCTCTCTCTTCGAACCCCCACTGCCAAAAAACCCTCCGGCATGAGAGCTGCCCAAGGGTGAAATCCCCGGGCACAGAAAATGCAAATGGTTCTTACTCGTCTCCATTAATGAAAAGCATCCCTGTATCCTACCCCTGCTCTGGGTGCATCGCGAATGACTACATCGAAGTAAAACCTTCGGGCCCTGTCACTACTAGCAATGACACTGAGATACAATGTAAAATGCACTTGTTTCTTGCAGGGAAGATATAATCCAAGGCTCTTCTTTCCCACCCTGGCAATGCATCTCAAATTTACACCTCCTTGAAGGCTGGAGAACTATAAAGAGACTTTGGTGCAAATAGGAATCTGGCTCATGCAATAAATCCCAGGCAGGGTTGTTAAGCACTGGGCAGATCCAGGTGGCCTTTCGGGACACGGCGCATCTCTCCCATCCTTCCTTGCTAGCGTGACTTGGAGGCTTCCCGACGCCAGGCTCGGCTCTCCTGTGGCGTGCGTTGAACATCCATCTGGCTTCACCATCTCCTGCTTTGGAGGGTTTTTAACACGCAGCCAAGGAGGTCCAGCTGCCACCAGGCAGTGATGGGCTCTGGTTTGACTTATTGGGTGTGAGTTCGCTGGTGTGAAACAGAGCAGTTTTTGGTGCCGGGGTGACCTTTCTGGAGGGTCTACATCCTGCAAGACCTGGGCTCTCACATCTCTGATAAGAAAAAGATCAGTTTATTTAGAGGAAAGCAAGTCAAAATTGCTCGAGGCCAGGTTTTCCAAGGCATTAAGACTGATGCTGGGATGTTCGAAGGCTTCGCGGGGGGTTCCCACTGAGCACGTGACAACCCCACGCGCCTTTTACACCTGCAGCTCCTCCAGCAGTTTCACCGTCCCTTTCTGGGTTATGGGGCTGGGAAAGACACAGGGAGAAGCAGGCACATAGACAGAAGTGGTGCCGCGGAGGCTAGTTAATCATTTCTGTTCTATAGATGGGGAAACTGAGGCACGGAGCAGCAGCGTTGCCCAGAGGGACAGATGCGTCAGCCGGAGCAGCCTGGGCTCAGTAAGGCCCTGCCTGTCTTGGGACGCACGGTGCCTCTCCAGGCGTCAGGGTCGCCTCGCGCCTTGTCGGCATCCTGCCGGGCAGCACGGTTCGCCCGTGTCCCTAGTATTAGCATTACTGAATCATACCTGCAATCCTTCCTCTCCTTCACCTCTCATGGAAGATTAGAGAGTGGAAATTCGCCATATGGTTTCTTTATGGCCCGTTGCTGTAAGTGGAGCAATTACAGATGCAAACAAAGAGATTTAAACAGTGAATGTGAAACTAAACGGGAGCGGGAAGCTCTTTGCCTCCATGATGCTTTTAATTAGGCACAGTTCGGAGCAGCCGCGGGCCCCAGCCGGGGGGCTGGCGGGGCACAACGCAGATCTCGGCAGGGCCGTGGCTCCCCTCCGGGCCCTTCTGCTCGCGGCCGAGCGTGAGGTGGGAGCGAGGAGGCGGCTGTGGGTGCAAACGGGGCTGCTGCACCTGGATAACAGCTTTTACGGCGCCCTCCTCCCCTCCAGCCCGCTAGCAAACGCACGATATTGTATCTGCCTCGGTCCTTGCATTTTCTCTCTGACTCTCTTTACACCTCGTCGCCGGCAGGCACCGTCGCTGTGGGGAAAACGGTGGCGGCAGGACGGGCGCAGGCTGGTGGCGGCCGGCAGCGCCGGCGGGCGGCAGCGGCCCGGCCCCGGAGGACGCAGAAGGTCTCCCAGCGCCGGTCGTGCAGAGGCAGAGTTTCGGGTCCGTAACCTCGCGTGCGAGGTGAGCAGCCCGGCCAGTCCCCTCCTGCCGCGCATCCGCGGCGTTTCGGCGAGCTCGGGCTCTGCAAGCGGGACGTGGCGGCAGCAAGCGCCCGTGCCCGGGTCTCTAACCACTCGCAGCAGCATCTTGCAGCCTGGCAGGCACAGCGGGCGAGCGCGGCACAAGGCAGCGCTGCCGGGGCCGCCGCGTCCCCCCGGGGAAGCGTCTCAGCCGGCACCTCAGCGCTGCCTCCCCAGCGGGCACGAGCCGGGGCGCAAGCGTCGAAACTCCCCAGCGCGACCTGCGCTGCCTACCAGGAGATGCTGATACGCTGCCTGCCGAACGGGGAGGACGTGTCGCCCGTGGCGGGGTTTGGCCATCTGCCATTCCTTTCTCGTCAGCGCTAGGTTTGCTATGATAATTAGATCTGACTTGTGCATTAATTTGTGCTAGTTATTTACAAAAATGTTTTGGATAGTTGTCATCGTTTTGCGCCAAAGTGCTATCCGGCGGCATCTGTCGGGTGGTAATTCTCCGCGTGACGGCGATCCCATCCGCACAGCGGGCCAGGAGGAAGACGCTGGTGAGGAATAGTCTCTGAGAGCTAACAACTTCCTTGGGAAGTTATTCCGGGGTCCATGGGCCATTGAGGGACGCGTCCGCCTGGTGTTCCCGGCTCCGAGGGGCGCCGTGTCCCCAGGGCCACCCGCGGGGCAGCTGAGCGGCTGCCGGTGCCACCGCCCCGGCCGGCTGTGGAGGCTCCGGGGAGGCTGGGACCGGCTCCCGCCCTGCTGGAGGTGCTGAGCGGCGGCGTGCGACGGTGGAGCCGCTGGGGCCCCGGGTGTCCCGCCCGCCAGACGGGGGGAGCGGGCATGCCGGGTGCCGCGGGTGTGCGCCGCTCACGGTGGGGGCGACCCGCTCGTCTCCAGACCCACGGCTTGCTCTTGGCGGCCGAGTCCCCGTTTCGGCAGCCCGAGGCTCCTGCCCATCCTCGCGGCCGGAGCGGTACCTGAGGGAGCAGAGCAGGATGCGGCCTCGGGGGCCGGTTCCCCCGGGCTGGGGCAGGGGCGCGGGAGCTGCCAGGGAGGGAGGCGGGAAGCTCTCCGCGGGCTGCGGCGGAAAGCGCCCGCTCCCGACGCACGACTCGCTTTCGAGCATCCGGGGAGGAGCGTCTCGGGACGCTCTGGCCGAACCCCCAGCTCCAAGCCTCGTCAGCGTGAACTGCAGAGACTTGGGCCCTCGGGAAGCCGAACCTGCGCTGCCGCCTTGGGCAGGGGCCGGGCCGGGCCGGCTGGGCACGCCACCGTGGCAGCCCGCAGCGCGGCGGCAGGAGCCCACGGAGGAGAGCAGCTCCGAGGCAGCAGCCTGGGGTTTGCAGTGAGACCAGCGCTCCAAACCGGGTGTTTTTTGTGCAGCGCAAACCGCTGCAGCGCTCATGGCTGAAAACAAGAGCGTTAGGGTGAGCCGTGCTCTGGGATCCTTTGCATCCCGGATAACAAGGGCCTCTTTCATCTCCAGTGAGGTGCAAAAGCCTGGGAGAACAGGAAGCATTTGCAGCCCCGGCTCTGGCGGGAGGAGCAGGTGCGCGAAGCCGCAAGTTACGGAAGAAGCCCCGGCCCGCGGGGACGCGGGGGCAGCAAGCGCAGCGCCGGGGCACCCGCCGCGCAGCTGCGCCAGCCGCTTCGGAAATGTCAGCCACAAACAAGGTGCCTGACATTTCAAAGCGATGACATTTGAACCAGTTGCAATAACGAAAGCTGCTTGCGTTTGGGGTGCGCGGGGAGGAAGGGCGGCACAGGAGGGAGCCGAGGGGCTGAGCGCCCCGGGCCCTGGCTTTCCCAGGCGGAGCAAAGCTGAAGACGCCCTTCGGAGCGACAGGTCCGTGCTGCTGCTGGGGGCAAAGCGGGTGCCCGGGGCCAGCGGCTGGGCACAGGCGGGGGCTTTTGCGGGCCTGCGGGCCGGAGCGCGTCCGGGGCCTGCGGACAGGGAAGCCGGGCTGCAGCGGCGTCCACCGGGGAGGAGCGGAGCTGTCGCCACGCCGGGAGAGCCCCGCTGCCTCGGGGCTGCCGGCAGCCCGGGGCCACCACGTTGGCGTTTGATTTTTCAGCTCGGCTGGCGGGTCGTTTCTGGGATGGAGGGTTTGGTCTCAGGGCAGCGTTCGGAGGCCGAGGGGGCAGCGGCGGCTCTGCTGAGCACTGGCGCACATTGGCACGCTCACGACAGCACCGTGCGCAGCAGCGTGCCTGTCCCAGCACGAGCCGCCCTGGGAGCGGGGCACCACAGCACCCGGCCCCCAGCCCCGAGGGGCCCCTGGGCACATGTCCAGCATCGGCATCCCGGCATCCCGGCCGCTGTGCGGGGCGGCTCTCCCGGCTCCGTCCGCTGCCCGGGGCAGGCAGGAGCCCCCTTCCCACCAGCAGATTAAAGCTGGGCAGAAGAGCTGCAGGTGGTTTGAGCAAGGTTCTCCTTCGCAGGGGCTCATTTTAGGAAAGGCACGTTTACGTTTAAAGCTGCGGTTCGCACGTGCTGCCCACAGCCCCTGCTGGCAGCCCTCTGGGGCCGGCTTGGCGCGGGGGAGAGCGGCCCCGGCCCCGGGGACGGGGGTCCCACGGCGCGTCCCCGAGCTCGGGGGTGCCCCAGCGCAGGACCTCTGCCCTCGGCCTGCGCCCCGCCGGGCGCCCGGGCGTTTCGTAGCGCGGCGGTCGGCTGCTTTCGGGGTTCGCCCGGCCCTTTCCACGCTGTTGGAGAGGCGGGTGACGGAGCAGCGCGGGACTGAGCCGCGGAGGCTGGAAACGCACCCACAGGGCTCCGGCTCCTTTGAAAGCGTCGCTGGCCCACCCCGCTGCAAAAGAAAAGAGAAGAAAAAGGGTCGAAAAGACGTACCGGCAGCCTCGTCTGACGCCGCTTCCTCTGGTGGGCGCCAGCTGCGAAGGGACGGAGCGGTGCGCCGGGTGCACGGCAGGCCTGCCGCGCGCCTCCGCGGGGAGACAGGCCTTTGCCCGCATCGTCAAGGGGGTTGGGGCGTCTCGGTGTTTTCGAGGTGCTGGACGCAGCCGCGGCACTGAACTGGCTCGGTGCTGCTGGGCTCGGCTCGGTGCTGGGCTGGCGCAGGGTGCAGAGGTCCCA
The DNA here is from genome assembly GCF_036417845.1 of Apteryx mantelli. Lineage (NCBI taxonomy): Eukaryota > Metazoa > Chordata > Aves > Apterygiformes > Apterygidae > Apteryx > Apteryx mantelli. The sequence goes on from NW_027118804.1 coordinate 224,319, forward strand.
CAGCGTTTGCACGGAGCCGATGGCCGCTTCGGCGACGTTCCTCGCCAGACGGCGTTCGGACTGCGGTGCTTGTCCCTCGAGCGCGAGGGGTGCCCGGAGCGGCTGAGTCCCGTCCAGCCCATTTTGGAGATGGCTCTGCGCCCTGATGGCTGCACCCGGCTCGGGGAGCGCCGGGCCGGCGCGCGAATGCCGGAGGTGAAATCGCAGCACTTGAACGGGAGAGCTCTGCCCCTAGGGACCGTGGGCTCCCCTGGGTGCCGCAGCAAAGCCGGGCTCCCCCGGACCCCACGGCAAAGCTTGGCCCGCGGCGGGGCCCAGCGGGACCCTCCTCTCCCGGGGCGGCTGCTGCGGTGCCGCCGCCGCCCCACCGCCGCCGCCCCACCGCCGCGACACGGGCGAGCGTTCGCATGCCCCGCGGGCATTGCCCGTCCGACGGCTGCCGGCGTTCCTCGCTGCCGGAGCAGCGCCGGAGCGGAGGGCTGACGGCACCCGCACGCCGGGGAGCCGCCTCGGCGGCCGCAGACAGAGCCCAGCGGGGGACACCCTGCCCTCCAAACTCCCTCTCCTTGGCGTGCAGCACATTCAGCGGCACTGAAACCTTTTGCCGGTTTGTCTTCTTACGATGCGCTTTTGAAAAATAGTATATTTGACAGGGAGGAGCACTTGAACGGGGAGGAGAAGCCAGATTCCTACAGGTTGAAGCGTTTAACTTCAGTTCGTCACCCGACATGACAATTTTGTTTGTAGAAAAGTTTTCTAATTTTATACTTTAAAAGTGCTAAAAATGTTCCAAATAATGCTAAAGTGGCTCATTTTTGCCATAAATAGAATATCCGGTCCAACCCCAAATATTTTTTTCCATCCAGGTCACAGCGCCTGTGGCCTGAATGCACCAGCCCGAGCGCCCCGTGCCCCTGCCTGCACCCCCAGCCCTCTCTGCGCCGCCGGGTCTCCGTTCGCGGGCCGGCCACCCGCTCGGTCAGTGCGAACGCTGGCGACTGTGTGTCTGGGGCTTGCACAGCACACGGAGGGGGCAGCAGGAGGAGACCCCGGCTCGGCGGTCGCAGCGTGGAGCTGGGTGGCAGGGGGGCAGCCGCGATTCGGGAGGGACTGCGGCGCCCCGGCCCGAATGGGTTGACCTGGCTGCAGCGTTCGTTTCCTAACAGGAGGAAGGATCCTGTTGCCGACTTCATGGCAATGCAAACGCCGTGCCCTGCTGCTCGGCAGGACGCGGTGACATGCGGCCGGAGCAACACGAGGCGCTGACCCCCCTGCCCGCAGCGGGGTGCCTCTAGCCGCGTGGAGCCGGCTGATCCAGGCGGACGGCGTGGCTGTGTCAGGGAAAGTCAGGGAGCCGTGATCTGAATCGGGCCCTTGGAGAGAGCCAGCGGCAAGCAATTCCCACCCTTGCATTGCTCTTCTCAGCTTTGAGTCCTATCCCTCTGATTAAGACGGATTGCTTCTCTCATCGCTTATCTACGGTGCATATATTAAAACACTTAACATAATTTAATCTTTTAAAAGTTCCACTGCATTGCTTGTTGAAATGCTTGGCATTATTGCTAATCTTCCTGATCTCTGCTCATTTAACTATTTTATCCCACACTTCACACTCCCCTGGCACCACCCCTAGGCTCTGCAGAGCCTCGAAAACAGAACCTGGGGTGGCTCTCGGAGTGGGGAGAGTGAGAAGAAAGCAGGTTACCCTGTCAGCTGGATACAGCGAGGGCTTTACCTCCCGCTGGAAACCTTGTCTTTAAAGTCGCCCTTGAAAGCCTCACCTTAATTTAAAGTCTCCCTTCTGCCTGCCTGCCACGCCAGGGTGACGCTGGGAAGACTTGTACATTAGTAAGTCTGTTGCAGAGAATTTTCCAGCTCATGATACTGGTGGCTGTGATATAATGGCTTGGCCAGGAGCTAAGGGCTACTCCTGGCTTGAGCACATGTTTATTCTTCTGAGACCAAACAAGCAGCCCAACCATGGTGTTTGCTTGAGCCTGTATCTCCCCTGTTAGAAGAAGAGTGGCCGTCGGTCAACTGATTTTGCCCTCCAGTGTTGTGGGAGAAGGAGCAGCGGAGGGTCGCAATTTACCGTGATTAACTCACGAGGGCTACCTATAACTGCAGGTGTGCAGCACTTTTGCCTCAGCGCTGAAAGTGCTTGACCAGGCCCCGTGGGGGATCCCCGTTTCAAGTGTCCCTGTCTTACAGCTCCAGCACGGAGCGGTCCCGGGGCCGGGAACGGGTCTGGCTCGTGCTCAGCCGAGCGTTGCGGGGACGCAGAGGCCGTGCCGCACGGGGCTGCGTCGGGGCTGGCGGCGGTGTGCCGTCCCCGCACGCGACCGTGTGCCGCTCAGCCTGGCCGTCTCCACTCGCCCCGTTCTCCCTGCTCCCGCCCCGATCTCCCGCCCGTCCCCTCCATGCGACGGGTGGCTGTCCCCATCCCCTTGGGTGCCAGCGCGAGGGACGGTGAACAGTGAAGCAACAGGGATTAATCCACAGGTAAAGCAACCCTGGGAAAAAAGGTATCCCCCAAACCCAACAACCCGATGCCCAGCTCCTCCAGCGGCCCCGGACTGCCTTGGTCATGGGTTTGCAGTGCCAGAAAGACTCGCTTGCTGCCCTTTCGTCTGCCGTCACTTAGGGCAGCCCTGATGCCCGCCCCGGGCCACGCGCTCCGACCTGCTCCGGCGCTCGGCCGACCACCATCCAGAAGCTAAAACCAATCCAGCAAAGGCGAGGAGCAATGGGAATCAGCCCCATTGCTGGCAATCCCACCCTGGGCACTGGCCAGGTCCAAAAAACCCAGCAGAAAATAACAATAATGAAATCCTGCCTTGCACTGACTTTATAACTTATTTATGGTACAGGTGCAAAAAAGTCTCCGTATTTAATCAGCTCATTGCAAGCAGCCCAGTTGAGATGGGTTATACTCTTTCAACACCTTGGGCTCCCAGTTATGGAAATGTGGTATTATACACATGGTGAGGAGCTGCCCACAGAAGAAAATTCTCTTCAGTGCGGCGGTGCGTGGTAATGCATACTAATTAAGACAAATGTAATTACCCAGGCTGCAACTCATGCTTAACAAATTAGAACCGAAACACAGCAAACATGGAGAGAGAGGAAAAAGAGGCTCATGGCTTTGAAAAGCTCTGAGCCCTAGGCAGGAGCTCGGGCATCTTTTCAGGTCAGCAACGCATGAAATCGCCAAGGTGGAGGAGAAACTCCGCAGAGCTGAGCCTGACGGCCGTGTCCTCCATGCATCCCCTCGGAGACCCTATGCAGAGTCTCTTAGAGTTTGTCCCGTTCACAAGAGGTGACTTTCCAGCTTTCTTCGGTATTGAAAAGCCACTGCCACAAATTAAAGGGGCACCAAAAAAAAAAAAAAAGTGCATTTATTTACATACTGGGAACTTGGAGCTTCAAAACCAAACCAGGCATTCTCGAGTCCCGCAGAGAACCGCGAAGCAGCACTTTGCGAGGAGCTAATGACAGGGAAAATAAATCCATGTTCTTATCAGATGCCCACAGGGAGCAGCCCCCATCCGTGCCCCCGGGCAGGGAGCAGCGGTGCCCGCGTTGCTCCAAGAGGCCGTGGCCCAGCCGGGGGCTGTCATTTTGCAGGCTTGCTAGCCTGGGTGAGACCCCTGCTAGCCGGGGAGCTCGACTGATTCGGAAGGGCAGGTTTGCAGGCAAATACCACCTGGAGCGCTCCACGGCGGGCTAGGGGCCGGCAGCGGGGCAGCCGAGGGCCTGCTGCCCTAGATGCTGCAGGGACTTGGTGCTCCCTCTTTGCACAGTGTGTTTCTTGCCCCCTGCTCATTTTCCAGCCGGAGGCTCCTCCATGGTGTTGCTGCATTCCTGTGCTAGTCATAAAATAAGTTTAATGCAGGCCACATTAAAAATTCTCATTTGTCTTTATGCACAGCCATAAACTAATCAAGGAGAGCTGACCTCTTGGTAAAATCCTGAGCTAAATCGCTTTAGGTTTCCCCTGGTAAATCAGGCTTTAATTGTTCTCCGAAAGGAGCTGCTGGTGAGAGCTTAATGCATTGATTCACCGGACAGGTGATAACGAGGACAGCGCAGCCGAGCTGCCCAGATTTCATATGGGCACATTGCCCCAGCCCAGGTGCTGCGTGTTGACACGCGGGAGCTCCCACGCCAGCACAGCTGCACTCTCCTCTCTTACCTGGGTATTTGCAAGCTGAGCTCAGGGTCCATGGCGAGTGTCTCGCTTGGCTGTTTTTGGTTCCCCAGTTCAAACAAGCTGCCACCCATTGGCAGTTCAGTCTGGTGCAAACGTGCTGAACCAGAGGCCTGATTCCAGGAGAAGCGGTCTTGGGAAACCAAGTTTCGGTGAAACCTTGCCACGTTTGGTGTGAACATCAGGAAGGGAATGAGACGGTGACTGTTACTCCCCTGGAAAAGCGAAAAGAGGTTTTTGAGCATGCAGCTGAGGATGAGCAAACTCAACAGAGCAGTGGATCCTGCCACAACGAGCGGGGCAGGGCACGACCTTGTGCTTCTGCCCTCACACGCCGGGGGAAAACTCTGGTGGGTGTGTCGGACCACCAGAAGGACTCAGCATGGTTTTCTGCATGTAGACATGGCCCTGTCTGCAAAGATGTTCCTGGCAGAGGTAAGAGCACTTCCCGCAGCAACATGGCATTGCCAAACCCTTCCGACCATTTCCAGAGGAAGCAGCTTCTGGAAACATCTTCCTCTGGAAACATCATCCTCCACCCACTCCCTGACCTGGGTAACGTTTGCCTATTGGAAAAGTGCAAGGTGAAGGTCAGGCCCAGCTGCCTGGAGGCAGGTCCTAGTCAGAGGAACCAGGGTTGCTCTGCCTGGAGCCTAGCTTGTCTGAATCCGCTTAGCAGGAGCGAACGTATCCATTACCTTGTGTTTTCCACTCACAAAAGGATATTTGCAAAGGGATGTTAAAAAGCAGATTAATGAGCAAGACATTAAGAATTAAAACAACAAAAATCTGCACGGTAAGTAGAGCTGCTGTCAAATAGTGTTCCCGAGGGAGAAAATACCCTTCCCCCTTAACTTCTTAATAAATCCATGATGATTAATGCCATTGCAGAGGAAATACTATTATTACAAATACATTGATGATGGCAGAGCTGCAGAATTAATAACACTGGGTGTCACTTAACTAATTAGCTGGTGTTTTCAACAGGCCCATTATTCAGATGCATTAAAACTGAACCTTACATTGTATCGTCCTCTGGGCTGTCTCTGTTGCAAGGGGACGAAATGAGAAGCGTCCCCTTCTTTTCGGCCAGAAGCCCTCTCACCTTGGCACTGTTGTTCAGCTGAGCTGCCCTCTTTTTGGCAGCGCCTCTCGAAGCCATGGGAAGCTGGTGATGGAGTGTCCTGCGGTGCCTGAGAGGAGTAGCTGCAGAGGGCAGAGAGCGGGACCAGGACCTGGTGTCTCCAGGCTGTCCTCAGTCCTCCAGGGCTGGCTGGCCCCAAGCTTGCAGCCAGCTCAGACTGTGGGCAAAGGCTTCGACCGCTTGGAAACCTGCTCATCGCTCCCCTCATGATTTCAGGGCTCTGCTCTTCTAGTTAGGTTTTCCAGTGCCCCTTTTTGCTGCCCTTCCCATCTAATGCAAAAGAGCAAAAAACAGCAGATCCTCATTAGCTGGGTGTTTACTTTGCACGTTGCTCGTTAGCATTTACATGCTGGGAAATCCTGATAGCTGGCTGTCCATCAAAGTTAACTGTGTGAGTGGTACATGTCTAATGGACTAACTGGGTTTGAGCAGGAGCTGGAGGGAGACGAGCTGGTTGAAAGTGCTTGATACATTGATGCTGCACTGGTCACCAAGATTGTGGGGACCACTTTCTCACCTTGGGAAAGCTGCCTCCTGTTGTCAGGTCTCAGAGCTGTGGACAGCCTTGGGTGCGATTCAGCTGGTGGTGATGGAGGGGAACCAGGCTGGAGGGGGAGGAAAGGAGTGAAAAAAGCATCTCTTTGCCCCCAGAGTTCCCTCTCCCTGCCCCAGCTAGCTCCTCTCCTCCCACCTCCAGACTCCCCCTCTGCAGCGCTGGCCCTTAGCTCTGGATCCTTGTTCTCCCAGCGTTTGCTTTCTATCTGCTGCTCAGCTGTTGCTCTCCTGGGCCTGGTCTCTCCATCGGGTAGATCCCTCAGCTGGTCGTCTCCAGCCAGGCAGAAAACAGGCTGCCTTCCCCTGTAACACACCAGTTAGTTAGCAAGGTGGGTTTAATGGGTGAGTATCTACCAGCACGGACTTAGCCTGGCATTGCCTGCACCCAGGCCGTGGCACCGTCTCTTCCCATCCTCCACCTTTCCTGATCCCATCTGCTGCTCTGCGCTGAGACAAATGAATCCTGACACTGCCAGAGGGCTCCTTTCAGTGCCTTCAAATTAACACATACTTAAAATTCAAATGCAAATAAATTTTTAATTCCCTTAATTAAAATTATTTTCTCATTAGAGCTGAATAATGGGATTTGAATATTAGAAATAATGGGATGTGCCTGGCTTCCTGGGACACGCATCGACCCCGTGTTGGAGCAGGGTGAGGCAGCGGCCGCGGAGTGAGAGCCCGGGGCGGCGCTGCCCTTGTCCGGGGAGCCTGAGCGCGCCGGCGCTCTGCCACCCCTTGTGCCTCCCGGCAGAGGTGGCAAATCCCTCCCGGGGTGTGGGGCAGCTCCAGGGACATCGGCACGGTGCTTCCCTCTTGCAGGGCATGGGATGTGCCGGGAGGGACCCGCCGCCCCCGCGCTGCTCCCTGGCCCGAGGGACGGATCCTGGCTCTCGTTCGTGCTGCAGGGACCGTGCGAGCTTCGGGCAAGCCTGGGCAAGCGTGGAGCGAGAGTGTCCCTGCACCAAACCGCTGCAGCCCCACGACAGGCGGGTGAGCAGCGGCGGAGGCTCCCTTGGTGCCCCCGGCCTCGAAACACCTCTGCCCCGGCCCTGCCGGGCTGCTCTCGCTGGCAGGTTGTCACCCGCTTCGGCTGTGGCGCTGGTGAGATGCGCAAGATCCACGAGATCCACGTACGGTGTCCTTGGTATTCATATGAATGCAAAAAAAGGGAAAATAGATGGCAGCGCTATAAACAGTGATACTTTAATCAGCTCTTGCTGCCCAACACCATCCCAGCACCTGGACTCTTGGACGGGAGATGCAATAGCAAAGAGATCAGATTGGCTCTGATCTCGCCTGGTTCAGCTGAAGGACTGGTGCGTGGAAGCAGAGATGGTTGCACTCAGGGTTTCTAAAACGTCCCCTCTTGCACCTGTGCCGTCTGTGATGCTCCCGTCTGCTCTCAGCCTCTGCCTCACGTTTTAGTGTCTTTGGAAGCTTTTAATGCATCTTTTAAAATTAATAATAATATACCCATTAAAAGACTGCAGGATCAATGAGTTGTTCTTGAATGAGGTGAAGAGCCCTGCGTGTACGGCTTGGTAGAATTTATTAGCGTGTGTATTTGCATTGCTTACAGAGCGCTTGTTAGATGCTGTACACAAAATGATTTGTATAGATCCCTGCCACTTGCAGCAATCCAGCCCGGAATCATTAAAAAGCAATTGCATTAATCATTTATTAATTATTACTGAAGTATTTATGCAGTTAAATGGTGCCTTCATTTCAATTGTTGTCAATTTTTTACCAGGCTTTGCTGTGTCAACGAAACCCAGAAGTGCCCAACGCATCCTGCTGACAGCTCGGAGGCTGCGCAACAGCTTTGGGTGCGTCCCCAGGGCCCTCTGCGCACCCCCGAAGAGGAGCCGTCCGCGGGACGGGGGGCGGCAGGGGGACGCGTCGGCGCGGCCTGGGACGTCTCAGCTCGCGGCACCGGCGGCACTTGGGGCGCGAAAGCGCCCGGCAGGGCTCGGCTCGGCTCGGCTCTGCTCGCTCGACCTGTCGGCCCGTTTCCGGCACCGCTGCCCGTGGCTCCCGGCCCTGCCAGAGGTCCGGGCTCGCTGCCGCTCGCCACAGCCCCTCGGCCCTACGGCTCCGGCGCCCGCCTGCGCGCTCGCTCGCTCGCACACCAAGGTGGTCGTCTCATTAATCCCCGTTGCCACCCGCCGCCGAAAGGAGCTCCGCTACGAGCGCAGTGTCATCCGGCGCAGATGAACTGGGCTTTGGTGGGAATTCAATTGCACAGCTCTTTCTCGCTGAACATAATGCATTTTGGCGATACAGTAGCTTCAGTGCTAATGAGATGCATTTTAACTGCTGTGAAGACTGTATTTTCCCCTGCACTTAGTAGGCAGAATCCACATTAATTACAGTTTCAGTGCAGAAAAACCCACAGAGTCACTACCTACATTTTACTACTGGTAATAGCAGTTTCTTTGCATTGCTGGGGACATTATGGATTCACTTTTAAGCCACATTTTATACCAAACAACTTGATTGTGATAGCAAGGAGAAAACAATTCCACTTTACTCAGACCGCTCACACTGTGTTGTAAAAGTGTCATTTACAGCAGGGAGATGAATCAGACGCGTTTAAGTCGGAACATATTCAGAATAAAAGCGTTTATAGGAGTTGTTTTAAGAGCTGTTTTAAGGCATGAAAAACTCAGGGCTAAATTAAAACAGCAGCTCGAGGTCCTGCTGGGTCTCCTGGAAGACGACAGGCACTGGCTTCCCCTCTCGAGCTCCCAGGATCTGCTTGCCGGGCCCGAAGAGGAGCTGGCCCCGGGCAGGAGCCGGGCGAAGGCGGCGTGGCGATGCTGGCGGAGGCCTGCAAGCGGGTGGCGGGAGCAGGGCACCGCGGCGGGCAGCGGCTGTGGGGCAGCGCGTGGGCTGAGCTAGAGGGTGCCGAGGGATTGCGTTCTTCCAAGGAAAAATGCATTTGCTCTTTGATCTATTTTTGAAGGGGGGGGGTTGAACTCTCTGGCCCAGCAGCGCTGAATTTCCCTGGTAATAATAGGGAAATATCCCTGTAAAAACCCTGTTTCGACCCCCTTGCCCCCAAAGCTGTCCCTCCTTAGCAAAAGCCGGTTCATATTTCCAAATGGCTCAGCACAGACCGTGGACGGGAGCCAGCCTCGTCTGTGCCGCTCGCATCCATCCGAGGAAAAATCCCTTCCTCCTCGGTGAGGGCATTTCACGGGGCCTTCCCCAGTTTTGGTCCAGTGGCTGCGGTGGGAATTTGGACTCGGCACGGAGGAGCTGTGCGCAGCAGCAGCGTAACTGCTGCCCGCTGCCACTCTGCCGGCGTTTCGGCACTGCGGCGAAGCGCACATCGGCCACGCGTTGTGTCTCCCCCAGTTACGCTGCAGATCGACCCCGCAGCGTCTCAGGCACGTGGCTCCCGGCTCCCGGCAGGGCGGCACGCCGGCGGCAATGCCAGCCGAGGGAGCCGCCCCGGAGCTCGGCGCAGCTCTGCGGCGTCGCTCCTGCTCCTGCGTGAGCAAGCCGCCCTGCTGCGGGCGAGGCGCAGGAGCAGGCTGGCTCGTCGCTGCACCCCCCAGGTCGGCTCCGAGGGGTGACGCGGGGAGCGGGCTGGGGGGATGGCTCGGCTCCCACGGGGTGGGAGAAGCCGCCCGTGGGGGACGCTGATCCCTCCGCACTGGCGCCGCGGAGCCTCTGGGTGGCATCCAGCTAGAGCAGCCTTGGGGCTGCTCTAAAGGCCGGCTCCGAGGCATTGGCCTTGGGTTTGGGACTTTGCGAGTTTTTTCTTTATAGCCATTTCCCTCTCTGTATCCTCCGTGCGGTGGTTCGGGCTGTAAGACTGAAGCAGACAGCTTGAAAAAGCTGAACAGTTGTAAGCTGCATGAAGCACAAGTGTTCAATGAGGAGTTAGCAGTCCAAAGCACTGCAGAGGTATTTAATAAAAGATTGATCAAATGAGCTGTGGCATGCTGTATAAATCATTTTGTGACCTTCACTTAACGCCGAGGCCTCATCTGCTAATAGCTGGAAATCATTTGTAGCCTTCTATAATGCATCTCGGAAATTGTCATGAAAAAATAAAAACAATTATTTCTGTTAATCATTCATGTCTTTCTTTAAGTATTTATACGTGTTCCCTTCATTTAAAGTTCCCTTCACTTTCAGCACAGGGGAGAGCCCAAACCCATCTGTGCCAATGAACTGCAGAGCTCTGTAACCTTCCTGTGAACTGACATTAAAGCAGGGGACAAATAAACAAGTCGTTCCTCAGCACAGCTAGACAATTAGATTCTTGCTTTTTTGGCTGGAGGAAATGGCTGAACAGACACAGATGTATTTGCTTTTGAAATGCTTTGATTATTGGGCATGGCTAAAAATTTAGTATCATGCACAAGTGGGAAGAAGTCTTATTTTTCTATTTAGCTTCCCTGAGGAGCGGCAGTGCATGAGGAAGAAGAGCGGATGGTACCCGTAGCTAGCTGCAGTGGGATTAGCAAGGAAAGGAGAGGGTCTTTTGAAAATGGGTTGGCATGTAGAACTGAGGAGAGAAATACATGGTCTCTGTGTAAAGTAAAGAGTGCATTTTGGTGAAAAGCAGTGAGAGGGATCTCATCCTGCTTTTTCCTTCATTCCCTCGTTGCTTCTGAAACAAATGCTGATCTTTTTCCAAAATGTTTGAGGTTTTTTGGGTGGGTATTTATGGATAAAACAGAAGCAGGGGCTCACAGCTCTGTCGTACCCCTGTTGCAGGCTCCCTGTTTACTGAAGCTCACAGCAAGAGGTTGGTTAAGGGGGGCCAGGCTTCCTAGCGTCCTTTGCACCTCAAGCCTGCTGGATGCTTTTGAAGACGTGACAAGCAGGCAGGTGCTGAGACCCCAAAACCTGGGTCCTTCTGAAAAATCAGGCCTGTGTTTCAGGCAGTCGTACCCTGATGTCTGATGCTGCTCTGGACTTCGTGGTGGCCCATTGTGCTGGGTGCCCTCGGGGTGAGGGCAGAGGCTAGAGCGCTGGTGAGCAGTGCAGGCTTTCACAGGGCTGCCAAACCCAAGTATTTGCAAATGGGAGCCCAATTCCCAAAGAATCATCAGGTTTATTTTATTTGGGACAGGATTAAAAAAATAAACAGAGACTCATTGTCCTTTTACTTTCTTGCTGGTTCCAGGTGCACCTGAATTGCAATTTTTAGGTGTTCTCTGCAGTAACAATGGCTGAAAATGTACCAATTTTAAAAAACAGGAATGCAAGAGTCTCTGATAATCCCGGGATTCCAGGAGCCAGGGCTTTCAGAAACATGGAGAGGGGGATAAAATCCCTGTGCTGTCTGTCCGCAGCCGCAGTGCACTAGATGGAGCTACAGGATAGCCGGCTGCCCAGTGGCGGCCCAGCTGCTCTGGATCCATAACCCATCAGAGGAGGATGGCTGGACACAGGGAGCTGATTAGGGTGACCTGAACTGAAGACATCTGTGGGCACCTCACTCATCCCAGCAAAGCCCCCAGGATGCGTTAGGCTGACCACATCTGATGCCTGCTCTCCGGTTTTGCTCCTTGCACGCGTGAACAGTTCTCGGTGCACAATCCAGAAACGCCCACATGCCAAGAGCGTTCTCCCAAACTGCCCAGCGCACGGTTTGTGGGGGGTGTTGGTGCTCACCCACAGGCTGTAATGCAAATCGGTTTATCTGTCTACTTGATCCTTTCCTCAGTCTCCCTCACTAGGATGGGCAGCACCAGGAACCCTCTTAGAAGCCCTATTTCAGACACTGTAGGGTAACTGCTCACTAATAACTCCTGCTTTGAGGAAGTACTTCAGGCTGGGAGCAAGTGCTGAAGGCCATCGCATCTTGTAGCAGAGGGAAGGGTGGGAGCTCTGCTCTCCTTGTGATCCCAATGTTATCCTAAAGACACACTGAGAGTTCAGGTGCCTGGGGCTGCTCCTGAGCATGTGGGGGACAGTGACACTACTGGCAGTGATGGTCAGGAGAGGTTTAGCTTATATCCAACACTGATTTATTGAAACCTGCCTTTTTGTTTGTATGAATATTGTTGATTTTCGACCAAAAAATGTTGTCAGGAAGGTTTCTTGGGCTTGGGATGGGGCTTCTGATCTGAGAAGAGAACCGTTACCCTCCAGAGTCACTGCCACCAGGGTGCTAGAGTACAAGGACTCCAGGTTGAACTTCTACACTCACAAGGCCATGAATTTGGGTCCTAAGAGGGTGCTCAGAAATCCCAGCTACTTGGGCTGTGTATCTCTGGAGACCTCCTTTTTTTTCCCGGAGTGGAACAGCATAACCTTAAAGAAAGACCTCCAAAATGTCTGAGTTGAGAAAAATCAATTTGCGGGTGCTGTGAGGCACCAATTTTTTTCACTTCATCAAGAGTTGCTTGAGGATGTGAAGGCATTTGTCTTGCCCAGATTTATCTGGCCTCTCAGCCTTTTTTACTGGGAAAGTACCACCATTCTCACTTTGCCAGCTGGGGCTCAAACAAGGTCAATGTTAACTCTTTGCACTTAGCAGGTGAGGCCAGGCCAGGCCAGGAGCACCTGCTGTCCGCCTACTCAATTAAATGCTCTTATCTCACTGCCTCAGTGAAAAATTGCTGGATGAGTCAAGGACCATTTTCTGGGTCAGATATGCTATCTAAAATGCCAGTTCCCCCTTCTTTCCTCTACCAGCAACCAATCTGCCTGTCTCTTCCAACAGCCCCATGTGAGAAGCAGGCATGTACCCTTCTCTTCAGTCTCTGGACAGCAAGGTGGTGGTAGATATTCCTTGCAGCTGGCCTCAGGGATGACAGTCCCCCAGATGTGGTGTCAGAAATGCTGGCTCCAGCTCTGTATGTCCAGGTGACAGCAGCAGCCTCCAATTTTAGCAAGAAAGTCATCAAAGGACCTACTGATTTTACACTGTAGCAGGTACCCTTTCCTAGACTCACTAGGGGTACCCAGCCCTTCCTGGGCAGCTGCAGGGTTGGGAGAGAGGCTGGGTCCCTTGCTCCAGCTGATGCATGGCTCCCATGTTGCTCCAGCTGGGAGGTCAGCCTGGGCTCTGCAGGCAGATGCACTCTTGGTGGTGTCTTGGTCTGCTGCCCTGGCTGCACTAGCACTGAGGCTGTGTGAAGGGTACAGCTGTCCTGCCCCAGCAATCAGGAATAGTGGGAATCACAGTTGCTGGAGAGGGTTGCAGCTTGCAGATGAAAAGGAGAATGGAGGGGAACTCATTTCAATTGTCAGAAAGGTAGAAATACCTATCAGAAGTGGGGAAAAAAAACAGTAAAAAAATGAATCTGGAGGAATTTGTATGAGGGTGGAGATTTCACCATTTCTTTAAATGAAACTTGCTCCCAGGTTCAGGTGGCCTAAATTCTTAATTCTTCTGGTAGACACCTGTGAAGGTTAAATGGAAACCAATAGGAAGCACTGGGTCCAGTTATTAAGAGGGAGGGAAAGAAAGCATGCTAGAGGAGTGGTTCTGGTGGAGCTTTTTGCTATCTCTGAAGGTTTTAGCTCTTCAGCAAAATCCCTGTTTTCAGTGATTTTTGAGTTTATTTAAGAAAAGAAAGATTTTATTTAAAAGCCTATTTATAAATGGGACTAGAGCCCTAAATGTGACTCCAGAGAAAAAAAAGACTGCTTTCTGTTGAACTGGGAAGATGATGAAGATGGGGCTACTAGCAAGTTCCATCTGGTTGTTATTGCTTGTGGGGAAGGGCCCTTGTGCTGATACTCTAAGCTTAGCTGCTCTGCTGTGCTTGTGGCCCTCACTGTGGAGTCTCAGCCTAGACTCTACTTCCAGGTAAGGCTCTGCTGTTAGGAATTTCCAACTGTTTGTTACTTTTTGCATGAAAACCTTGCTGAACTTGTGGCTGCTGATGTGAGCTGCTGAAAGCTTTCATGGGAACGTGTCAGCTGGTGAAATCTTTGCTGGGAGAGAGGTCTGTGAGGCTGATTTCAGCCCTGTGTCACAAGTTATCCCTGACTGCTCTGCTTCCCTCTGCCCTTTTTTGCCCCCAAATGTAGATCTACTTTGGGGTCTTTGCTGCAAAGAAATGGTACCCATCTGTTCAGCCTGTGTGGATTTCTACTTTAATTCTCATTTCTGTGTCCTCTGCACTAACTGTATCAACTGGGAAGAGAGACTACCTTGCAAATGGTGTACGCTAATAGCTGTTCTCACTGTAGTTCCCCAGAAGCACTGAAAATCTCATAAGCAGCCTGGCTTAGCCTGAGTATTAGCCCAGTTTTATTCACCAAAGGGGAATGGATATTTTGCATCTCTTTCAGAGAAGCAATCATGATTTTGATTCTTCTTTGCAATGAATTGACCATGACAACTTTTCTGGTTCACTAGCTCCACAGGTCTGGCCACAGAAATTGTTCCTGTTCTGCTACTTGAAAGCAGATGGCAATTTATTCTGTAGTCATGTTGAAATAACATGTATTTCTGTGTCTCAGTAGATGGATGGTCAATAGGGAGCAGTCCATCTTCATGTAATTTTAAATATCTTCCAGCTAAATAGAGGATCCAAATGCAAAACCCCACGCTTAGAGGCTTACAAATCTACATGAAGTCCCCTTGGAGGAGCTGGGCTCCATAAAGTAGTGACTGGAATCGAGAGACATAAATATCATATTTTCATCTGTGGCAGCTATAACCTTGCTTGAAAATTGTTCATGGTATTTAGAAGGAATAGAGACTCATTTGGCTTGTTCCATCAATATAAAAGTTGCAAAGACAGGACTGAGGAAGTAGTTCTGATCATGAAACAAACTGTGCAAAAGACTTGAAAAGGCAGCTGGATGTCATCAGACACCAAAAATGTTATTTTCAGGTCTTTCTAGCAGGTTATTTATGAGGAATGGATGTTCCCATACTCTTTGGAAAAGAGCAGAGCTGGCGGGAAGAGACATCTTTTTGCATTCATTAGAAAATGATGTGCCATGTTTTGCTGACCCTTTTATTTGGGATGAGCTGGGAACCCCACTGGAGCAGCAGGGAGTGATGGTGTCCACAGACAGGAGAGTAACACTGGGACACTCGGGAGGCTTTTATCCTGGAGCGCAGAGCTGGAGAGTCTCAGTTATGGTGCCAAGCAACAAAGTGCCTCACGCGCAGTCTCAATAGGTGTATTTTGGGAGTCTAGGCTCAGACTGGGCCTCCAAGTATGGCCATGTACCATGCAACCGTTGTCGGGTAAGCAAAGGTCTGATCCTCCGTAGTCCAAACTTATCACAGTGATGGTAAGCTCAAGGTAGGTGCAGTAATAATGCTCCTTCTCCCTCTCCAAGGTCAGCTATCTATTTTTGGTTTTTAGGGAGTCAAATCATATTTATGAATAATTTATTCTACAAACTTTTTTGACTGTCAACAAAGTGATTTGTGAATAAAGGTTTTCATTACCTGGCTGGCTCTGTGGATGGATGAATAATATCTATCAAATAAATTATTCATCTCTTTTTCTCCTTGCCATCATCAGATAAATTCCTTGTGATTTATATTTGTTCATTATTCATCTAGCTACAAGAACCAGACATTGGAGATGGTTTAAGGGCTAGATCTGCTTTATTGAAACCAATGGCAAAGTTATTGAAACTGGAGGCTGTAGCAACAAAGATCTCATCCCATGTAGTCTGAGTGCCCTCAGAGCAGTGGTGCTTAGAGCTGCTACATAAGCAGCAACAGTCCTGGAGCCCATGCTGAGGGCAAAGCCACGCTCTCCTGCTCTGATACCTGAGCCCCGACTTTTTGATTTCTCCTGAAATGTCAGAGGGGCCCGTGGGCTACTTCTTGCCAGAAACCATGGGCCATGGGTTAGGGGTGCCCCTCTGGATGGCTGATAAAATGTCTCCATTGGCCAGGTTGTGGTTGCAGCAAATGGCCACATGTGCTCTTGGAGGGTGTAATCCCCCTAAGGCGCCTGGTGTATTGGAGTCCAGGGATAGCAGAGACTGCATCACCTAAACTCTGGAGGGAGACTATCAGTCCTTGTAGCAGCTTTTGCAGTATTTCTCATAACATGGGGAGCCTGAAACCATAATCCCCCCCTTCCCTGGGCTCCCACTCTCCAGCCTCCTCAGGCTGCTTTTTGTTCCCTGACAAAGCTGTGCCAGCAGCCTGGTCTAGAATGCAATGAGATGGAGACAATGGCCATGTGCCAAAGGCCAGGGAGGTCTGCACATGGTGTCGCACCCTCCAGAATCGGGGTGCTGCTGGACTCAGGTGGGCACTTCGATGAGGGTGATGAGAAATGAGCCCAGTTCACCTCCTTGGCTCCTGGTGCTGATGGGACTCTCTGGGTGACTGCCACTGAGATCAGGGCACCAGGCCTGCAGGGGTTCACTTGGGGCAACCCCTGTAGGGGTAGATTTTTCCAGTATCTTCTCTTCTAGCTCCATCATCTTTTAAAACAGGTGAGTGAGCAGAGGGGAGGCAGAAAGGTATCTGTTTTTTTCCCTTCTGATCAAAGGGCTGGTACTTGATGTGCTTGGGACTTTGCTGCTTCCTAGCAGTCTCTTGTTTAAAATATTCCAGCAACAAGAATGCAGGCCATGCACCAGTACAGGTTGGGGGCTGACCTGCTGGAAAGCAGCTCTGCAGGGAAAGACCTGGGAGTGCTGGTGGACAACAAGTTAAGCATGAGGCAGCAATGTGCCCTTGTGGCCAAGAAGGCCAATGGTATCCTGGGGTGCATCAGGAAGAGTGTTGCCAGCAGGTCGAGGGAGGTGATCCTCCCCCTCTCCTCAGCCCTGGTGAGGCCACACCTGGAGTACTGCGTCCAGTTCTGGGCTCCCCAGTACAAGAGGGATGTGGCACTACTGGAGCAAGTCCACCGAAGGGCTACAAAGATGATTAGGGGACTGGAGCATCTCTCTTATGAGGAAAGGCTGAGAGAGCTGGGCCTGTTTAGCTTGGAGAAGAGAAGGCTGAGAGGGGATCTTATCAACATGTACAAGTATCTGAAGGGAGGGTGTCAAGAGGATGGGACCAGACTCTCTTCAGTGGTGCCCAGTGACAGGACGCGAGGCAACGGGCACAAACTGAAACACAGACAGTTCCATCTGAACATGAGGAAAAACTTTTTCACTGTGAGGGTGACAGAGCACTGGAAGAGGTTGCCCCGAGAGGTTGTGGAGTCTCCTTCTCTGGAGATATTCAAAACCTACCTGGACGTGATCCTGTGCAACGTGCTCTAGGTGACCCTGCTTGAGCAGGGGGGTTGGACTAGATGATCTCCAGAGGTCCCTTCCAGCCTCAACCATTCTGTGATTCTGTAACTTTCCAGTGATGCTAGAGGAGGCAGGAGGACAGGACTGCATTTGGCTCCACTACAAAAAGAAGCAAAGAAAACTTTCATACAGAAGCTGACCAAAGGAATAGAAACATGGGAGATGTCTCTTGCTCTTGCTCAGAAGTGACCTTTTGTTTGTCCATCTGGTTTACAAGCATTATGTTATTCCCCAGTCCTGCCATTGCAACAGTTTCAAACTTTTGCTTTCTTGCTTTATTCCAATTCAGAAAAGTGTCTGCAATTATTTTCTTAATAATGGGAAAAGCATCTTTCAATCACTCTTCCATAGCTCAATGGCAAGTGAAAATGTTCTTCAAACTCCCCTTCCTCCCCAAAAAACTTCAGGCAGAAAACAAAGTTTCACCTTTTAAAAAGTGAATAGCTTGGAAAGTTACCTGCATGTGAACGGCAGAGGTGATAACAGAGCTTGTTTTGTAACCTTAGGGCTAGTGCGCTTTGCCAAACACCTGCTTGTAGTAACAGGGTGATCTACACAACATGTTTGCAGAGAGCCTTAGAAGACTAGAAAAGACTTTGATTTTTATTTATTTTATTTTTTTTTTCCCCATTCACGACATCTAACACGACAATCTCAGCTGAATGATCAAATACAGACATAAGCATCAAGATTCAGCTGGAAAGAAGAAATGACAACTGAAGAAAAAAAATGTAACTGAGGCAGATGAAAGGAAATCCATCCTCCACAGACAGAGAGGAGGCAGAGAGTGCTGGTTATTCTTCATTTAGCGTTTCCTGGCCTGAACACACAATGCATTCAGGCAAAGGCTGGACTCCAGCTCACAGGCCACCTGTCTCCGAGAGAAGTCAGAGTGCCATATTGCAGCAAAGGCTTTCTCATGTGGTGTGTGGGGTGGGAGCCTCACAAGCCTGCAGTCCCTGAGTTCTGTGATGGAGCTTGCTTTGCAGCCTGGTTTGATCAAAGTGACGTAGGTACCTCATGTAACAGTACCTGACTTTTCAGGAGGCTTATGCTTGCAGGTAGGGCTCTGTGGAAGACTTGATCCTTCTGTTTGTGTGCTAGCTGGTGCTAGTAACCTCGGGGAGACAGAAGCCCCTGTCTCTCCCTGTTCCTGTTTGCCCAATGTCATGCTGAGGGTGTAGCACAGACACAGCCCTTGCTCCGAGCCTTCGCTACCCACTGTGAACCGGCACAGCTCTGCTACCTGCACGCTGGCGCTGCATCCCTCAGAGACGTCTGTTGCCATGGCTAATGAGGGCTTCTTCCCACATAAAGAGCTCGGGAAGGCTCATTCAAAAGTTTTTCTCTTTAAAACCTTGGACTGTTTCTCTTTTTCTTTCTCTCCAGGCTCCACTTGGGACTCTCCTCTGACTGGCTCCAGTGAACATGTACAGGTAGGTCTTGTGCTAGCTTTCATGATAAAGACTCTATGCAGGCTATCCCACTACTATGCATTTCCATCCTTTGGTTCTCTCTTCAAGAGTATTTTGAATACACTGGCCCTGAATACTTGGTGTTTTATCCTGTATTTGCAGCATATAGCCCACTGGGTTCTGGTTTGTGACTGGCGCTTCATAAAGCTGAGTCATAATCTGGTCCCCTGTCCTGCAAAAGCAGCCAAGCAAAAGATGCAGACTCTGGGCTAAAAGACCATCCTTGGCAATTCTGGTGCCAAATTCTCTCAGGGAAGCAGAGAGGAGATGTGGTCCAGGCTTTGCCCTATGGAAGAAGCCAGGCTGCGAGAGGGAGCCTGGTATTACACTCCCCCAGAGGAGGTAACGATGGAAAGACTGCTAGTCCACATCAGTCTGGCGCTGGCTTTGCTCCTGGGCAGTCCTGCTCAGCTAGAGCCTGGTCAGAGGGGTGGCACAGGCCTGCTCTGTGACACTGGGTGCTTGAGCCTGCGGCTCCCCTCCCTGCTGGGGTACCCTGCAGCAGTACCCCAGTGCACTGGCTTTGGAGGCTGTCATGGGAAGAGTGCTTCAAAATGCTTGCTCAGCTGCTGTAATCTGTATATCTGCTAGAGAAAGTTAATATAGCAGTGAGCAGGAAACCTTCATGCCTAAAGGACGTCTTGGAATATGATTTCTGGAGTGATTTTCTTCTTCCTGTCAACTGTCTAATCCAGGGGACATATCAATCTTTGAGTCTTTTCAAGCTCCGAAATGTATTTCAGCAGGAATCATTTGTCTTGTGCTCCTGTTTGGGATGGGGTGGAGGCTGGAAGAAAAAGGAGCATGGGGTCTGCTCTAGAAAGGAGTGCTGAAGGATGATATTCTCCCTTGTTTTCTGCTTGCCTTTTGCCTGGCACCCAAGGTACCTGCTGCTTTCCTGGGGTGTGTAGGACCCTCACCCAAGAGCTGATCCATTGAGAGCTGGTGCTGTAGAGGCTGCAAGAGTCTTTTGCACAAAATTAAGACCTATTTGAGTCTCATTTTTCAAAGCCCAGAGGGTCGCAGGAGCATTCATGGGGGACAAGCAGTCTTGCTCTCAAGGCTCAACCAGGGAGCACACCTCTTGCTTGGGCCTCCTCCAGGTTGGCACTGCCAATGTGATCAGGGAAACTGCTTCTTTCCTTCTTCCCTTCCTTCCATCAAGGGCAGGGAATGGCCTTTGCCACCAACTTTCCCACCTGCAGCTCTGTGTGGGACTGATGGGTGAGGGGGTATCAGGCTGTCCTATGCCAGGGAGGTACCATCCCACTGGTTGAAGCCAAAGGAGGCCTGGGGGTGAGTGGCTGGATTTTGGGGTCTGCTCAGGCTGCCCTCCCTGGCACCCCAAATCAGTTTAGCACCTGTATTTTTGCTGAAGGTTAGAAACATTCCTAATCTTCCCTGGGTCCCACAGAGAGCAGAGGGAGGGAGGGATGGATAGAGCAGCGCTTGCTTTAGGGCACTGACCTCTTCTGGCAGCTGAAAGCTGTGTGTGTGTCTAAAATATGTGCAGCTTGGCTCTGTGGCCTACACAGCTGGCTCTCTTTATCCTTGATCTCCCTAACAGGCAATTCTGATTCACTGATACTCTCCCATGAATGTCATCAGAGGAAAGCAAGCAGAAGCACTTCACCAAGGTTCTGGATGAGGGAAAGAGGAGGTGAAACCAACCCTGCATCAGGCCTGAGGCATCCAACCCAAAAGGAGGCTGACTCCACAGTCTGGCAAAGGGCTTCAACCTGTTTGGGAGCATCTCTGTAAGGGGAGCTGCTGGGCAGCAGGACTGTGATACGCCTGTTCCCGTTGTAAACTGTTACTGATGAGTGCCCTGAAATTCAGGCAGACAGACATAAACAAGTAGGTATGCTGGCTTGATCTGCACTGATTGGTTCCCCTCAAGCATACGTACTGTGCAAAGGATTTGAATGTGCATAGGAGAGCAGAGCTGCCGGTATCTGATGAGCTGCAAAGGTTGTGTTGCCTCATGGCTTTATGTTCCCTGAGCCCTGGATTTCAGGATGGGTCACCTTGCTCTTCTGAGATGTAGCTGTTGAGCTGGGGTGCAATGAGCTCAACACACAGAACAGGAGCTGCAAAGGCAGCTGTGAGCCTGAATCCTATCAAATCAATGGGAATTAGATATGTGTATGGTTCTGCAGCTCTGCTTCGCAGTGATCTTGGCATATATCAATAGTAGAGCTCCAGGGACAAGTCAGCAGGATGGAGGACCACATGCCACCTGTATTCAGGCAAGGCTGCTCTGGCTTTAGATGGGCAAACTTTTCAATGTGGTGACTGACCTGGAACCAGGGGGAAATTATTCCAGGTAGGACAAGTGCAGACATGTCTGCCTTTTGTTGTGCTTGTTGTTCTTTCAGCGGATAAATGCAGTGGGTACATTGATACGCTTGCTTCAGCTCCCTTGACTCAGGTTGTGAAAGGTGAAACCTCTTATACCTGTGCTCTGGAGACATCTGCCAGCTCTTGGCCACTGTTTGAGCAATAGCATCAGGCACTCCTGGCTGCCTCAGTCCTGTCGTAAGCTTGTTTGGGCTTCTGTGAGCTTGCAGTGGTGCTTAAAACATGTATGAATGTTTCAGCCATTATTCCCTCATTTCAAAAGGTCTCTAGACAAAGAAAAGGCAATGACATGTCTCCTAGACCTGTGCAACCAAGGAGTCTTATCCTACAGGCCAGACTAACAGCATCTCAGAGAAACCAGGCTTATGATGATGGGTGAGACCTGGCTCTGTGTGGGAACTTTGGTTCAAGCGTGCAAATAGCTGCCATCCATGCAACAGATCAAAGTTGCTCTGCAGAGCTGGTTTTTGGGGGTACTGAGTTCTCGTGGTTGCAGTCCTTGCTAACAGCTGTCAGTCTATCAAAAAATGTGGAAAAATAGTCATTCATGGTTATGGCAAACAATCTCACAGGAAGTTGGGAGTTGCATTCGCTCATTTGACTTGCATGATAAGGTTCAGAGCTATCTTGAACTTCAGCCTGAGGTTGTCTCTCTGGCCAGCATTGGGAACCACATTGCTAAGGTGTTCCCTTGGGTTACTTGGCCTCTCAAGATATAGAGGTGACACTGAAAAGTTTTGGGCTAGAAACTTTACTGTCTGCTCATCCTATTTATGGTTCCCTGCAGTCTCAGTTTGTTACCGCAATTTGCTGGGATATTTTCTGATCACCTCAAATTAACCAGGAGACAGTTGCATTGCTCTATTATTAGCTGCTGTGTCTCCTGCAAATGTTGGAAACAGGCACCACAAATGCAGGTTGGCAGGTGGATGGCTCAGGAAGATGAAGACTAGTGGGTCAACTGCTGTGTGTGTTCCTCCTGACAAAGATTTGCAGACCTCTGTCTTTCAGCATCTCTGGCAGAGAGGCCCAGAAAAGTGCCTAAGAAACATGCCTGGTCTCATGATGTTCAACAAGACAGTGCCTGTGGAAAAGCAATAATGGCTAGAAGTAATGATGCTTGCTGCTTCCAGAGTCTCTTATCTGTGAGTGCTTTGTAAAAGTGTCACCTCCCTACCACCAAGAGAAAGTTGATTATTAATCCGTCCTCCAGAGCTGAGAGGGCAATTGGTGTCTGGACAGGCTTTGTGCCTCTCTAAAGGTCACCTGGAAAGCTGCTGAAGGGAACACAGGGGCCTGACCCTCAGCTGTAACTGATAGGCCAAACTTTCTGAATTCCCTTTGCATGACTTTGTGTGTGTAGGTCCTTGATTCAACAATTTTTCATGGTCCGATTTCCAGTAGGTATGCACGAAGCTCTGCGCTTGGCTGTCAGACTCCATCCTCTGAAGACAGCTGTTAAGGGCAGCCTGGTTATCACCTTGCTGGTGATGCAGACCCAAAGCTTCACCTGAGTGTGGCTGGGTACAGGTTAGAAAACCAGGTCGCTCCACCAGTCTTGTCTCCTTTGTTTCATTGCCTTCTGCTTGTTCTCCCGTGCTCCCCAGGGAAGAGCTTCTCCCTGATCAGGGTAGTTCTGGATGCCTGGGTGGAGCAATGTCATGGGTCATGAGATCAGCACCCTTCAGCTGTTGAGGGCCATGGGCACTGGCCATGGAAGTGCTCCTTGCTGATCTTTCCAAAGCACAGGGCAAAAGCTGCTGTGCAGGCGCTGCTACTAGAGCTAACCTGCCCCAGAGACTGCTCAAGGCTGTTTGCTCTGTCTTTGGATCAGACAAGAAGATTTTTAGATTTTTTGCTGCTGAATGGTACAGGCTAGATGTGCTATTGCACCTGAGGATGATGAGAGGCAGTTTTCCTGTAGGCAGACTTCAGGCCTGCTCATTAAAAACTTCATTTCCTTTTGGCTTCAAAGAAAGTTTTCCAAGTGGGGCCTGTTTGGGGGTGGGGGCAGTTTAGCAGTAGCTCCAGGAGGTTTCCACTGAAATGTGTCTCTCATGGTAAAGCACAGGTGTCTTTAGCTCAGCTGCTGGAGCTTTCAGTTCACCAGTAAGTTTTTTCTAACATTCACATTTTACACAGAATATTCTGCAGCTTGCTTGAAATTAAAAATGTAAGAGTTGGGCAAAATAAATTGTATTTAATATCAAATTAAATAGTCCAATGGATTCTGCACTGATGGTATTCTGAATTTTCATATTTTAATCAGTAAACCCCTCTGTTCATGATAGTTTATCTGAAACTGTGGCAGAACTTCTTTCTAGTAGCACTGAAATGGCACAGAATTTGGTAGACTTGTCTCAGCTTTTAGGCCAGGCTCTCTGCAGTGCAGAGAGGGCCTTGGCTGTGCTGCAAGTATACTTGGTGGGGCCAATTCTGACTCCAGATGAACAACAGTAGGTAAGGAGAATGTCCACCTGGAGTCGAAGTTATGTAGGTATAAAATTGGTTGATGGAAGATAACTTGATAGGGACCAGAAGATAAGCAGTCTTTTAAACAAGAAAGGTGGTAAGCCATGTTTCTTGGAAACCAAGCATAAACTGCAGTTTCTGCAGGCAGGTGAAATTGTTAGTCAAGCAGTTCATCTTTCCTTTTCCTAGCATCATCT
The DNA here is from genome assembly GCF_036417845.1 of Apteryx mantelli. Taxonomy (NCBI): domain Eukaryota; kingdom Metazoa; phylum Chordata; class Aves; order Apterygiformes; family Apterygidae; genus Apteryx; species Apteryx mantelli. Next base: position 247,950 of record NW_027118804.1, read on the forward strand.
TTCAGCTGTTTTCAGCATCACTTTTTAAATGAAGACCAAGTGGACAGATTTCCCAGACTCTCTCCCTTTCTGCCTGATAACACAGTGTCCCTGAGAAGTGGTGCCTTGGAACTAGGGGCCATCTGCAGCTTCTAGGCAGGAATAACATCTCCCTTGGCTCCAGGGGGCACAAGATGAATCTCAGCCCTTGGCACTGCCTCACTGGTTTAGTGCATTGCTGATGGGAAGATCTTTTCTTGTGAGCTGGGCAATGCACTCCTTTGCTCAGCTTAATGGCATGGATGGTGTTGAAAAGCTGAGGCCAGCTTGTCCTGGAGCAGCGCTGACTCATTCTCTCCAGCTCCTCTCAGTCCGGGCCTCTCCATGCACTGCCAGGTCTCCTGCCTGCTGTTTCCTGGTTCTCCTCTCTGGGGTGACTCCATTCCTCCTGGCCCTGCCAATTGCCCCAGGTACAGGGGGGAAATTGCAGATTTTTTTCAAAATTGTTTTCCTCTCAAGGACTCTAGGCTAACTGATCAGGAACACTGACCTTAAAGCCAGGAAGGGCTGTTACCATGACCTGAACTGATTTCTCACATAGCCAGGAAATCCTCCCGGTGACTTCTGCCTCAAGTCCAGCATTTTGTCTTTGCGAAGACTCTAGACTCTCTGGCCAGCCTTGATCTAAAGACCTTGCATGCAGTGAGGTCTCTGTACCCACAGATGAGGCTTTCCAGAGGGAATTTCCGATGAAAATGGGGCCAGCTTTCAGCTGTTTTTCTGCAATGTTAAAGAGTACCTCTATTTTGGACAGTAAGGAGACAGTTGTGACTTCCACATGGGCAAAGACATGGGTTGATTTTGGTGCAGAACAGATAACATTTGGGCTGTCCCATGTGACCAGGCAAAGGTCCTGCCTATGTGTTGTGGGGCGGGTATTAACTCTGGGTTTATTGCAAACAAGTTTATTGAAGATGGCTATACGGTGTGGTCATAGCAAGCGAATCTTACTGCACACTTGTTATTGTCCGAGTTTCAGTTTCTTACCTCTCCAACAGTTTCTTGTCAGAGGTTCTCTTAACTCCTGGAGAGTAACCTTGAGAGGCGTCCCAGCTCAAGGGGAGATTCACTGCTGTGCAGCCCGCTGCTGTGCAGGAGAGCTCAAGGGGCTCTAGGCTGCAATGCTATTTACGGGCACAGAGTTTTACTCATGGTCATACAACATTTGGTGTGGAGATGTACCTTTTTTGCTGATCTCGTGCTGTGTTGGAGAAAATGTACCCTTTTTGCTGATCTCATGCCCGTTTCTGGTCTCACCAGTTGCAACCAGTATCGCCTCGTTCCTCCTGCTCATCACTGGGTGCTGTCAGTTATCTGTGGTCAGCTGGGCCTGAGATCTGTTGGGGGGTGGGATGGGGGTAGCTGTGCTCTGCCACACTACAGCTGCCACGAATTCCGGTAATGAGGAAAGTCTTCTGTGAGCTCATCTCCCACAGGACAGGGAGAGCTGTCAGATGGCAAGTCCTCAAGCTATAGTGATGAGGTTGGTGTTTCCAAACACGCGTGAGCCTGTTGCTCTGTGGATGTGTCGAGCCAGGCAGCTAGGTAGGGTGGGCAGGGGAAGGCCTCAGGACCCACTTGCACTGGGGCTGAGACTTCCCTCCTGGGAGCAGGGACAGTGAGACTTTGGCTTTGCTGTGGGATCTCTCGTGCTGTGGAAACCTTGGAGCTACTCTGGAGAAAAGCAAAAGGGTAAGTGCATGATGTGAGTATGTGTGACTTGGGAAAGGTGGGGCAACTTAAAAACCTGAATTCCCTTGAAACTTCTCAAGCTGATGCAGGGGGACGTTTTGCTCTGTACCTTGTCACATCACATCTGGCCATCCCCAGGGTGTTTGAGATGTGAGGAAACATAATGTTACTGGATAGGATGTACTCCAGAAAGCCTTTCAGCTAAGGGGGATCAGTAAGAGACAGCTCAGGAGCCTGGGTGGAAAAGCAAACTTCACTGCTACCCAAGACCTTGCATTTCACACATGACTTCTTCATCTTAGAGGAAGGACAGATATGCTGCTGTAGGTGGATTTGGAGCAGGCTGAGAAGTTGGTGCCTCTTGATGCTAGATCCTGCCCGTAGCTGGGGACTGCATCCCCGGAGCTGAGGGTGAGCAGACAGGCATGTACCTCCTTACAGCCAGGAAGCGAACATGGTTCCCTGTGCATTGTCAGGTAGCGTGTTTCAGCTGCTGCAGCTGTGATCTCTTGTTGATGGGTGGTAATTAACAGCTGCCAGAAAGAGTGGGGGGGATACTAACTTCTGAACCTGCTGAGATGTGATCCATAGATGCCCATCTATTCAAATCCTTAATTAATATCCTGCTGTGTGTCTTCTAAGTTCTTGACAGACCTTAGAAGTTAAGCAGAAGTGGCTCATGGTCCTGTTTGGGTATTTAAAGTCTAGGCACTGTTAGATGTGTTAAGGGATTCACTAAGCAAAGTATTTCCAGAGTCCTCTAGGCAGCACTAAACGTGACAAGCTAAGACTTGGTTTTCCTGGCTTGTTATTGCATTTATGCTCTTTCTCTCCCCATTCAAAGCTGCTTTTTCACCCCCTAAAGTTCCACCTTCAATTGTGCATTTTGTTCCGGAGATAAAGGACAAAAATGCTCTTTTTTTGGAGGCTTAACTGAAATAACCTGTTCTGATTCAGCACATGGCGCCATGGTCAGCTGTATCATACAGTAGAAGAGTCATTTAACAACAGGTAAAATGAGAAAACAAGGTCAGGAGCTGCTTATGCTGACAATGTGGCCAGACGGAAAAACTGTGGCATTGTGGCCTGATGGAGGTGCACAGTGTCAGCCTCCAAGGAGCTCATTTGGGCTGATTATACTTTGTACCCACACATCTGCCATGCACAGGCTGAACTTGAGTGTGATTCATTCAGGCAGTGCAATTCAGCATGTTCTATCCCAGGTCTTGGAGGACACCTAACCTTCAATCACACCTGCTCCTGCTGGGTGCCACATGTCAGGACTGCAAGAAGGCAGATGGTCTCTTTCAGGCTCACAAAGAAGGCAGGGGCTGCAAAGAAGAAGGGAAAAACAGCCATGACCTGCTCAGAGGCACAGGGTGAGAGGCGAGAACAAGGAATCGTACAGGTTGGCAGCAAAGGACAGGGCTAAGGGGACATGTCAAGGTGCCAAAGCAGAAGCACGCTGGGAGAGATGAAGCAGGGGTCCTGCACCCTCTAGCCATGCTCCTCTCTGGACCTTAGACCAGCATCTGGGAGGTGAGTTCCAGGATTACTTTGGTGTCAGCAAGAGCTGTGAAAGTCCCTGTCAAAACACATCTCTCTTCTCAGAGCATGCAGTAGACCAAACCTATCACTGCTACAGTTACCCCGTTAGCTCCAGGGATGTCAGCTCATCTGTGTAAGAAGGTTTCCGTTTTGCTGCTGGCTCAGTCCAGTAGGGCAGAATCTTTTTGTTTTCAGGGTATGGCTTTAATTCTTTCGTATTTGTTTTTCCTGGATGTTTCAGTAGTAAAAGTCCACCTTTTTGTTGCAGAGTCAAGTGCCAATATTGTGTGTATTCATGTTAACGGCATTTTTCTCTGACCACTACCTTTTGCTGCTGCTGCAGACACCTCTGGCCCTCAAAATCACATAAAAAGCAGCTCCTAACAGCCTTGAAGAGCAGACAAGAATTAGTCAAGTTGTGCTCTGACTTCCTTTATTTAGAGACAGTCTGGTGGCTCCCTTCTTTTGAGTATTTTGAGTGGCAGAGAAAGGCCTGACAAAAGCCCTGGAGCCATCTCTCCCTTCAGAGAAGCAGCAGAGTTTAGGCCTCTTTTCTACTGCCTTCCTCAGTGTATTAATCTATGAGCTATGGAAGTGTATGTAGGAACAATATTTGGATTTAATCCTTGTTAACCTCCCAACAGTAATATAAGCAAATGACTTTCTGTTGAGCATTTTTAATGATGCCACTGTGTTTGACATAGGCTGTCAAACCAATCTTGTATTGTGCCTATGCCCAGTAATAGCTCATTCCAAACTTCAAACTAACTGGATTCAATGGGAATCTTTCCCTCAGACTGGGCCCTTTCATTGCCCTAAGCTAACTAATCCCTCTGATGCTTGGTGGACTGAGCTCACCAGCATCGACCATCTGAAGTTTAAGCATCTCATTGTAGCTAATATTTTAGGCTTTTTGCAGAGGCAGTGGAGAAAAGTGGTTGCCCTGGAGGGCAGTCCATCTAATTTGGAGGTTGGTACCTGAAGACAAAGGCTGGCAGGCTCTCGGGAGACGTTGTCTTCGCTGCCTCTACAAGCCTAGGGTGACTAGGTTAGATTGGACACTGAGGGGAGATTCTGTTATCCAGCTTCACACTTCTCCAGTACAGACAGCTACATCTGTGCATGTTTTACAGGCTTCCCTTGGAGCCAAGAGAGAAAGAAGTTCTTCTAGAGTATGATTCACCTCACCAGATTTAGCTGTCTGAATTAGGTGAGAATACCTGTCCCTTAAGAGTATATTTTTCACCACAGAGGATTTTAAAAGGAATCTGAGTGACTAGCTTGGACAGAGACACCTGAGCTGTTTATACCTAAATTTGGACAAATGAGCTTCTCCCTTATTTTTGTTTTCTTCACCCTCACCTTCCAGCAGTAAGTTATTTAAATCCACCTAGGTAAAGCAGGCTTAAGTTCTCTGCTCTTTCTACTCCCCAAACATGGTATGAAATGCTATTTTAAAATGTTTTGCTCTGTAAAACAACATATTGCACTGTTCTCTATTCACTTTCAATTTTATGTAACTTTCTTCACTGAAATGGGCTCAGTGATCTCAGGAAATAATTGGTGAGCTTGTTAGACTAATGGGATTTTTATTTCCAAGGCTATAGATCAAACAAGTATGCCTGAAAATTCATTATACATGCAGTGTGCACTAAATAATTATTCTTGCCCATGAAAGCACTGGAGGAGACTATGACAAGGTATAGCTTTAAAAAAGCTGTTTGATTTATCATTTATAAAGCAAAGTTCATATTAGATGTGCTAGCTAAATATTCAGCAAATAGTCACTTGATTAGCCAGGGTGCAGGAGGAAAGCTTGGCAAGAATGATGACTTTTCTTATTTGACTTTATTTTTTGTCTGAAACTGAACAAAGGAGAGACATGGAGCCTCCTTCTGGGTTCGCTTCTCTTCTGCTAGCAAAGACAGCCCTTGAGGTTGCTGGAAATGGCACAATCTTGGGCCACACACATGGTGGCCAAGGGTGATGCTCTCCTGCTTTGCTGTGCTCCAGGATTCAGGTCTCCGTCCCTCTTCCTCTCTGCTCTTGTTTGCACCTGGACAAAGCAAGAGCAAATCTCAATCCTCAACTAGGAGGGGAGCGTTTTGCCCAGCTCTGCACGTGGACACCTGGAAAAAGGGAGGCAAGCAATGGTCCTTTCTTTCTGAACCAACCACCTGTACTATCATAAAAAGACGAATGTTAGCGACTATGGTATGTCTCTGAAAAACTGAAATGACCCTGCTGTCTCAGCTAACAGCTGCTCTGTTTCAGGCGGTACCTGTAGTGTTGCTTTCCTTGTTTGCTGCTAATGATCTTTGCATTATCTTTAACCTCTATGGGTGACCAGGATAAAAGGTGGCAAGAAACAACTGACCTTACCATTCTGAGCATTTTGTATTTAAATTTAAACATTTGGGATTGTTCTGGCTGAGATTGCTAGGAGGGTGTTAAACTCGGATCTTGCCTGCTAGCCGGGCTGGAGTGACTTGTGCTGTGCTCTGTGTGGAGCCAGGTGAAGATGGTTATGTCTGGCCATGTGACATCCTGGGCCAGCAACCCAGCCCAGCTCTGGCTCTAACTATATTTCAGCCTGGCTAATACTGGTCTCTGTCCTACACCTCTGCCTGACCAACATGTGCTTTGCTGTTCATTAAATAGCAGTGAGCAGCTTTTCTCACTGTGCCAAAGGTGGAGACAAGGAAAATGATGTTTGGGTGGAATTGCACATAGCTCATGTTGAAAACTGCGTACTACACAGACAACTTGAGGAGGGTGCTTATTACCCTGGGACCCAGCCTCTGCTGGTGGGAGTTACTGCTTCCACTGGTGCGTCAGGGAAGTGCTGGTCCAGCCCCAATGAGATGGGCTAGCAAAAGCTTCCTGTTACACTAGACCATGCTGGGCATGGGCTGGGTTCAATAACTTTGTGTTTTGGCACAGCTCGATACAGGAGAGATTTTTTCCCACTGTAGTAATTCTTGCATTTGTTCCTAACTTTTTTCATGAGTTTTGCCTTCGGTGAATTTGCAAATTGCAAATAACTGCAGAGTCTGCAACTAATTTTCACAGCTCTGTCTGTGAACTGAACGGTCTGAAGGATATTTTGTCTGTCTATGTAGGATGGAGTTGCCCACTCTGTGTTTGCTATTCTTTCATCAAGTATATGGTATTTTTCATTTGTACAGTTGGTCAAAACTGCTCATTGAGAATGTCCGTAGAAATGCCTTTTTAAAAAAAATCAAAAGTGAATACTCCCTCTGTGGGAAAATTGATCAATGTTTGGGATATGACAGGAAAAAGACAAATATTAGTCCTTCTTTGTTTTTCTAAAAAGGATGAAAAGCATGCTCTATGAAAATGCTTGATACAGTTCAAGCAAACTTGAAAATGAATCCCAACCAAAACTCAAAAATAGGAAAAAATAGTTATTCTCATTTTGCAGCCACAGAAAATAATTTTGAAGAAACATAATTTGAGAATGTTTTTGCAGTCTGTCTTATTCACTTAGTACTTGCCTTCCTGGTCCTCCATTGTGTGGCATTGCTTCTCCTCAGGGATGGGATTGTTCTGTGAACAGGGAGGAGGAAGACTTTATTTAGCTTCCTTGCCTGAGACTGGATCAAATGCTCAAAGGAAGAGACTCCTTTTCTGGCTGAAGATGCCAACGGAGATCTGGAGGAGACTCCCGGGGCTCCCAGCACATGATCTTCACGCAACAGGTACCCTGAGGGATGTCCAGCCTCCAGGCATGAATGGGGTGTCTGCCTCTTGCCCTGCCATCCTCCCCATGGGCTCTGGTAGTCCAGGCTGGGACCTGCAAACCCACACTGGGAGGACATGAAAAGACAGACCTTTATGGCATGTCTCAGCTTTGTTCACACCCTCTCACCTGTGACAGAATCACTGTTAGCTTTTGGGCCACCAGCAGGTCTTTTCATGGGCAGTTGCATGGATGCCCCTCCGTTGTCTGGGTTCAGGGCCATGCTCAGGTGTATATTACCTATCCTCTTCACAGAATCACAGAATCACTGAGGTTGGAAGGGACCTCTGGAGATCATCTAGTCCAACCCCCCTGCTCAAGCAGGGTCATCTAGAGCACATTGCACAGGATTGCATCCAGGCGGCTTTTGAATATCTCCAGAGAAGGAGACTCCACCACCTCTCGGGGCAACCTGTTCCAGTGCTCTGTCACCCTCACAGTGAAAAAGTTTTTCCTCATGTTCACATGGAAGCGTCTGTGTTTCAGTTTGTGCCCGTTGCCTCGCGTCCTGTCGCTGGGCACCGCTGAAAAGAGTCTGGCTCCATCCTCTCGACACCCTCCCTTCAGATACTTGTACATGTTGATAAGATCTCCTCTCAGCCTTCTCTTCTCCAAGCTAAACAGGCCCAGCTCTCTCAGTCTTTCCTCATAAGAGAGATGCTCCAGTCCCCTAATCATCTTTGTAGCCCTTCGCTGGACTCGCTCCAGTAGTGCCACATCCCTCTTGTACTGGGGAGCCCAGAACTGGACGCAGTACTCCAGATGTGGCCTCACCAGGGCTGAGGAGAGGGGGAGAATCACCTCCCTCGACCTGCTGGCAACACTCTTCCTGATGCACCCCAGGATACCATTGGCCTTCTTGGCCACAAGGGCACATTGCTGCCTCATGCTTAACTTGGTGTCCACCAGCACTCCCAGGTCCTTCTCCGCAGAGCTGCTTTCCAGCAGGTCAACCCCCAACCTGGACTGGTGCATGGGGTTATTCCTCCCCAGGTGCAGGACCCTGCACTTCCCTTTGTTGAATTTCATGAGGTTCCTCTCTGCCCACCTCTCCAGCCTGTCCAAGTCTCTTTGAATGGCAGCACAGCCCTCTGGGGTATCAGCCACTCCTCCCAGTTTTGTATCATCAGCAAACTTGCTGAGGGTGCACTCTGTCCCTTCATCCAGGTCACTGATGAAGAAGTTGAACAAGACTGGACCCAGTACTGACCCCTGGGGGACACCACTAGCTACAGGCCTCCAACTAGTCTTTGCACCACTGATCACAACTCTCTGAGCTCTGCCATTCAGCCAGTTCTCAATCCACCTCACTGTCCACTCATCTAACCCACACTTCCTGAGCTTGTCTATGAGGATGCTACGGGAGACAGTGTCAAAAGCCTTGCTGAAGTCTAGGTAGACAACATCCACTGCTCTCCCCTCATCTACCCAGCCAGTCATTCCATCATAGAAGGCTATCAGATTGGTTAGGCATGATTTCCCCTTGGTGAAGCCATGCTGACTACTCTTCCCACACACCAGGGGTTGTTATGGATTTTGTTTGTTTCTCATGTTGATGGGGTGGAGCGGAGCTCTTCCACTGTCTTTAATCTGGATTTGTGTGTGCAAAAAGCAGAGGAACCCCTCCCTAAGCCTAAATGCTAGATCCTTAAAGGTATTAAGGCACCTAACTCCTGTGGCTTTCCCTGGGAGTTAAGTTCCTAAACCCCCAAGGTCACATGCACAGAAGCACTTACAGCAGAGCAAGGACTTGAACTCAGGCTTTCCAAGCATAGCACAGAACCATTCTTCCATTCTGCACATGTGCTATTAATTTAATAAATGATTTAGTCACTAATGAGTGCCTGATAGAAAAAACAGTGCTCTTGAGAGCTGTCTCCTTGCCAGTGGCCACCTGGTAGCCCTCCAGGTCCAGCCTAGATGATCTGCTTGGAGCAGGGAGGGTTGTAGCGTGTTGCACTGGTGTTGCCCGTGGTGAAATGACCCTTTGCAGCGCTCTCTGAGATGTCTCCCAGCTGAACTGTGCTGAAGGCAATGTCAAAATGAACATCATGATGTAGAATGAATCTTCTTCCTGATTAATCCAGCATTTGTGGAACCACAGTTCATCAATCATGTTAACCATGGGTGTGCTAAAAGAGGGAAAGGGAGTGGATTTGAATGATGAAATGCACATAAGGGTACACAGAGTAAGTGGATAACGAATAGGTAAGCTGTACACTCTTGCTGGAGTGTGCCCACTGGGATGGAGGGGAGTGGTTGCATCCATCCATTCAGGAAATACACTTGGTGTCTCATGATGGAGGTGTTCAGTTCCTGCTTCTACTAAATGTTTGCAAGTGTTTCTTCTTGGGCAAGTTTTTCCATGGCAGTTTTTCAAAAGACCACAGCAGCACTTTTCAGAAAGCTGTAGAGTATGTTTTTTTTTTTTTTTTAATAAGATGCACACAATTGCTCTGCATGCATATGAGAAACAAGCAATCAAGCATGCTAACAACCAGTTACATTAATAACTAGCCGTTTGTTTCAGTTGTTTCTAATCTCTGGTCACAGCTGCAAAAACAGTTCATATTGTGTGACAATTGTGTTGAGAGGCCCCAGAACATCCCCGACCTTTCATGCACTGTATAAAAGTGGGATGATAACATGTAGCCCCACAGGGAAATAGTAAAGTTTAACTAATTAATCTACAGGTGACTGTGAAATTGTCAGCTGCAAGATGCTGTGAGAGTGTGAAGTATTGCTTATGATGTTTTAAGACTTATGTTGGTTTTATATGCTGTGCTTCATAAAGGAATCTAATTTCCTGTAGTTCCCTCTAATGCCAAGAAGGTCCAATGAATGAAAAGCATCTTTATAGCTCTGTTTGCTGAATTTCAACACTGGAAGCCACAAACAAAGCCTAATGGAAATGGGGCTCCTAATCAAGTTGGCCAGAAGGAACATTTCCTCTCCTGCTTTCATTTATTGGGCAAGTATTACTAGAATGCAACATGTTAGTAGAATTAAATATTTATTTGGACTTGGCTTCTCATGTACTTATGGGTGACAAATTAATTTTAATATTATTTATTCTGTGGTTTTCAATAATTCATTGGGATATGTTCATACTGCTAATTAGAACATGTAAAGTAAGAAACAGAGCTCACATAAATTATTCCATGGCATTCATTATTTATTTGGCCATTTATAGCTGTGCAAAATTTACTGAGAAAATATGTACATTAATTAGTATGTACATTACAATTTCATTAGTCCTACTACATTTTTTTCAGCAAGATTTGGGTGTGCGAATAGCTAGAAAGGTTTTGCTCATGTCTTTTAAATTATTTACATTTAACAAAGAGCTCTTTGATTGGGATCTGGGAAGAACAGCTCATGGTCAGTGTTTCTGCTGGCCTACATGAGCAATGAGAAAGTTGTTTTATCAAAAGCATCCCTTTGTGCTGAGATTCCTGGGCCAGTCTAAGAGGTGGGTGTTTGCCTGTGTTGTACAATCGCTACTGCTTGAGCTGGAGTGTTGAACAATAAAGTCCAACATTTCAGACCCTCTGCTTTAATTCCCTATCATGGAGGAGTCTTATGGTAGTGTGGGTGCAATTGGCACGGTGATTCCATTGCACTCGCTTGGCTACTACATGTCTGATGGCTGGGGCCCAAGAATAGACCCCTGAGAAGATTGCCAGAGAGATGCTGGGGGTATCACTGACCCCTTCTCCCAGCCCTGAAGACCTTGCTTGAGCTGGTTGCTGTACAGTCACTGCAGTTTCAACAGTGTCTTTCTGAAAAGAGTCTCAGAACTGAGTTACAGCTCAAATGATGAGGAAGTTGTTTATGCCAAATGGAGTAAAAAAATAATCATAAATTCTTTAGCAGTCTGGCAGGGAAGAGAAACATTTTTAATCAGTGCCATAAAACTGATGCCCACTCACCTTTTTTACATCATAAATGAGTCCAGGGGAGAATGCATCAGGAAATTTCCACATAAGCAAACTCAACCCAATGTAAAAAGGTTTAGATTCACCCCTATAATTTAATGGTTCAGATCACACAGGCAAGCTGTTATTTTAAGTTTTAATTATTAAGCACAAATTCAATTTTACCTTTTGGAGCAGGCAGCTCCCTCCCTCTGCAGATTCCAGCCGAGGGCTTTCTCACTAGGGAATATTGAAGAGGATTTTGGTAGGTCCACTTAAAATAACAGCACACACAGAGGGACGTGTGCCTAACAGGAGCTTCACAGACAGGAGCATATTCAGAAAGCACTCAGCTTTGGACAGAGATAGTGAACTATTCATGAGGAGTAATTTTTCTGAAGAATCCCAAATGTGTTTTCTGCTTATGAATTACTAACAAAGCTCATGATCAAAACTGGCTATGATCTTACTCATAGATAGCGGTGGTCAAGAAGCCTGTGAAATTCCTGGTCAGTCTGCTTTGTGCTGCTGGCTTGTTTCACACGGTCGTTCCTGCTCTACATTCCCATTGTGTGCCTCCTGTTACTCGCCCACCAAAACACCCTGCTTGTGGAAACACTAACACTGAATGTCTGTCTCTAATTTACTTTAATTGTCTTTGAACAGACACACTTTTTTTCTATTCCTGCTGAAATATTCCAAAATAAATCTATTCTCATGACCCTCTGCAAACTCCACTTTTAGAATTCTTCATAGATTTACCAGTTCAGAGAGAGGTGAGAAAGCACAAGATTTATGTCACAGCAGTTGTCCTGTGCTGCCCCTGAACTCTGGGGACATTTAGGTAGGGACAGTATTTTCCCTGAAGGGGCAAACAATTATCATTCAACCCAGGAAACTATAAAAAAAAATGAACAAAACTGCTTGTCACAAACTCCATGGACATGCAGAGGCCAGCAACAGCTCCAAAGCTGGTCACTGACAGAGCAGAGTTGGGGTCAAAGACAGAATTGCTCAGGGTGATTTCTTGCAATGACTTTCCCATGATCATATTTTTATTTTAAAAATATTTCCATTAAGAAGATTGTTCTTCTCTCTGGGAAAGTGCCTTTCCAGTTTTGAAACTGCCTCTCCACTGGAGAAAGTCCCATTGTGCAGTACATCCCTTTGCCATCAAGAGTGCCCTTTTCACGCATCTTGGACACTGCACAGATGGAGCCCTCCACCCCTCGTTTTAGCTTTGTGTGGCTCTGCCACCATCCTCCGAAGCAGTGCCATCTGCACCCCCAGCTTTGCCTGTGTCCTTGCATGCTATGTCTGATCCCAGAGGAAACCCTGTTCCTGACAAGGAAGATCTGCAGACATCTTGGTCTCCATCAGCTTGGTGTAGGTGGGATATTTGGCAAGGAGGGGGTCCTTGGCAGTAGTGAAGTGCAAATAACTCCCTGGCAGCATGCTGGGGCTTTCAGGACTTGGCGGCTGGGCTCAGACACGGAGGATCACCGTTCCTGGGTCTTAGAGAGTGAAGGCAGGGATGCAGAGCAATCTGCAGTATGGGGCAGTACATCTGTGGGCCTTGCAGCTGCTTCGTCAGCACTGTGCTAAGATTTTCTTTGCTAGGTCACACGTGAGCTTAAAGGACTGTCTGACCATATTATTTGCTTTCAGCACTGTCTCCCATGACATCCTCATAGGCAAGCTGATGAAGTACTGGCTAGATGAGCAGACAGAGAGGTGGATTAAGGACTGGCTGAATGGCAGAGCTCAGAGGGTTGTGATCAGTGGTGCAAAGACTAGTTGGAGGCCTGTAGCTAGCGGTGTCACCCAGGGGTCAATGCGGGGTTCAGTCTTATTCAACTTCTTCATCAGTGACCTGGATGAAGGGACAGAGTGCACCCTCAGCAAGTTTGCTGATGATACAAAACTGGGAGGAGTGGCTGATACCCCAGAGGGCTGTGCTGCCATTCGGAGGGACCTTGACAGCCTGGAGAGATGGGCAGAGGGGACCGCATGAAGTTCAACAAAGGCAAGTGCAGGGTCCTGCACCTGGGGAGGATTAACCCCATGCACCAGTCCAGGTTGTGGGCTGACCTGCTGGAAAGCAGCTCTGCGGAGAAGGACCTGGGAGTGCTGGTGGACACCAAGTTGACCATGAGCCAGCAATGAGCCCTTGTGGCCAAGAAGGCCAATGGTATCCTGGGGTGCATCAGGAACAGTGTTGCCAGCAGGTCAAGGGAAGTGATCCCTCCCCTCTGCTCAGCCCTGGTTAGGCCACATCTGGCGTGCTGTGTCCAGTTCTGGGCTCCCCAATAGAAGAGAGACATGGAGCTACTGGAACAAGTCCAGTGAAGGGCTATTAAGATGATTAGGGGACTGGAGCATCTCTCATATGAGGAAAGGCTGAGAGTGCTGGAACTCTTCAGCCTGGACTGAAGACAAGACTGAGGAGCAATCTTTTCAATGTGTTTAACTATCTGCAGGGAGGGTGTAGAGAGGATGGGGCCAGACTCTTTTCAGTGGTGCCCAGTGACAGGACAAGAGGCAATGGGCACGAACTGAAACACAGGAAGTTCTGTCTGAACATGAGGAAAAACTTCTTTGCTGTGAGGGTGGCTGAGCGCTGGAAGAGGTTGCCCAGAGAAGCTGTGGAGTCTCCCTCCTTGGAGATATTCAACAGCTGTCTGTACAGGGTCCTGGGCAACGTGCTGTAGGTGACCCTGCTTGAGCAGCAGGGTTGGACTAGATGATCGCTAAAGGTCCCTTCCAACCTCTGTGATTCTGTGATATGTGTTTTGAGACATAGGTGGCCAGAGGGGATCCAGGAGGATAAGCAGCAAGGTTAGTTCATGTAGCAGCAATCAGCCTTAAGTGGTTTTGGCTTTACCGTGCAGTCTGGTCTGCGGTGAACAGTCACTAAAAAATGAAAATGAACTCTAAGAATCACTTTTAGCTGCAGGAGAATACAGATGGGCAGGTTCTTCTGCTGACATGCCCTTCAGCTTGGCACCCGAGACATTGTACTGCTGAGCTAGAATGATTTTTCCCTCTCCAGGTTAAAGAAATGAAATAAACTAAGACAAAAGAACAGAGAGAGAATGATAAAGTGAGAGACTAGATTTGAATTGATATAAAACCCAGGAGCTGGCATGCAGCCCAGTAAATATTGGAATGACATTACCTGAGCTTAAAAAAAAAAAGATAAATTTTTAGGCTTAATTTACATCTGTAGTGGAACTGGGGAAGCAAACACTATGGAGATATAATTATTTCTTTTATTCATTTTCTTTGGTAATGGAATCAGAAGGAAACAGCTCTGGAGAGACTCTTATTATATTTTCCCTCCCTCTGTCTTTTTTTTCTGATTCCCTCCATTGTTTCCAGCTCTGTCGAGATTGTGGCAAACTTAATTACCAGCAAACAGTAGGAAAGACATATCACTTTTTTCTTTCTTTCCGCTTAATAAAAGCTTTCTAGTCTTTAATGTAAACCAAGTAAGGATGGGGGCCAGATGGTGCTGGTGTCCAGTAACAGAAGCATCTGAGTCCTTCTCTCCTTGAGATCTTCTTCCATGTCAAAAAGCCAAAGTTGAGGACAATAAACCCTCTAGGAGGCTGCATGGATGAGGGCTGGAGTTTAAGAAGCTGCATCATTCACAGTCAGGGACAAACTCTCAGAATAGGTCTGCTCCTGTCTGTGAGAACACCGCCTGCCAAACTCTTCTGGAAAAAAAGGACTAATTGCACTAATCCCAGGAGCGCTCACAGCATGCAGCAAGTTCAGTGTACCGGGCCCTTGCCCTCAGCCACCACAGAGCTCCTGGTCTCTGGTTGAGGCACACACGTGCCTCCTACATTGGCAAAGTCTGATCCTTGGTTGACTGTAAAACAAGGGCTGGTGAAGTGTCCCAGTAAACAGGGTATTTGCCCCCAAACACTGTTTCTGGGGGAGTAAAATGACTTGGAAACTCAAAGTGGGGTTCAGTGAATAGCTTTCAAATGAGAAAAGAGAGTTTAACTCCCACTCCCCATAAAATACTTTGAGCATTTTTAAGTTTTTCCTCTTTGAGGTTTTCAAAGGCAGCTTTTCTGTCTTGCTCTTTCAAAGACATTTTTGACTTTAATATCTGGCCGAACTCAAAAGAGAAATAAGTGAAAGGAAAATGAAAAATAGAAAAGGGTTGACTAGGGACTAAAAATGTCAAATGACCTCAGATGGAGACATTTTTCCACACTTCTGAGGACTAGAAACTTTATATTCTTATTTTTAATGAATTCTAGTGTGAACTAGGACACCTTTTGCAGAGCAGTTTGTGCTGTGATGCCTTGGTGAGGTCCAGCTATGGAGGACAAGTCGAGATTTGTACTCCAGTGAACAGTGGCTTTGCAGGGTTCATCAGGCCCCATGTGCAGCACCACAGTCAGGTTTCCTTACTCTCCCTTTCCTTGCTATAAAAAAAAAAAAAAATTATCCATGCTAGAGGGCCTATCACTCAACAGTTCTGACAGGGACTCTGGTAGACTTAGCTGGAATCATTCAGGGTATTTCCAAGTAGCCCCTCTGATGACCAGCTATGAGCGTCCCACATTTCACCCTTAGCTAAAAGATACAGGGATCTGCCAAAAGCCAAAATGCTGCTGCTCTTTTTTTCAAGGGAGAATAAACAGAAAAGAGAATTTAATTCCCAACCTCAAAGCAATTTTCTCTTTTCCTCTCCCATTATCTAAACAAATAGTGAAGTGCAGGAGCTGAGATAGATAGCTTTCAACAGAGCCATTTCTCTCAACTGTAAACTAAAACATGGCGAAATCACTAAACATCTCATTTACTTATCACTGTCAAACAAAAAGCCAAGTATAGTGATAACTGCTCCCAGTATGCTGCTTAATATGGTGACTTTCCAGGCAGCATAGATGCTCCTGAACAACTCACCAGATCTGGAGACTCAGCTGAGGGATGTTAAACCTGAAAAGGCTGACAAGCTTATCTCACTCAGGGAGGATGCAGCAGCCTGCCATATAATAGCATCTCATGGGTGTGCAAGCAGCTGTGTGCTGTTAAATGTTGATAATAGCTGAGTGGATGTTAAGCTTTGAGGAGACAGCTGAAGGAAGGCAGTGATAGGGAGACTAAGCCAAGTGAGTCCTAATAAGATGGAGCCTGGTGCTGAGCTGGTACTGGTGCTGGGTGAGTGGAAGCAGGAGAGCAGCCAGAGAAGGAGAGCAGCCAGAGAAGGAGAGCAGTGAGGATGGAGGCCCATGTAATGCCTCATCTGATGCCTAGCTTAGCAGAGTGGAGGAGCAGCTGGCGGGGCTTTGGGTGAGTGCTCCTGAGGGCTTGCAGGTTGCTAGAGTGGTTCCCTGCTCTGTAGAGGGGTGGCTGCAGGCAGGTGGGGAAGTCCAGCAAGGACAAGTGGGACCTGGTATCTGAACCCCTCCTGCTCGTCCATCCCAGTGCAGTTGTGTTGCCTGTGCAGTTCCTTGCTGTGAGCACGGTGCTTTTGGTAGCATGGGATCTCTCCCCTCATTCTGGGGCTTGGTTGTCCTCCTGCTAAAGCTCCTGTCAGGGCTGTGGGAGTGGGATCGCTGTTTGGGTGTGCTGCACCATGGGGCAGGGGAGTGTCTGGAGGAGTGAGCCAGCTTCAATCACAGTGGAGACCCAAGGCCATACTCGTGGAGTCAATCCTATATAGACTTTAGGTTAGGGACCCCCAAAGAGTTGAGACCTGAGGAATCTCTGAGAAAGGAGGTTGGGGGGCAAGGGAGTGAATACTGAGGCCTTGGAAGGGAAGGAGCGTTACTGTGAGTAGAGCATGTCTGAGTCGACTGGAGTCCTTGCTGGAAAAATCAGTCATGCTAAAGGTAGGAAAGATACAGCTGCTCCCATCTCTATGCTGAGACCAGGAAAACAACCGATGAATGTGAGGCAAGCAGATTCTTGTGCTGCAGGAAGAGAGGAAGGACTCAGTAGCTGCTGAACTTCAGCCTATATGTTGACATGGTGGCTGACGCTCCATCCAAGAACCAGCCAGCCCCCCTGCCGGGGGCACTTTCCCCATGAAGCGATAAGTCAGTTAAGTTTACAACCCTGCAAAGGTCATTTTCACTTCATAGCCACGTGGCAGTGCAGAGGCCAAAAGCATAAATTTCTTAAAATTAAGCTACAACCTACAACAGCATAAGCTGCCTTCCTGGTATAACCAGGCTCTGGCTACAGGAGCAATGGACAGAGGTGCTGGGGGCTTACCTGTGGGAGCTGATAGTGAGGAGGGACAAGACAAATGCCAATGTCTGGGAAGAGAAGGTAACGCTGAACCCTCACAGCCTTGAGCCTGGCAAAGAAGACGTCTGCAGAAGGCTGGAGTCACGTGCTAACAGTACAAAGGTGGCATTTGCAGAGAAATGGGACGTTGTCTTCAATAAGAGGTGGCAGGAGAAGGCTCAAAATTGTCAGAATTTCTAACACACAGGCAGACTTTAAACCAATCAGGGAGGGAGCCTCCATCACAGTCCATGCACATACTTTTAGTCTGAATAATGAGGAGAAGGAGGTCTCTTCTGCAGCAAAAGGCAAATCATCAGCGTATGAGATACACGGCCGTGAATGAAAGTCTTCGCTGACCACAGGAGCATGTGAAAGAGGACAGAAGTTATGCAGAAAGTTGAACCAAATGACCCCCTGAGATCCCTTCCAATCTGATTTTACAAAGGATACTGGTTATTGTTGATTTAGCACCCATTTCACCTGACAGTAGCCTTTTTGGTGGCAGCATAGAACAGTAACCAACTATGTGCTCAGCAGGGCCCCTAGGGGGGCTTTTGGCCCCTGGGAGTGATACAGGTGAGTCCAGCCTGACAGGTAGAAAGGAGGGAGAAAGGTAGAAGGCAGAAAGGCCATCTATGTCCATCTACATGGAAATATTACTGTTATTGTCTTTTTTTCAAGGGGAATTTCCGGGAATGCTTTTGGGCAAGGCAGGGGCTATATATTTTTTTTGTTGTTGAAGCTTAATATTTGGAACGGAATTTTTTACTTCAACCAATAAGCAAAACAAAGGCAGCTGCTGCATTGGGGGATCAAATGCTGCAGGTGCCTGAAGGAGTCCGTGAGCATAGGGCTGGAGGTGCTAGAGTCACTGTTGATCCGGTTTGTGGAGTCCACACCTGTTTCCCAATCTGTGTGAGCCAGCCAAGGTTTTGGGGAATTTGTGTTATGCAGCTGAGCAGAAATCCTAGTCCTGCAGAAGTAGGGAGCGCTTGGCTCCATCCTGCTCCTGCCTGCCTGACGTCCTGCCATGCCTGATTTATACCCTCTGCAGATTCTCCTACCCCAGGGATGTGCTGTGCAACACTGATGCTTGCACAGCTTTGTACAAAAGGGCCTGGGATTTTCTTCCTTTTGCCAATGAAGACAAAGCTAACGATAAAGCACAGCACTCTCAGTTCATTGCTGCCATAATTTGAGAGTATAGTGCCATGTATTTGGGCTTCCTGTTTATTTACAAAGAATCTAACAAACCCAGTAGCAATTACCAGCTTATGGCTGGGAGCCAAGAACTGTGTTGGCCATGGAGGTCTAAGTCTTCCATTTGGTGGTGATGGAGCGGGCTTGCTGACATGCATTTCCCAATAGCTCAACACACTCTGCTGCACTCTGCAATGAGATACGGCCTGAAACGTAACTTGGTGTTTTTTTGTATTATATGGTCAATACTGGAGTATGCTGTAGCTACATACTTGGGGGGGCTGCTGAAGGCTTTGTAGGTCTTCCTTGGGTGGGAGGTGTGCCCTTGCTCTCTGCTGGAGGTGTGCTAGGAGCATTCCCATGGGATCAGCTTTGCATCAGGGAACTGGGCTCAAAAATTCAGAGATTCAGTTTGTAGGGGACTCCGTAATGTTTTCAACTTCTCTCTGCATTCAGAAGATCTAGAAATTCTCTACAAAGTGCTGGAATTTGCCTTGGCCCCTTGCTTAGAGGCAAGAGGCCCAGTCTGGGGGTCTTTGAGAAGCTGGTCTGTAGCAGGTCGGAGAACTCTTGTCCGAGGCCTGTGGACCCCACGTCCCCACCTGTAATGATTGTCACACTTTGACAACAGTCCTCAGGGACTGAGGGGAAGATGAGGGTCTTTTCAGAACATGAGAAAAAGCCTGTTCCTGACCTTGAGAGCTCACAGCTCCCTGACAGAGCAAAGGGGTGCTATCAGCACTGCAGGCTGCTGAGACACATGGGGGAGAGGGACCTTGGGGGGGTGAAGAAATTGGGGAATCAGCTGAGGGCTGCAGCTAGCCCTACTCAGCTGTCCGGCAGCATCTGGATGCGCTGCAGCTAGGATGGGGCTGAGGAGGAAGAGAGGCCTCAGGGATCTGAATTTCCCCATGCAGAGAGGGCTGGGGGCAGACAGGCGAGTGTCAGAAAGCCAAGGAGGTCCTGCAGGCTGTCTGCAGGATGCAGTGAAGGTCACTGAGCTTCTCATAGTCTGTGTTAGCTCACCTGAAATGCAGAGAGGGGAGCAATTGTCAGCCACAGTGCTTGGCTGGATTTATGGCTAATTGGCTTGCTTTCATGCCTGCAAAGGAGTTTTAGACTAATGAAGTTTTTTTTCTGTGAAATTTATACTGCTTTCCCCCTATTTTCAAGCTGCTCCTCACCAGCACTCTTACAAATGAAGTGAAGCATGTTCACAGGTGACCTAACGAGTAGCTGTGCTAGCTCACAGCCAACACATGGCACTGTTACTACTATTATTTTAATAATACAGCCCAGGCAAATCATTTGCTGTGCAGGAAATGCCAGGGTTTGCCAAAGGGACACCCTGGGCTCCCTCCCCTGGGAGGTGGAGAGTGGTTGCATAGCAGAACAGTGCAGTTCTCTGCAAGTGGCTACGGGTGCTTGAACCAAGCCACAAACTGCTCTCCCAACACAGGGGCTTTGCAAGCGTACTCCAAGCATGGGAAGATTTGTTTAAAACAAACAAACAAGCAAACAAAAAACTGCACGACTGCGTTCCCTGCATTCCTTCCCGCAATATTTTCCCCAAGAGAAAATCCTTCCTTAAAAGAGAGTCTCTGAACTCTGTGAAAGCAGAAAAGCCAAAATCTTTGTGAGGGGAAGGTGAAGGCTTTTGACGTTTTATATGAAAGGCTTTCAGGTACAATATAGATGGAAAGATTAGCGAATGTCCCCTCCTGCAGTGAATCCTGGAAGCAAGGCAAGTGCAGAGGACCTGCAAGTCTTCACGGTCTTCTCTGGCTGGCATTTCAGCCCTGTAGCAACCTTACAAGTTGAATACCTCCAGGGCTCCAGGCTTGCGGAGTGGCCCCTGCCTTTCTAACTTATGGCCCAGCTTCCTTCTCCTCCAGCAAATCTGTTTTCTGCCAGTATTTGTTTTTCTGGGCACTGATGTAGCTGAGAGCATGGTTAGGGCCTCATGCCAGCTGCAGCTCAGTAAATCATTATGCTAAGCAGGATGCAGCAAAAAGTTAGGACAGAGAGACCATGGACAATTTTGGCTTTAGGCTGCTAGCTTCAGAAGCCTCTCAGCTGAAACCACAGTGTTAAAATTAAATTTTGGTTGAAATCTTGGACTCTTGAAAGTGAAGAGGCAACCCTGCAGTGAGCAATTGGCAGGACTTAGCGTGCATTTCTCTGCCTGTTAGTTTGGGCACTGGAACACCTGAAGGAATAAATTGTAGAGACGTTGGGCATGGCTGGGGCCTGTGCCACCCCTTCAGGCTTTACAAAGCTTTTGTACTTTGTTTTGTTACTTTTTTCTTTTTATTTTTTGCTGTTACTTACAATTAATGCAATGAGGCAGCAGATGTGCAAAGGAAGAAAACAAACATTAAATTGTCTCCTGAAGAAATAGGTTACATCTTATGATTTTATAGAATCTTTTTTTTTTTTTTTTTTGGTCTCACTGGAGTCCACTCTGACTAGTTACATACTTTTCTCTCCTTCCATCCCTCTCTGTCCCATCCTGGCTATTCACAGCCCAGCCTGAGCCCAAACCTGACCTTCTGAAAAAGCAAGACACTGCCTTTCCTGCTTCCTTAATGTTAAAATGAGATCTGTATGTCAGGGAACAGTCTGATCCTATAATGTGCTTGAGCAGGGCGGGCATTTCAGGAACCACTTTTCTTTTGAGATCTGGGACTCCAATTTTCAGAATGAGCCTATAGCAAGTTTGCTTTTTCATTGTCTTTTCTGTGAAGTCATGTTGATTTTTTTTTCTCTCACTGGAGCAGATGGCAAAATCTCTTTGTTTCAAGGCATCACTGAGAAGGAGGCTGGAAGCAGTCCAACCCCTCCAGCCCCAGGGCATGAGCAGCTGTACTGTGTTATACCTGACATATCTCTACCCTGTTCTTAAAGACCTTCAGTGGTAGAAATTGCACCTTTCCCTGGGCTTCAGTCTCCTACTGTCAGAGATTTGTTCTACCATATAACTTTGTTGCTCGCTTGCCTCAAGCTAAACCCACTGCTTTTTGCTCTAGCCCTTGTGCAGGAATTTGTTACTCATTTGAAAGCTGCAGCCACGTCTGCTGTTGATCTTCTCTCCTCGAAAGTAAGCAGCCTTCAAATCTCTCCTGCTAGGTCATGCTTTTGACTCTTACTGCAGCGTGCTGGATTTCTAGACACCCTGTAGCTTTCTTGTGCTGATATTTCAGGGTTTGTTTTCAGAAGTGGCGTCTCTGTGACCCTACAAGCAGTTTGTCACTCCTGATGGTGAGCTTGTGTGTGTGCGTGCCCAGGGATGCTCCACTTTGCCCTGTATCTTTAGCCCCAGAAGAGCTGGAGCCCGCTGGTCCTCTGGGGTGTTCGTAGGTGAGCCGAGGAGGAGGGATGCTCCCAGTCATTCCTGCAGTGACCGCACGTAACTGGGAGCAGCCCTCCGGCACGCAGGCACCATGCTGGCATGTTAGGCAGGGGCAGACAGATGTTTGCACCTGGGCACGTCCAACAGTCTGGGGAGCAATGGGGAGCTGGAGCCTGCACGTGTGATGGCCATGGCTGAACCGGAGAGCCAGGAGCCGGGTGGTGGCAGCAGGGATTTATTTCCAAGAAGTTTGGACAGATTGGGCTGCTGAGCTGCAAGGCTGTATTGCCTGAATGATGCACGTGAAGTTTAAACATGATTAGCTTGGGAGCGTGCTGGTGGATACACTTGTGCCAATATAATCATTTTTACGCTAGTTTAACTCTGTACAGGAGAGAGAATAAATTCCATGCGTCTTCACGCATATTAAGAGTTGTGCTGTGCTAGTGATTGTTTCAATGCATACAGCTGAATTGACGTAAATGCTGTGGGTGTAGCCCATCCCAGTGGCTGGACGTGAATGCAGAGACACTGCCCAGCACGTGCAGCCCCGTGCTCGTTCTCACGCTCACTGCTGCTGCCGACATCCCTCTCCCTGACATCTCACTTGTATCCCCAGCACATATAGAGCAAATGGAAAGGTCGCAGAAGAAGAACATCTACTCTCTTGAACTTGTCAAATGCAACATTTATTCTTGCTTTTTTGATATGACCATAGTTAGGGCTAGGCTGGACTCCCCAAGGTACCTGGAGCTGAGAGAGTGAGTGAGACCTCTTGCAAGTGGTGTCTTTCAGCGGAACTCCCTGAATGTTACACGTTCCTGTGATTTTCTCCTTTATTCTGCCCTGAACAGCTGAGTTATAAGGCTCTTAAAACAGGCTCATAAATGAAAAAGTAAGAAATGGATCTAGGCTGTGCCCGATCAATAGCAAGTTATTACTTGGTAATACTTGAACATGAGGAAATACTTTTTCACTGTGAGGGTGACAGCGCACTGGAACAGGTTGCCCAGAGAGGTGGTGGAGTCTCCTTCTCTGGAGATATTCAAAACCTGCCTGGATGAGATCCTGTGCAATGTGCTCTAGGTGACGCTGCTTGAGCAGGGGGGTTGGACTAGATGATCTCCAGAGGTCCCTTCCAACCTCAGCAATTCTGTGATTCTGTAACAATGATTCTTAGAAATGGAGAAAAGGCCTCATGATATTCCTGCTCTTCGCGGAACAATTTCTCTCTGGCTAGCTCTGTTTCCTTACACAGAAAACATTCCTTTTAAAAGGTCAGATAACTACTCCATTTTACTGTTGGGCACATGGGGATTTCCCCCTTCCTACAGATGGAGGGGGGTAAATCATTCAAAATTAGCAACCTTTGAGCTAGGGAGGCTCTGGGGAGGCTGTGGTGAGGCCTGGCTTTGCTAACCCCTTCCAAGGGAAAGCTGAATACTGTGGAAAAAAGGAAAAAAGTTGCACATCTTTCTTGGCTGTCTTTAGAGTAAGGAGGGCAGTGACACCACAGGAGGGCCCAGGAAATTGCTCTTTTTCCTTGCTGCTCCGGAGGTGGCATGCAGACAAGGCAGTCCTGGATTCATGTCCTTCCCGGGAATCCCCTAGGCTGTAGCCTCACTGTGAGCTCGCCTTTGCACCTCTCAGGCCACTGGCAGGCAGTGGTGCTGTCCCCAGCCTGCCTCGCATGTATGGCTCGCCCCAAACCCGGTGGGAGCAGCCGGATGCTTCCTCCACTGCTTCCAAGGAAGAAGCAGACCTGCAAAGACCGTCTCCTCTTGCCTTAGCCCTCAGTTCGGCCGTGATGTTGCAAAGCCCTCTGCCACACGCTGGCAGCTCAGACCGTTGCTAATTTTATTAGCAATGTCTCATGGTTTTCTGACATCTCTCCTGCTTGCTACCTGCTCTACTCTGGCTGGAAGATCGTTGCAGCAGAGTCTCACTTCTCATTTGGGATCATGGGTATATGCACCGCACACCCTTGCCAGAGCCCTCAGTTAGACCTCAACAGCAATGTTAAAAACCGATTTTATTAGTTAAATAGAAGCAGCAGAAATGCCTTGAGAGAGTCCCTCCTTGAATCCTTGGCTGCTGCTCTCCACCCCCAGCAGAGTGGGAAACTAGCCGTGGCAGTGCAGTAGCATCAAGAACAGATACAGTGAGAACAGCGTGGGACATAAGAAATTGAAGAAACAAGAAGAGCGTGAGAAATGTAAAAAACAGCAGCTGAATGCAATTCATTCCAGCCTTTTTTCAGTATCTGGATATGTTTTTCTAAATTGCTAGTTAATTTTTTACATCAGTGTTCAGCTGCTATATTACCGTCCCTGACTTTTCACCCTGCTATATAACAACACCCTTTTGAATTCTTGTGGAAAGACAGTGAAAAGATGCACCTCTATCCAGACTTCAGAATATGCCATACATCACCTTCCACTGACAGCCAGAATCTGATAGAAATAGCTTCATTTCTTCTCCTTAAGGAGATACACCTTCGAGAGCAACTGCTAATTTATGTCCCCAACAAGGCTTGGCTGGATCCACAGCTAGATGCTGTTCTTCTTTGGAAGTCACTTATGTTTGTGAAATACATTACTTTTCCATTAAAAGTAAGCCCCAAGTCTGCTCCATGGGCAGCGCAGTGGGTGACCATCAGCTCTCTGGAGGCATCACTCACGTCGTGGCTGCTGTTTCCTAGGGGTTCATCTCTTGGGGATGGTTAAGAACATGTCATTGGTCCTCCACCAGCTATGCACAGCCCAGAGTTTAGGTCCACAGTAAGAGGAAGCGTCACTGAAGAAAAACAAGGATTACTGCACTACTTCAGAGCACCAGGACCCTCTAGGTCTAAAATCTTCTACCAGACGGAGTCCAGCATCAGCTGTTACAGAAGATGGTACAACTCCCCCCCCCCCCAGGGGTATAGGTCTTTAAAGTGATCCTTTCCGCTCTCAGCCCTAACCTTAAGGTTTTAAGCTGCCTTCACAGATTTCATTTTGTTAGTTACACCAATTATCACCTATAATCATATAACAGACTTATCCCATTTTTCAATATTACACTCCTGGGCTAAAGGCCTCTCCATGACACTGAGTTCCACATTTGATTGCCGAGAAGAAAAACAGGATTTTTTTGCTGTTTTGGAGTCTGTTGCTCTTTGGCAGCACTGAAAGCCCCCACACTCTTGCTCTGAGGAATGGAGGAGAGAATTCATAAGATCTCGTCATCGTGATCACTGCTGAGGTCTTTACAAACCTCATTCCCCTACCTGGTTTTGCTGCTGTAAACAAACTGTGGTCATTTCAGTGTCTTTGCTTTAAAATTTTCAGAGGATTCTTCCTGTTCTTGTCTTCCTATTTGTACTCTTGTCCTGGGGGCTGAGACCACCCTCTCCAAGAAGATCCCAGGGAGAAGCAACCCTGAAAGGAGGCATTTTTGGGTGATGTCAGGTGGAAAGAGGGCCCTGTGGGCCAGATGGGAACAGGTAGATTTTACACACCATGTTTTGGTAGGTTTCAGAGGTGTTCCTGTTAAAAAAAGTGAAGCATATCATGAATTGCCTTGTTAAGCAACAACCTCTTTGAGAGAAAATTGAGGCATCCAAAATGTCGCTGAATTTGCTGAGGTTTCTGCATGGGAATATCAGCCAGCGTTTTCTTAGAGGCTCCTTTAAATTTGAACCTGGCCCTTGATGCTGTCAATCCAAACCCCGGATGACCTGGCTGGTTGTGAACATGGTGCTCCCAGAGTTCTCTGATGGCAGGGAGATGCAGTGGTCATCTCTGCGCTGCTCAGAAACTCCTCCTTGCAGAGCTAATAACATCCTTGTTCGCTTACTGTGATGCACACTGAACAGAGCTGCATGCTCTGGCATTTAGCTCCCCTTCCATGGCTTCCTAACAGCCAACTCAGAAATCTATTAATTAGATTTATAGGAAGCTTGTTTTTCCCATTCCTTCTATCTCTTTATTAGACAGTTAAACTAGCATAAAGTCTATAATATTTCTTCCAGTTTTCTTTCATGACAGCAATACTTAGGTGAAGTACATCAACTGGAAATTAAAGAAATTTAGTCAGAAAACTTGCAGGAAAGAACCAACAGAAAAGATCACATAAAGCAGAGAATAAAGACACCAGAAATAAAATTGCATGACAAACATGAGAATCAGTGTTAAAAGAATAGAAAAAAGTACAAAAGCCTCAAAAAATCCCCCAGAAACAGTATGAAAAGCAATGACTGACTTCAGAAATGAAAAATACAAAGAACATAACAAATGATTTCAGATCTGATCCTATCAGAAGGAAATCTGATTTCAAAAGAAAGAAAGAAGCAGTTATGAAGACATTTCTATGAAAAGATGTACAATAAAAGATTTGAAAACTGTATCTTCAAAACTATTTTAAAGACTAGAAAAAGAAAGGGATATGTCTTAAAATATGCTAACGCGGAGACATGTAATACAAGATGTTCTCTCAGTGAAAAGAAGTATTTTGACAGGTGTATCAAGATTTACCACCAATCTCAGTGACCCCATCAAAAAAGAAAAAAAAAAGAACTTTAAAGGAATTATTTTAAAATAGCTGTAACAACCTACCAGGCAGATCTTGGATGCAAACAGCTCACAATTATCTCTGTGGCTGGAAAGAGATCAAACCTTATTTCTGCGCTATTTTTACAGGAGGCAAAGTAGGACAGTCATATCACACTGCTCCAGATAATAATGCAAACAAAGGCTACTTGAGAACATGCAACCAAATAAACAGGGGCAAGTCATGAGCTGTGAACTGAGCTGCACCGATATTTAGAGATTTCTGGAAAAGTCTGCCACAAGCAACAGCAATCCCTTGGAAGCAGGGACATGAGCTCCTGGCCACAGCCCACCACGACCATCATTAGAGCTCTGAGCGGCAAGGATTACACAGGATTGTGCCTCTCATCATACAGATGATTCGCAAGGGAGATTTCCAGCAGGAGGAGGAGAAGTGCCTTCTGCCACAGGTGGAGCTGAACCAGACGTCCCTCGTGCATGGATGATCCCACAGCTGTGGCGGCACGGATGTTGGCTCAGGACAGCTGGCTGAGGGCTGTCTGGGCTTGTTCCCTGCCTGCTCTAAAATGGGGCTGCTGGAAACTCCACTGTCATTAGTCATGGAGGGCATTATTTTAAAGGTAGGCAGGCTCTGGAGTGTAGACACACACATTTCTCCTGTAACATCTTCTTTAAAATGAATTAACTTTCTCAGTCCAAAAAAACGGAGCTTTTTGCAGGTGGGGGAAACAATGTGTGTATGTTACAGGCTCTTCCTTTGACTGCATCAGAGTTTTTCCATAACTGCACATTCATGAAAGATCTTGATTGCCAGGCATCGTAAAACCAAATAAGACTGGAAGTTAAATTGTGAAAACAAGTATTTAAGCTATTTGTCCCTCAGGCCACCAGTTCTGAAATTCAAATGCAAAAGAGTTGAGATAGTCCATAGGCTGCTGTTTGCATACTAGTGATATTCCTAAAATGTTTGTGAAATTCAGTGAATAACATTCTGCACTGTGGTTAAAGCTGGAGGCCAGACTAAATGGCTGTAATCCATTCTAACCTTGACTCCATTAAACTGCAAATTGAACCATAGTGAAATTAATCTACTAACTGCACTTAAATGTTGGAACATTTTGCAAATGCTCTGTGAAAGCCTAAAGCCTCAACATCTGTATTTAGTGACTAGAATTCAACTGACTGCAGACAACCTTCCTTCAGAAGTCATCTGTGTACTTAATAACACCTGCCCTGCAGTCTCCCTGCCAAGAAGTATGACGTAGAATCTCCTCTCTAAAACTAAGTTTCTAGACTTCTAGGACCAGATAGTATGTCCTCATTCTCCCATGAAAGTCCTAAGCCACGCTTTGTGGAAAAAGGACATCTACTTAGGATTAATCCATGGTACAGTGAAAGACAATTTGAAGAAAGATATTAAAGGTCAGGTGCTTTCCAAAAAGGGCAATACACAGGAGGGCTGACAACACCATATTGCCCCAGTTAGTCATTCTTATTAATCTCAGACTGCAGTTACTGGGAGACTTTTGTATCAGAGGTATAGAAAAGGGAGCAGGGATCTCTTATGGGGCTAATGCTGAGCGGTGGGTCTGCAGTGTCCTCCCTGCTTGCTGGCGCGAGGCTGCAGCTGCACAGCAAGCACTGTGCCAAGAGCTCACTGGGTCCCCGCGCAATGGCTCTCATTTCCCCAGGCACGGGGATTTGGAACTGAGGGAGTGTAATCTGGATAAAAAGCCTCTCTAAGCTGATTTGAGCTGTACCCCTAGGCCTGCTACCTAAAAGGATGCACTGAAGGGAGATTAAAAAGGATTGCAGGCCACCTTGTGATAGAAAGTGCCTGTCCATAACAGTGTGAAATGCCAGTTTGGAAGGAGCAGCATTCTGGAAACCAAAGTCGGCACTACCGACAGGAATCCAAGAGAGCAAGGCCTGTATTTCTATATGTGCAATGTTTATCACTGCTCGTGCCAGTGGAATAAGCAAGATAAGGCCCAAGTCTTAGACACAGAGCAATGGAGAGGAAACAAAGAAGACAAAGATGTCCCTGAAGCAGATCACTGCACTTGAGTTGCTCATTACCTATACGGCCATGCCCAGGAGTTCAGAGACAGCTGTAACAATTAAGTGATTAAATATCCACACACATATATTTAAATTCAATCAGAATCACATATTTGCTGATTTCTGACCTTTTGTTTCTCATTTGAATCACATTTTCCACTTTCACAGTCACACTGAAGAGGTTGTGAGCAGAGGCTGCCGTTCTGCCTGTTGAGGAGTTCCTGGCAGGTCTTGGGAGGGAATAGCTACTGTGATGCTGTGTACTTCAGGCACTTCAAAAAAAAAAAGGGGGTGACATACAGGACTGGAATAATTTTCTCAGAATTGTATCAGGTAACATACAGGAAAAAGTTCTAAGTGCTGTGGATAAATTAAACTCAAATGGATTATATGTTATTTCACATTGAAGCGTAAGTATCTCCTTGGGTTTTTAAATTGTCCCTACATAGTAGTTTCTGAATCCATTGGCTAAATTTCAACCAGATCTTACAGAGCAGGGAAGGGGGTTCAAAGGTAATTAATTTCTTATGAAATGTGAAAAAATAGGCAACTGAATAAGAAGTAGTGTAAGTATCCCAACTGAGAGAAAGATCGTCGTGTGAGCTCAAAGTATGCTAGGCACCAGAGACTGAGCTGCAGAGGGAAGGCCTTTGCAGATGTACAAATTCCAGATAAAGCCTCAGTCGGGATTTTCTGTCAGTCATGAGACATAAGCCTCCTTCATCTGCTCTACTGCTCAGGGACTGTGTGTGGTGATGGGCAGCTCAGAGCAATGAGCTCTTGTCTTTTCTTTGCACAGGGTAGGGTGAGTTCTCTCTCACCCACCAACAAAGACGGAGCAGCTCTGCTAGCCGTCCTGGCCCAAAGTAACATACGCAATAAGTTGCATTTAACAGGAGGTAGCAACTGTAAGTGAGGAGGGCCAGAACAGGAGGCTATCACCCCCCTCTCAAATGCTCTACAGACCATCGGAGCCCAGACCCTGATACTGGAGCTGTTGGTCTCAGTCTACTTTCCGCAGAGTCTGGAGTGATGTTTTCTATTATTCAGAACAAAAAGAGTAGATGAATACAATCAGTATAGGAAGATTGATCTAGCAGTGTAAGTTATTTATTCTTGGTCTGTAACTGCATTGAACACTGAAGATTCATTCTCCTCTGCTCATTTCAGGGCATCTTTTTTCTTTTCTTTCTTTTCTTACAGTCATTCCTGGGACCTTTTTCCATCATCCATAATGAAAATTAAACATAGAGTTTCAGAGAATACCTGGAAATGTAGATTTTTACTGGCTACTTCTGGGTACTTCAAAAAATGCTAGCCTGGGTTGCAATGATTTTGTTAGAAATAAACTACCAATTTCAAAGGAGAAGTGTAAAATATGTTTGCCACTTCCCCTATATGATATTCCATCTTTAAAATCAAAGAAATAAACCCCTCACTGCTGACTGCTTTATTGCTGGGTAGAAGGCAAAGGCATCTGTGTCCTTTCTGCCCTGCTTCATCTCTGCCATCTGCAGGGATATTTCTACCTAGGAAAGCTTTTCCTGTCTGATTGATGCAATCACTCAGGTGTGGTCATATCCACATGGACAATCATCCTGGGCAGGGAGCTTATTAGTTCTCACAGTTCACTGGTTAAAACACTCACCCAGTGCCTTGGACATTCAGCTTCAAATCACTTCCCTGCTTGAAGGGATATTCTGCCACAGCAGCCACTGCCAGGGTGACTATCTTTCCACCCCAGCTCTGGGTTAGTTTGGATGTCCACCACCTCTCTTGGTCATGCTGGTCCACTTCGCAGACCAGTGAAACATACAGGTACATGAGAACCAGGACCCGGGAGCGCCATGCCAATGCATGGGTCCCACTTCTCTTGGAAGAGAGAAATTAATGCAGTCCATGTGCTTGCAAGAGACCAGTGCCAGCACCAGATGGGCCACCTTAAATGCAGCATGGCAGCTCTTCGAGTTTTTGTCTGGCTCCAGATAGGTGGGTCTGTCTCCTCTCAGCAAGAGACATAAGTTTCTTTCCTTTCTCAGAGTCTCCCAGCCCTACTTAAATCAGAACTTTTATTTTTGGTAAGGGAAGTGATTCCAAACCATTTGCACATCTTTCAGTCTTGCTGCTACAGAAAAACAAAACCAGGAGAGAGAAGAAGAAGAAAAAAAACCCATCTCTGATTCCTTTATTATGCTTCTCCATGCTTAATTCTAACACCTCCTCCTGTGAGCCCAGAGAGCACTCAGCTATGCTAATGGGAAGGTATCACAGCTCAGCAAATGCATGACTTGCTAAGGCAAACAAATTATTGGCTGGAACTAACTCAGAAAAAGATGGCCCTGGCTTTTTTTTTGGTCTTCCTGCCACGCTGTCTGTACTATGGTTTTAGATACCTTTCCTTGCATGGAAGGGTGCATGATTTATCAAAACTGGAGAGCTTGCAGAGAAAAAGGCTGCAAAATTATTTTGTATCTGACACAATCGTTAGTATTATTATTTCTTCTGTAGCTGGGAAGGACACTTATAAAACATCTAACAAGCTGCTAAGGAGATTGCCTAAAGCACTGATTTAAAAATCTGCTGCTAGAGCCTATTCCTTGGTGCTCTGTACATATTTCAAGCTCCAGTATCTTTGTACGGAAGGGAATTCAGATGAAATTTCTGAATAGTTTACAGGGTCTTTCTGACAGTTTAGTGGGTGCTCTCTTCAACTATTGGGCCTAAGTTATCTGCTGATGACATGAATCAGAGGTGCCTGGAAAAGGCTGGTGCAGTCTGAGCAAGCGTGTTGTAGAGCAGAAGGGCATTCAGACCTCCTACTTTGCGCTGCTGAAGAGCAACAACCCCCTCTGCTCACATGCATATTGCAAGCCCCCCAGATGTCTTCTGAATTGAAACCAAGTGCAGTTAGCCAGATGTCAACTGCTGAGTGAAGAACGCTGTTGCATGGTCTTGTATGGGTAATCCAACATGAGCTCTGCTTCAGCCAAAAATTGCACTGTAATCCAGCCTGCCTAGAAGTCCTGGTCCTGCTAAAGGGGATGCCAGCGGAGGCCAGCTGCTGGTACTTTCTCGGGGGGGGGGGGGGGGGGAGAAATCTATTTTGTGCAGTCGCTGTGTCAGATCACCCAGGTCCAGCAGAAGGAGCAAACTTTGACAAGCAGCAGAGCCCAGTCTGTCCTCCTGGTGGCTCTGCTTACATGCTCAGAGTCAAACGTCTGCATATGCACATCACTGCATCAGAGGCTGAATGTGCCTCTTAATCCTGGTGAAGTGAAGTCAAGGACTTGAAAACTGGTGCTCATCAGATCTACGCAGAGGAACTGTATTTCTCTAGTTACAGGGACTGTGGCTTGTCTTGAGCATGAGCTGCCTTTTGAATGGTAAGTGTGGAGTTTATAATCACTAATCCCTATATTTTATATGGCACTTTTCATTAGCAGATCACAAAGCATTTTGCAGAAGAAGGTCAAAATCATGATCTCCATTTTAAAGATGGGGACAAGGAGCTGAAGGGCCGCAAAAAAAGTCTCCCCACAGGCAGCTGACAGAACTAAGGACAGTATCCCACAGTTCCCACATCCAGCTCAATGATCTGGCATCTCTAGTCCCATTATTAACACTGGGAAGACTCCCTTTAATTGGTGTCGAATGTTTGAAAGTGGAAGGAGCT
The DNA here is from genome assembly GCF_036417845.1 of Apteryx mantelli. Lineage (NCBI taxonomy): Eukaryota > Metazoa > Chordata > Aves > Apterygiformes > Apterygidae > Apteryx > Apteryx mantelli. Next base: position 280,009 of record NW_027118804.1, read on the forward strand.
GTCGTCATGGATACAGCATCCACAGGCTCTCCTTTGACTTGGTTGGAGCAGTTCTCTTTCACAATAGCTCTGTGGTCTTCAGATGTCAATGCAACAATGAGCACAGAAATAGGGATTCATTTGCAACTGGTGCAGATGCTTACTATGCAATAAGAAGACAAAATAAATCGTTGACTGTAACCCTCTTAGATTAACTGAGCTAGCTGATTCACTGATTTGTCCAGCACCAACTGCTCAGGAGCAGACTCTCAGGCCCTGTTGAATCAGTTACCTTCCATGACTTGTGACATGAAACTTTCACTCAGTTTGTGTCCTTCACAACAGAGCATCAGTATTATCTCCATCCCCTGCCTTGGACACTAGCTCTCCTCAACAACATGTGGTCTCAGCACTGAACAGGGAGAACCCCCCCCCCCATTCCTTCACACACACACACCCTAGCAAGAATATTTCAGCTGGTGACAGACATGGCTGAGAACTCACCTGTGGTGTTGCTGACATCCTACAAACAACCTCCCTGCCATTCCCTGCCTTCTTCCTCCCCATGCGGGGACACTCAGCTCATCAGAGCATCACACCATCTCCTTCTCAGAGGTGCCAGCTTTCCCATCTGAGCTTGGCCCAGCCCTCAGGTGGCTCCTTACATATCTTCCTTCCAATAAGAGGTTTTGCCATGCTTTCAGAGCCAATATTCAGATTACCTCTGGCAGCACACCTGAGGGGTGGCACGTTAGGCTCACCTTGTGCAAGAACAGCCCTGGGGAAAGGGGCATTTTTGCAGTGCCTCACAGAGACCTCCTTATCCACAACAGCCTTCAGTTTGGGGAGCAGAACCGTTTACAGGAATGAGCCCAGCTGGTGCAGAGAGTTTGGCCAGCTGTTAAAAATAGGGATAGACTGATCCAGCTGTATTGCAGAAATGCTGATTTCTAACTTAGCTGTTTTAAAGAAGTGTATTTTTCTTCCTTGTCTAGTGTGGATGAGGTGGGTTAAATCATCCTTCCTATGTTAAATAAATTGAAATGGTAGCAGCACAGTCAAAGCTTGTGGCCAGGCAGCTTGCCCAAGCAAGGCTCAGCTCTCTGTCCTTCCACTAGTCTCTTCCAGATTGTTGTTATAGGGATTTACGAGCACTTGCAACACGCTCAGCACATCTGAGATAAAGTAGATGAGAAGCAAATCTCTGCTTCTGGATCTCTGTCCTCCCCCACCCCAGACTGGAACAGTTCCTAGTACATACTGATGGGTTAGGTTCAGTTCTGAAGACCAAACTTTGCTCAGCCAATTACTGCATTCAGTCAATACCACCCATGCTGTCCAAAAAAAAAAAAAAAAAAAGCGCCAAACTCCTTTTCAGAGCAGTCAGCTTGATGTTGTCTGGTCCTTCAGAGTCAGTCTACCTCTTGGGTCCTTTGGCTGTTTTAGCAACCTGCCACTGAGTTGGATACAGTCTCTATAGCAGCGACTCCAGCCCTGAGATGCTGGCACAGGTTTTCTCATTGACTGTCAGTGGTCTAGCAGCAATGGATTCTCCACTTCAGTTCACCACTCTCAGCTTCCCTAATCTCTCTGCATCACCTTATATTAGGTGATCAGCCTACAAGCACAAGGTATAGCCAATGCCAATTCTGGCTACCTCTTCCTGTCCTGCTTTACTTTCCCTCTCCTCCTCTGCTGCTAAAAGAGATGGGGAAAAAGGTTACCCATTAAACCAAAATAATTTGATTTAACAGATTCCAGGGGAAGGGGTATGCTGATCTTTATTGGAGGAGAAAAACCCAGACAAAGGAAACTCTCCTGTTTCTTTTTTCAAGAGTCTCCCTTTATTTTTGACCGTTCATCTTTATTTTCCTTATAAATACAGGTGCTCAGCAGCTTCAGCCAAGGCAACAGTGGTAATTGTCACCATAACTACACAGTTGTTGAAACCTGACTGTCCAGCAGTATGCTAAACTCCACAGCAGGCTGACAGCTATCACACTCAATACATCTTTCTAAGATGATAGAAAGGCTAAGCAAGGCTAAGCCAATACTACAAAGGATCTGAACAGCAATTTCCATCTGGAGAGTTTCTGTTCCTCTGTGATACAAACCACTGGGACATGCTCTTTGGTACTAACAGCAGCATACCCACAACACAAAATTGCTTGCTGTTTTCTACCTCTGTATGAGTTTTTTTCTGCTAAGGGGACTTAGCAAAACATTTTACTTTCAAAAAGAGCCATGAAAAATAAATGATAAAGAGTGGGTGCAAGAGGGAATAGTAGCAGGTTCTTGGAAATCAGTATGGTTTTGAAAGGTTTTCTGCAGGAGTACAGGTGCTGAGCCAGGATGATACACTCATCTCTTTGTAAACAGTTCTGCTTTTCTCTGATGGCAACTAAAGGAATTTAAGAAGAAATCTAGCTGTTTGCTTTTTACTGTGTGACAGCTCACACTCACCATAGGCAGTAGAAGCAAAAACATTCATGTTTTTTTGTCTGGGAAACCCACAGGGTTTTACATACACACTACCCACGCACAGTCAGGCGTCTAGATCTAGGTGAACCATTTTAGGTAGACTGCAGATAGGTCTTACAGAATGTTCCTAGGAATGAAACGCTGACAATATAAGGAAAAAGCAGCATTGGGATTCATCTGGAAAGACCTTTTGAACTAGGCTAACCTTGTTGGGCAGGGAAGATAGACTGCAATATTGCAATGTAGATAGACAGACCATGACTGGACCAGGGGCTCTCGTGGAACACAAGTTGCAGCACCTAGTGATTACTGCTCCTCACCATGCACTGCATGTTCCTGCGGGACACAGTGAGAAATGAAGGTTATGTCCCAACACGTGGGTGAGCAAAGCTGTGGTGGGCAGCCAAGCAGAGGAGTGCCTCAAGTGATGACACATGACTTTATTTCAGAAAGCTTTCTGCATCATACATGCTTGATCTTAATTTATTTAGAGGTGGCTTGGGATCACCAGGCTTGCTTATTTTTTACATGCAAGAATGCCTGTTGTTACAAAACTGTTCTTGAATCCTGAGTACTCCTGGATTAGAAGTCATTGATCAGTTTTAAGCACTGCAGGGGAGGGATGATTTACTATCAACAGCAGGAGTCACAGTTCAGGGGAAACTTTTATATCAGTACTAGCTAGAGAAGTTGGTTCCCACAAGAGTAGGTATTAGAGGACTTACTCCCCTCACCTTCCTTCTCTTTTGTCCCTTTTTGTGATCCTACAGAGGCTCTAGAAGATGGTGTGAAAGGTCCCACCAGCCAGGCAAGAGGTCTATTATGTTCCACATACTCCAGCAGTTCATCCGTGCACTCCTGGCCTGTGTTCATTAAATGGTGTTTCTGGGTCAGGATGTTCCTGGACAGGTCTTGGAAAGAAGCAGCAGCCTGCAAGGAGTTGTGGGTCTCCTGTAATTCCTGCTGTACCTGCTGCATCTTGTCCTGGATGTTGGATGGGAAGCCTTGGCTGTTGGCCAGTAGAGTCTGCAGAGTGTGCTGCAGTTGCTGGGTGATGCCATGAGACATGGCCAGAATCTGGACCTCCAGCCACTACAGGGGAGGAAAGGAAGCTTTAGAAGCAGCTCCCAGTGCACCCACTCCCACCCCAAAACAGCTTCAGTGAGCCAGCATCTCCGGCAGACCACTATCTTCAGCTCCAAGGAAGTTGCGTCCTCACTCTCTTTTGGCTGCTTCTTGTTCCAGGTCAGCCACATCTGGTGCAGCTTCTCCTGCCCATTTTGAAGCTTCTGATCAATACCCTGCTTGTCACAATCAATCTGGAGTAGGACAGGAAAGCAAAGACAAGAGTGAATTACTATAGCAGCAAGACTTGCCTTGTGACTACCCCAGCCAGCTTGTGAGCTGGCACAGAGATCCTCCTGGTCTTCACAGGGAGTAAAGGGGAAGACTGCTGTACAGCAAGCAGCTTCAAGACAGGACGCTTGGAGACAGAACAGTGTTCCTACCAGCTCAATGACCTCCTGCAACTTTGAGAAAGTCTCCTGCGTGACCGTCTTGATCTTCCTCACTTTGGCTAAGAAGCACTGGTAGGCTTTTTGATGCAGATGAGTGGGCAAGGAACTCAGATGTATGAAATAACCCTGATGGTCTGACTGCTGCTGGACAGCTGCCCCTTCAGTCCCCTCCACAGAGACCACAAGGTCAGCTGGAAAAAACAGCGATGAGAAGTTAATTGTTAATTGTCCTAGAGTGCATACGACAGACAGTCAGCAGTCATGAAGCCTTGCAGGTTAGAGTCAGAGTGACCATGGCTTTTAAAAGTGTCTGTATCCCCCAAATATAGCAGGAACTGGGAGGCCGAGTACCCCAACCACACACACTCGCGCTACCTCTCTACATTGCAGAGAAGCCTAGAAAGATCTTCTTTGCAGATCTGCCTCACGCAAGTGTTTTCTGACCTAGTTCCTCATCTGTGATGGGGAAATGGTGATCCGATTTTCCTGGCACAGCTTCCACACTTCTGTCAGTGATCTTGCCTGCTTCGCAATCCACTGCCATGCCCTGGCTGGTCACCACGGACCTAGCAGACTCCAGGACTCTCTGAACAACTTCCCTGGCTGCCTCCAACACCACCACTCTGATCGCAGCGTCTTCGGCACCAGTGATGCTGGGTGACACCAGCTCTTTGATGCCAGAGAGAATGTAGAGAGAGATCAGAAGACTGAATGTACCCACTTCTGTAGAACAGCATTTGGTACAACCGTGAGGTTGATGAGACTATTTCAACATCAGAGCTATTTGACCAGCCCAGGTGGGGAATAAGTCAGACTACAAGTGTGAGTAAGCTCTGCTTGGGGTGCAGTTCACCCAGTTTGTGGGATGTGGAAACTGTAATGAGACTTGCATGGGACCTTCCACAAAAATAATCTGACAGTTTGTTAAAATTGTCATTGAGAGCTTCAGTGAGAAGAACGTGGGACAACAAATGTTAAGAAACTTCACCTCAGGTTAGAGTATTCAAATTTGTCAAGGGACAGTAGTCCAGCAGCAAGGATACAAAGAGTTTCCAGCTGTGCTCTAACATCTTCCCAGAAGATGGACTCTAGAACATGCATGTAGCAGAGTACCAACCCACCAGCTGGGAGAGAAGGGGACAGAAGGGCAAGTCAGAACAGCTGTGACAGCTCCAGAGGGTTCTGGCTTTGCAGCTTCAAACTTTTCCCAGTTGGGACAGAGCTGCAGGATTGAAACTCTCAACACAGAGTGCTCAAGTAACACTCATTTGTTTTTGGAGAGTAACTATTTGTTTGTTTCCTTTGTCTTTTAATCATTTCAGCAGGAAAGTCCAGCGCCAGGAGTGTCTGCACTGCAGCTACTGAATACAGATTACAGTATGTTTGCCATCTAACTTCAGAATTTGCATTTAAGTCTATTGACTAAATGTACCAGGCTTGATCAGACAGTCAAAAGAGCCATTCAGGCAAAAAGAACCAAAGGAAGTTGGGAGTGAAAGGAGGAGCTGGTTTAGGCTGTTAGAGGAGCCTTGGGGTAGGAAGCAGGGGGAACGGACATCTGAGCCAGCCCAAGGGAACTGGCAGGTACCCAGGTCTCATCTCCTCTGTGAGGGAGAGCGTTCCAGAAGAACATGTCATGGACACCAAGAAGGGGGGGGGGGAATGTTCCTAGTTGGCGAGAATTTCTAGTTCTGTGTTAGATTGAAGGATTAGCATTTTTAGTCAAGGTACTCCTTCAGTCAATATTGGTTCTTTCCTCTCCAGTAGAAGTTGCGTGTATGTAGATTCAACTGGTCTGTAACAAGGCTTTTCTCTGGAGGTCATAGCCACCCACCACCCTTCTTTTGTTTTGTTTTGTTTGTTTCTACAGACCAGATTTAAGTCTAAATTTTATTGCATAGAAGTTCAGGACCAAGGCACACCATTTGCTGGGTAAGGGTTCAAAGAGATTCAATACTGAAGTCAGTTATGAGTGAGTCACAAGATACCTGGTGGGAGAAGAGAAGAGAGCCTTGCTCTTCTCTCAGCCCAGAACAAGGAGACTGGCCAGGTCCAGCTAGACAAGCAAGTTCACCTGGCCTCCCATCCACCAGAAACTGTTACCTTGTCATCTGGTTCTTGCAGGTTTGGCAACTTGTCTTCCAATTTGTCCTGTCCCAGGTAAATACATTCCTTCATTGTTGCAACTAAAGGCAAATCAGAAATCAAATGCATTTGAAAGTGAACATGTAAATAGATCTTAGACTTTCTACATCCTGCCAGCATGTCCCCCACATCAGCAGGGGGGGAGACACTTGGAACAGCAGGTAGGTACTCTGTGTGAGCTGTAACTGGAGCAGCAGCTTCTGGGTGCAGGTGTGAGGAAGCGGCTGCTACTGTGGCTAGGGGGAAACTAAGCCTGCCCAAAGGGAGGAGTCTCTTCTGCTCAGCCTGTGCCCTGCAGCTTCTCTGGGAATGACTGGTAGCACAGCCAAAAGAGCAGGCCTGAAGACCCTGTAAGTAACCTGCTAGATTAAGCAAAATAGCCTGGCTCTTGGCTAGGAGCGATGCTTCTCTACACCTCTAGTCGAGAGCCTGGGCAATGCTTTCGTGGAATGGCTCCCATGTCTTGGGGGCCCCAAAACCTCATGCACTTGCCTCTGTGGACTGCAGCGTGTGTCTTGCTGACTAGTGTGGAGTCTTCCAGCTTAACATCAATGTGATCCTGTTCTGATAAAGCTTTTCCTGGAATTGTTTAATAACTATGTCAAATGAACTGGAGCTGGGTAAGGTTCTAGCAGTACTGAGACTGTCTACACTCTCCTCTGTCCCTTGGATGACTCTGTATTGGAAGAAAACCTTTCTGTTATGGACCAACCATAAATATCAGCAGCGTTCCACAGCTTGTTTCTTTAGTGAGTTGCAGGTTTTGAAGTGAATATGAGCTGTGGTTTGCCCTCCTTCAACCAGACCAGGTTACTTGAACAGGCAGAAAGGTGAAGCTTTGGTGCAGGGCTGCATAGAAAGCTCTGTCAGGCTTGGAAGCCTCATGGCTTGTTTTATTTTTTTTGCCCTCGTAGGCTGCAATAAATCTGGTGGCTAACCTGACCTTGGTCAGCTCTGCCTGTGATGTGGTTTCTACAGCTTATGTCTCCACCAAGGAGAGCCACCCCTACATCAGATCTGTGGGTGAGGCAGCAGAGCAAGGAGTGAAGAGTGTGACTGAAGCCACAGCTACCTGTGTGCAACCAGTTCTGACTACACTAGAGCCTCAAGGTAATGTGGTGGGGAGGCTTACACCTGCTTGTGAGGGCCAAATCCCCTTCCCAGAGGGACTCCTAACTCTTTGGTTCCTTCCAACCCTGAAAGGAGCCCTTGGGTGTGGAAAGGCACCTCTCTCATTGACTTACTAAAGGGATAGCTCCAGACTTACAAGTAAAGCAAAAAAGGCTGAGTCCTAATCAGAGTAGTGTGAAGAAGTGTCTCTTCCTGAAGGACTGGATTTGACTCAGGTGTTGACCACCCTAAAACTGATCTTGCCAGGCCCAAAGTATTAGGTGACAGCTGCTTGTAGTTTGATTCTTAGAAGCCCATGGGGGCTGGAAGAAAAGCCCCACTTGGAGGGCTATCATTACTAATGGTCCTGTTTCCTGTGGAGCTGCCTTCCCCCCCCCCCGACCCCCACAAATGGGAGGGGGGGGAAAAGCAAACAAACAAACAAAAAAAACCCAAGAACCAGAACTAGACCCTCAGCATGTGAGAAGTTTTTAAACCTCATGGAGGGAGAGGGGCTGATCCTGATGGCAAGGGTCTGACAAAACAGCTGATGTGACAGGACTGGTTTAACTCTAAGACCAGAGTGGGCCCCCTCCTGTTTACTGTGTGATTCTAGATCCCTGGGACATGGAGGCTAGGGCAGAAGTGAGAGCTAAGCAACTGTCTGGTCAAGAACTAAACAAGCTGCAGGTGGGACTCCAAAGTATGTGGCTATGTTCTTGCTAGTGCAAGTCGGGACTGGTTATTCTCAAAGTGAACAGACTTAGCTCAAGACCAAGCAGCAGTGGAAACCAAGACAAGCTGCTCAGCAAATCCAGTTTATATCAAAACACATCTGCCTGAGTGGGAGTCTTTACCCACAGTCCCTGCAAGGCAGCATAATCGGGAAGGCAGGACTTGCAAGATGAAATAGTAGAAAACCCAAGTCTTGACACCTCCTCTTTTCTGCAGTTGCTGTGGCAAACAAATATGCCTCCAAGGGCTTGGATAAAGTAGGGGAGTAGCTCCCTCTCCTTCAAAAGTCAATGGACCAGGTAAGAACCAAAGGCTATGCCCTCCTTGGCTGGAAGAGGAGGGCAGAGCTGGCCTTTACAAGGATAGAAATACTTCAAGTTCTCTTGAGGAAACAAATCTCTGAGTGCATAGAGTGAGCTCTCTTAGGAGTAAGAAAGCAAGCGGGAGATACTGTCTGAAGACTCCTCTTGGTGCAGCAGGGACTGGGTCACAGAGCACTGCAGTTCTTATCTGACACTAGCCTATTTCCGTAGGTTCTCTCTGACACAAAAGAGCTAATGTCATCCAGAGTGGCTGATGCAAAGGATGCTGTGAGCAGCAAAGTGACAGAGGTGATAGATGCAACCAAGGAGGCTCTTGAGGGAGGTGAGGTAGCAGGGCCACACTTCCTAAATGGCTGTAGATCCATTCAGGAGTAGGGGCTGATACTTGGGCCAGAAGTAAAACAGCTGAAGTATCCAATGCTTCCTCCTCTCTAGCAAGGAGTTCATGATATGTCCTTCACCAATGTGTCCAGACAGTGTCTATGCTCAGCACAGTGACTGCTGTTGGTCTAAAGCCTTCAGCTAGTGTTCAATTTCTAGAAGTGTGTTCCTAGAAGCTGCTTGTACTAGGTTATAACTGTTTCAAATAAAACTACTGCATGCAGGAAAGCTTACCTTCTATTCTCTTTTGGAGAGAGGCTGCAAGAACAGGTATTGATCAACAGATGTGAACTGTACTCTTCTACCTGCAAAAGCTCTGGTGCAGAACAAGGCAGTATCACTTAAGGAACTGGAAAATGCAGTATGTGGACAAAGTTCTGAAAATAGAGGCTTCTGAAACTAAGCAATGGTCTTCAAGTTCCCAAGATGCTTCCAAGTTGCAATTTCCATAGGTCTGGAGGTAAGGGAGTAGGTAGTCATCTTCCTATTCCTTGGTTCTGGGCAAAGTAGAGGCTGGACTTGTGCCGTAGGAGCAAGCCTGCAGTTCTGCTATGGAGACTCTGAGCATGCTCATCCTGGGTCTTGGGTAGCAGAGCAAGAGTTGTCACAGAAAACAGTAGCAGTGCTTGTGCCTGTCCCAGAAGTTTTCAGAGCCTGCCTTCAGCAATGGGGATGCACAAAACTAGTTCATCAGCTGCTGGCTATCCAAGTATTCAGGCCTTAAGTGTTTTGGGTAACATATCTTGATGCTGGGATATTGCACTCAGGAATGCAAGAAGTGGTCAACCAGCAGTGGAACAACAAGGAGTACAGCTGTGAGCTTTGGTACTAGCCTGGGAGAGGCTGAGCTATAATGCCTTCTCATTTTTAGGCCTGGTGGCAGGCATGTGTCCTCCTGGTGCTTCCCAACACTTGGAAAAGCTGTGGGGAGCTTTCAGGATCCTGACAGCCTTTGTCATTTGGCCTCTTGTCGTGGGGGTGAAGGGGGAGGGGGAGAAGGTTATTGGTTATTAGTTAACAGATTTATTGAAGATGGCCATACAGTGTAGTCATAGCAAGCAAATCTTACTGCACATTTGTTAGTGCCCGAGTCTCAGTTTCTTACCACTCCAACGGTTTCTTGTCGGAGGCTCTCTTAACTCCAGGAGAGTAACCTTGAGAGGAGTCACAACTTAAGGGGAGATTCACTGCTGTGCAGCCTGCTGCTGTGCAGGAGAGCTCAAGGGGATCTAGGCTGCAGCGCTATTTATGGGCACGGAGTTTGACTCATGGTCATACAATATTTGGTGTGGAGTTGTACCTTTTTTTTTCTCATGCCCGTTTCTGGCCTCACCAGTTGCAACCAGTATCACCTAGTTCCTCCTGTTCAGCCATGGGTGCAGTCAGTTATTTGAGGTCAGCTGGGGCCTGAGATAAGGTGTTTGTGCATGGGGGGGATAGTTGTGCTTCACCACACTTTGGGCCTGAGATGGGGGGGTAGTTGTGCTCTGCCATGCTTTGGGCCTGAGAGGTGTGTGTGCGTGTGTGTCGGGGGGGGGTAGGTGTGTTCTGCCACACCTCTTATGCCTAATTCCCCTCTTAGAGTTATAGTTGTCTTCTATCTGGTGAAGACTTCAAGGTCTGTGGTGGGAGAGTGGACTGCTGGAGTGGCTGCCTGGGAAAGATGTGGACCATTGGGATGGGAAATCACTAAAGCATAGGTGACAGATACTTGCTGGTGCTGGTCCTGTTGGCACCACCATCTCCTAGCCAGGAGGCGCTCCAATTGAGCCAAAAGCTCTTCAGCTACCAAGCTTAGCCATCTTCCAAACAGCTTCCCCTTCCCCCCACCCCGGACTTACCAGACTATGGAGTAGCTGAGGAGGACAGAGCAAATGCCTTGCTTGCCACTGGGAGTGAGGGACTGACATAATAAGAGTCATACTTGTTTCTCTTCTGTATGGCTTGCCTTCCTCTCAAGGAAAGAAGTGGAATCTGTTACCAATGTGAGTGCTGCTTCCTCCAGACTTAATGCCAGAGACACCAATATTAGCTTCCCTTTTCTTAGATGTTAGAAATGGGGACGGGGGAGGAGGCCCCCTTGTGGGAAGTAAGTATGGGTTTAGAGGAAGAACTCTTCCTCTATTTTTCTTCTCTTAAGCAGAAATGGCTACTGCTCCAACTACATTTCTATCCCCACATTATTGTGTGTAATGGCTTAGCACTGTACCATGGCAGGTTCATGAGGCCCTTTAGTCTTGGTTCAGTCATTCCACTGATACAATGTGATCCCCTGATGTGGTAAAGCTCCGGGTCCAGCTTCACTGAGCAGAGCACTTCAGAGACTATCAGATAACAGCCCAAACTCTGCTTCTCATGTGTAGCCACTAGGTCTCATTGAAGACAAAATAATTAGCCAATGACAATTGCCAGGCCAAGCTATTGTCGAGATCTGATGTGAGATAAATTGCAGGGGTCATCTCTCCTCTGGATGCTTTGATTACTGCCAAGCAATTCCTCCCTGGCAAAGAGCTCAAGGAGAGGCAGCTTCAGTCTGCCTGAGATCATCATAGCTGAGCTTGTAGGGAGGGAAGTGAGGAACTAATTGTAAGCAGTAGCAGAAGTAGTCCTGCTATTCAGTAGGAAATCTGCTGCAATTTCTCTTCTTCAACAGCAAAGCTGCACCTCGCTACCTTGGTGTCTGAACCTTTTTATTTAAACTTCCTTGGACAAAAGTGCTTCTTAGGAAATAATTACATATTCCCATACGCTATGTTGACTTTAATATTGCAGCATGTCAGATTAATATTATGCTTAGCCTAGTAAATCATGATTTGTCTACTTATGGATCACTGGGGCATATTCTAACTTACTGCTTAACTCCATTTCCTATACACACTAATGGCTACTCTTACCCTGGGAGCCTGGTGCCCAGTTCTCTTCCTACTGGGAGAAGGTGAATCACTCTGAAGGGCTCTTTTTTTTCCCCCTGAAGGATGTTTCTGGATGTTTGAGTTCATAAAGAAAAAACATGGACTACTAAACCATGCTGGAGGTAAACTGTTTCTGTGAATATGACCTCTTTGTGCTAAGCAAACAGGATGATTGCTAGCATGAGTAATTCCTTCTCTTCAGTTAGAAGGTTCCAGAGCAATGCCCCTCAAGGATGTCTTTAAAGCAATGAACTGCCCAAATGTCAGGGGAAAAACAATCACTTTTTTTCCTTAAAGACCTTGACTTTTTAAAATCTATAATTCTCAATTCTCTCTTCTCCCAGCTAAGAGATGCTCCGAATGGTGGGAATCTCTGTGGCTGCCTTTTGAGGGCTCAGGGCTACCAGATAGCACTTTTTACCTTTGTCCCTGCTCCCACCTTGCCTCATTTACTCAAGGCACCCTGAGAGAGAGCTGCCAACTATCAGATGTTACAGGGAGGTGAAACTGCAGAAATCAAAGCCCCATTGTGCAGTCCTAGCCCAGGTTTTGTGTCCAAATAAAACTGGTGCTTTAGGGGAAAGACTTTCAAAGTACTTGCATTCCTGAGATCTTTTTGAGACAAGCCCAAGAGGACAGAGCAGAAAGTCTTTTCCTTTCTCTCCTGGTTGCTGTACATCCAGCTTGTAACCTGAAGGAGCCATTGTCTTATGCTGCTCCCTAGCCACCCTACCCTTGGGCCTCTCTCCAGGTGCTAGCAGGTGAAAACTCAAGCTGTGCACACAGCTGGGATCTTCCTTGTATTCCCTGTGCTGGCCCTTGTGGGGGGCAACCTAGCACCTGTATGGCTTTGGCTCTTCTGTAGTACTGCTAGAGCTTCTATGGCCTGCAACAGGCTAAGCCATCCTCTTCATGGCAGCTCCTAAAGCTCTGCTTAGGAAGGGTAGGCTGAGTGGAAGTGTCTATGTGCCTTTTCTCCTGTATTTAACCTCAGAAGGTTTAGGGAACCGTTGAGATTTGTTAGATGTAGCAAGGAGGGCAAAACTCTCACCAGACTAGTTGTGGTTAGGAATGGTGTGTGACTTTCTTGTGAGTTCTTCCTCTCTTGGTCTCATCCATGCTGCAGAGGCAGCAGAATGATGAAGGTGGAAAGAGATGGATGCAGAAGAAATGGACTGGCTTTCTGTGATGGTTTAAAGTGGAACTCATCTGAACTCGGTGGGGAGCATCGAGACTGCTCTCAATCTTATCCAAACCTGTTTTTCTGACTAGCTATGCTTTGAATTATACAAACTTCTTTAGACTTCTGTACAAAGTAATGTGACAATCCTCACCAAGCACCCCAGCACAGTAGAAATGCTTTGAGATGTCTCTTTTGGCTCTTAGTGGCCCTTGGGAATGATGTGGTGTTCCTTGATTCTGATAGTTATAACCCAAGTGATTATATTTTACCCTTTCCTCCTGCTATTTCTCCCTGGCTGTGGAAGAATGGTTAAGCGAAAAGGGGCATGATCTCTTAGAAGTGAGCAATCCTGTCTTCACAATGGAGGGAGGACCCCACATGTATGCGAGCTGTCCTTGAACATCCCTAGACCGTTACAGAAGGGGGAAGGCAAGTAGTGGTAAACAAGTCAAGGAGGGTGCCGACAGACCCCTCCACATGAACAGCAACCTTGCACCAATCATATATTCGCTTTAGGCGTGTGAACAGAGACTGTAAACCAATCATATAGCTATTGCTAGCACATGCTCTATCGCCTGTCTATATATACTCTGTAACAGCTTGAATAAAGGGAGAACGATCATACTCACATTGAGACTCCGTCGTTACTCCAGATCCTTCTCCCACTCCGACACCTGGCTATGCTGTGGCCACATGTGATAACTCAGTTGTAGGCTGATTTGAACTTTAAATGCAATCAAAGGGCCACTTGCTCCTTGTTTGCCTCTTCCTAGATGCCACCTCACTTCCCTCTGCCAGTTTGCTTAATATTTTAATTATTTAATTCTCCACTTGTATTCATGCACTTCTACCTTTTTTTCTCTGTTCCCTGCTCTTTGTTCAAATGCTTGACTTCTAGGTCAGGGAGTGTGCTGGTCTTGGGTGAAGACTACCTTGGGCATGCTCTAAAAAGCTGTCACTTTCACAAATCTCTGGTTAGCAGTCTTGTCATGAAGGTAATAGACTAATCTCTACAAAGTTCTTGGCTAGTGCTGAAAGGCAAAGGCTCTCTAGTTGTTTGCAAGGAGCTTAATTTCACCCTCTTATTTCCATGCTACTTGATGCACTCATACTGTCACCTCTTCTACAAAAACTGTACTGTTGCCTGCTGTAAGAAAACACTCTGTTTAAAGAACAAGCTTGTGACCTCCCTTAAGGGCTGCTTTGCTAGCTGGGGCCTGGATTAGGTGTGAACTTCCTGTGAGTTCTAATTTTTATATGACCTTAAGTCATCTTGGTTGGGGAACTTAAGTCCTTCAAAGCTGACTTGAATTAATTTGCAAAGGAAAAGGGATGATGTTTCTACCCTCAGTGCTGGGAAATGATGCTATCGTGACTGGTCAGTGTGGGAGCAGGATCAGGCTGTGGGAACTACTCTGCTTGATCTTTCTCCAGCTGTTGTCTGATGTGAGCAGGCAGGAATTCTATTTTGTGGGTTAGTATTTGGCCCTGTGCTTTTATATTGCAAAGCCCTATCCCCTCTTTCCTATTACTTGTCCCTACTTTGCATCAGAGAAAGACTGGATGCTTCAGTGCACTGGAGTGCTAACCCTGGAGGGGATTCCCTGTGCTCCGATACACCTGATGTGCTCTGAGTTGGATCCTGTGCCCCTGGACAGGGTGAGGTGATCAGGTGAGATCAGGATGGGTTTAGGAGCAGCTGAGAAAAGGCATTTATTTGCTGGAGAAGGGCAGGGCTGCTTTCAATAGCAGCATTTTGCAGTGATCCATGCTCCCAAATGGGGCACACTGGTGCTTTTCCAGTTAGAAACCTCTGCAGGCCTCGGCATTCACTCTTCCTTCTTGCAGAGGTTCCTGCCAGAGGCCTCTTCTGTCAGGTCCTGGCAGTAGGACCAGACAGGTCCTACAAAGCTTTGTTTTGCTTCCCTCTGCCCTGCAGAGGAGGAAAGGGGGTCAATAAATCTGCTTCGGATTGCCTTATAAATCAAGCATGAACTTGTGACAATTCCAATACTGCCTTTGTGTGGCTTGTTCAAAACCCCCCTGATGCCTGTGAGGGTGACAGGCATCTGACCTGATCAATAACGCAGTTGCCCTTTGCTGCTGCAAACCAGGCAAGGCACCTTCTGTGAATACAGAGTACAGGCAGCAAATAATTACCCTGGTTGTGGTGCTTTCTGGACATTGGTGCCTGCCCTTGTGGTAATGGAAAATCCATTTGCAGTATTGACTTCCCAGTCTCCTTTTGATTCTCATATTTGTTTAGGTTTGGAAATGCTTTGAGATTCTTCTGCAGTGAATGTGGAGGGGAGGTGATCCAGAGGATAATTAACAAGCTGAATGCTGATGTGGCTGTTTTTTGTGCCATCCTCAGTACTGATACTGTCTTTCCGTCCACTTGTGTTAAGCCCTTCATAAACTCTGGGAGCTCAGTGGAACAGGAATGCTGGCCAGGTAGGCAAATTCAGATTCCTGCCCATCTCTACTCCTGCATTGCCCACTTGGGCATCTCTGCGAGTATCAGCAGTCTCCTTTTTATTGCAGAATTCTTCAAATGTTAGTCTTGTCCTTACTCAACTCTGCAGCTCTCAGAGGTGGGCGAGGGAGTTCAGCTGCTTACTGGTCTGAGTTCAGCACCTGGGGGTGATGGAAGCAAACTCTGGACTTTGTTGCTCTTAATCAGTTTCTTATCAATTAGCAGCTTGCCTTCTCAGCTGAGTGTACCAGGACTGCTGGGGCAAGAGTTGAGACAGGCAGCAGAAACACTCCTAAGGTCTGGCAGATCTTCAGCTCAAGATATCTCTGTAAAGGGCCCCTATGGCAGCTTGCAAATGGGACTGGGATTAATGGAGAGAATTAGTGTGTCAGGGAGGAGTGTTTGAAGAGACCAGAGCAGAGAAATGGGAGAAAAGCAAGAGAGTACTGTTCAGAGAGGGGTTCAGTCTGGGTGGGATTTGGCCAAGGAGGAGAAGGATAGAAGGGAAGGAGCTGAAGGATAGAGGGGAGAGAAACCAGAGGGCAGGGTGTTGGAGATAGGAGGTGCAGGGGAGGAGGAAGAGATGCAGGTGCTGGGGAAAGAGTCAAGCCAGTGTGGGAAAAGGTAAGTAAGTGGGGAGACAGGGTTTGTGATGCACTTGTGAAGTCTGGGACTTGAGCAGGGAACAGCCTCTGGTGACCTGGGGTAGAAAGAGGGAATGTTAGAGTATAGCTGGGGATCCCCCACAAAGGCTGCAGGAGCTGGGGGACAGATGTAAAGTGCTGTGAGAGGAGGGTAAACTGAGGATTTTGCTTGTGTAAGGGTAGTGGGTGCATGTAACCCACTGAGTTGTTTCACTGGGTGTTTCAGTGCAAGGCAAAGGAATATCTCTCCCCATTGCCAAGTAAATGTTGAAGAAAAATATACTCCTCTGGAGGAGGGACTCCAGGAGATGTGCAGTGTGTGTAACCCCCCTCTTGCATAGACCATCCTAAGAAACAGTATCCTCACCTACCTCAGTTCTGCAGGAGCTGTTATTCCCTAGAAGGAAAAATATCCTAAGCTATCTGTTTTTGAGGAAACAACAAACTGCCTTTACCTTACAGTGGTCCTTCCTCTAGCAGAGACATCAAAGAGCTTAGTCTTGGGCATGCTGTCCCCACTGAAACATGATTCTCTGTCTCAACTGGGCTGATTTTTGGAGGAATATCTGGCTGGCATGTTCACAGGCACCTCTCACCTTGGGAACCAAGTGCTGCCTTCCCTCCCCACCTCTCCTGTGGGATGGTTATTGCAGCTGTAAGCTGAAGGTCACTTCAAATGTCATCTTCATTTAGGTGCCTTGATGGGGTAATTATGGCTGAAAATACAAGGTTTACCAAACAAATTAGAGTGCAGTGTTTACCCTGCAAGAAACTGATTGGAAGCACTGCCTTTTTTTTTTTTAATAGAGAGAAAAGCAATTTTAAACCTTCAAAATGGTTCTGCCTGTAATATCTACTGTTGCATATGT
This sequence comes from Apteryx mantelli, assembly GCF_036417845.1. Classification (NCBI taxonomy): domain Eukaryota; kingdom Metazoa; phylum Chordata; class Aves; order Apterygiformes; family Apterygidae; genus Apteryx; species Apteryx mantelli. The sequence goes on from NW_027118804.1 coordinate 296,764, forward strand.
CTCACTTCCTATCCCTTCTTGCTGATCCTCAGCAGATGAGGGGATGCAGTCTGTGATGCAGTGTCTGTTCATCCCCTGCTCATATGCCCTGGTCTGGATCCCCTCATCCTCATTGTGGAGCTGAACCATGAGCCCAGAAGGGTGAATGAGCATCAGCTGCAGAACTGTGGGGACTTCATGCTTTGTAATAGTCTAGCCACTGGAGGAGTGGGTGTAAAGCAGGGAAGATCACATCCTAGATGGTCCTGAGTATTTCTGAGCTCCCTTGAAGACTAAGGAGTTCAGGGTGTTAGCAACCTCCAGGGATGGCTCAGCACCATGCTGGATTAAGGAACTGAGGGTCTCTTGGGCTTTTTGTACAGTAGAATAATTCAAGCAGTACAACCTTCCTTGAGGAACACAGGAGAAAGCATACAGGGTAATGCACACAGCTACAATAGCTACAGATGGAGATGTTCTTGGACAAAAATGCAGTGACAGCATAAGCAGGCAAACAGGCTTGTGTGGAGTATTCAGTGCATGAACATGGAGTCTGTTGCCTTCTCTATGGAAACAGTGGGGAAATAAGACAGCCAGGAGCTGAGATGCTCAAATTCACATCAGTTACCTGTGCTAACTTCCTCATGTGTGCATTCCTTGTACCCTATTGGGATAAGTTCCTATACAGGGGAGGAGTTGTGCCTCCTCCAAAGGCTGCACTGCCTGATAAATTACAAAAAATTCTCTACACAACTATATCAGCACAAAAGTGATTTTGGAGCAGACTAGAGGCTTATTTTGCTCCCACTGAATTAGTTTCCCTTTTCTTCTGTCCGCTGGTTTACCCACTCTGGGCAGAAGAACCAAAGTCTTATTTCTTTTCATTTGCGTTTTAACTCAGAAACAAGATTAAGTAACAGTCCTTAAAGGAAAGTTTCAACACAGATTTCCCTTTTTCTTCATTTACTTTCTTTAAGATCCAGTGTGAAGCTAAACAAGCTTTTATATTATTAGTCTCAGGATTTCCTTATTCTGGCTTTGATTTATGGTCACACCTGGAGATTCTCAACTGTGTAAGAAGATTTGGCACACATCTCAGGTTTAAAAGTTGCAGAATGAAATAAAATGGAGAACTCCTTCCAGAAAACCTGATGGTTGCAGAGCTTGGCTCAGGTTTTCATACCTTCCCATTGTCAATACTGCTGTAAAGAACTTGGCTCAAAAGAGAACGCAGCAAACTCTAGAGTAAACAACGTAAGGAAGGACAGAGGGCCCAAGAGCTTGGTTTCATTCCCCTGCAGTTGAGCTAGCTGTTCCTATTTTCTCTGAGGAATCTCATTCACCAAAGTATCTATGCAAAAAAATCTGAGCAGACATAGCAAATTCCAAGAAAAAACTTTTTTTGGGGGCGTTGACTTAATGTGGAATGGATTCTTGTGTCAAAAGGAGTCAGCTCAGTGGAAAGATGTGTACATGCTTGTCTGCAGAGACAAGATCAAGTTACTAAGAATTCCAGAACTTATATTAACTCACATGTTGACTTTTTTTTGTTCATTTCCTGACTAAATGTGGCTGGGCAAAAGTAAAATTTAGTTGGAATTTTGTCATTTTCTTTTTCATATTGGAATATAAGTATTTCCAACATTTTGTTCTCATGGGCATGTTTCTCATGTCAGCTGCATCCATTTTAAAATGGAAGTCCAAGGGAAAGTTGTTGCTGCTGGTTTGCATGGTGTATGCAATAGCAGTGTTTTGCTATTGCTATGGCCCATGCGTATTATGGGGTTTGGGACTGGCAGTTTCCAAAACAAGGGGAAAATAATGCAGTAACCAAAAACTTAAACTTGGTCTGAGTTGAGAAAAATGCTTCTTTTAGAATATGATCTTTTCTCTCCTGTTCAAATAAAGGTATAAGGAATTTTGAAACAAGCTGTTCTGACTGGCCAAGAGAGATGCATTCATTCTGCAAATTTTAAGATGAAATGACTTTACTAAATAAATACCAAAATATTTCTTGCTAGAAAGCGAAAAGCAGAACCTGAAGAAATGTACTCAGCTGTATTCCAGTGTCTTCACAGGCTTTTATATTGCAAAATTGTACTGACTTGTGACTGTTCATGAAGTATCACTACTGGGAAAAGCCCACTCTGTAGCCAGCTCCTGAACATTAAAAAATAAAAAAACAAAAAAAAAAGGAAAAAATCTACAAAAACTATTTGTATATAATCAGCTGCAACTGCCCGGTGAGGACTGCTTCTCTTCAGAAGTTACCATCTGTAATAATTTCATCCTTTAATTCAAAGCCCTGGCTTTACATCTTAAAAAGTCTTCCTCAGAGAACAGCAGAGCTGACCAGCCTTTTCTCCTATGTGACAGCTCCTGCAGAACCCGCTGGCACAGCTGTACAGCTGGGGGAGCAGGGTGCACCAGTTCTGTCATAGGATCCGCTGTGCAAAATACTGGTTATTCGTCCCTGTTGCTTGTTGGAAGCCTTGGCTTGTTCCAAGGTTGTGTTGTGCTTAAGTCTGGTTGTTTTTATATAAGAGTGATGGTTATACAGACTCAGCCACTTTTAGGTTCAGGGAACAGCAGGACACGGCACTACTGATTTGAGTAATTGCACCAGTTTTAATGCACTTTCCCGAAGCCTTGGCAAATCACAGGTGTGTTTGATGTTAGAATCCCTGTGCAGATAAGGGCACAAAAAATGCATGGCACCCATGAGTCTTCCCCCCATGGGAATGTCACCTAAATCCAGAGAGAGATGGGAATCAACACAGCCCTTGATTCATGCTTCATGTGTACTAGGAGGGAAGAACTTATCATAACACTTGCAAACAGTACTCTTGGCAACAAGATGAAGCTGTATTTTCCCATGTGTTTTGGTTAGGGACACCTTTTCACAGCCTTCAAGACTTCTAAGACTGGCTGATTTAGTCATGTTCAGCACTTCTGAGGATTTCTGCCACCAGGAATAAAAACCTAGGTAATACTAGAAGGTATTTAGAAAGGAAAAGACAAAAAGAGCCTACCCGCATCTTGCTCAATAGCTGTCGAACCAAAACTCCTGTTCCTGGGATCCTGTAAAACTGTTGCATAGTGGCAACTGCCGACTGCATAGCTTTGCCTGACTGCAAGGCAAGCATTCGGCTGTGGGGTGGAAGCAAAGAGCCGTGTTCTTAATCATCGCCGAGAAATAAAGAAACCGATCATAAGATGCTGCACAGTCAGTTGTCAAGTCTCCGGGTAAGAAAATTTCATCCATAGCAAAACAAGAAGAGAATTCAACAGCCTCTCTTTCTTCAGTCCCTTTGGTAATATCATCTGGTAGCAGGCACGGGCTAAAGACCCACGTTCACAGCACTGTCTGGACGGGCCTGTCCAGGCCAACCAATTACAAACGGCAGCAATCCCCCCGGACCACTGAGGCAGACGCAGGTCTTTGGTACAAAGCAAGCTTAGAAAACACTGGATAAGCTCCGTCTTGTGTGCAAAGGGAGCTCCTCGCTTCTCCCCGAGACCTCCTCTCCACGCTGCCACCTGGCCAGCACGAGATTTCTCCTTCGCCACAGCAGCACGGCCACAAAACCCCACTGCCTACCTATGGCTGCCGCTGTCCCGTCACACCAAGAAAACAGCTTCACAGGCCTGGGCCACCCTAGCAAGGACAAGCTCAGCTTTACACGGGTGTTTGAACACTGAGGAAGTAGCTGTACTTCAGAAACACAGCCGGAAAGCTTGCTGGCACTCAGTTTCAGTGGAGCCGTCCTCCACGCAAGGCAGGTACCTGGCAAGTTTTCGGAGGAGGAAAATACTCTACTCGCCCCAAGGAGTTTGGTGGGCAGGGGGATTGCGCTGCTTGGTTTGGGTTTGTTTTCCTCGGAGGGAGGGAGGGAGATGCCCTACGGCACCGGGGAAATCTCTCGTTCTGTCTCTCCTTGGCTTTACCATCCTTACCCTAGGGGGTGGCAATTCATCTCCGTTAGCAAGTGACCCTTTTAGCCAGCCTGGCACATGGGGCAGCTTGCTGGGCAAACGGGACTCATCCAGCAGCTGTCAGCAGGGGATGCGCTTGGAGCTGAAGGAGTCGGCCATGAGAGGGGGTGCAGCCATGGCTGGGAAGTGCCAGGCTGCAGTGGGCTGCTGTTGCCCCAGAGAGAGGGTGTCGGGGCAGCGGTGCTGCCACATGGGGAGCGGCACGCGCACACTGCCCCTTTGCCAGAGCTTCCCCTGCACCAGCACCTCGCGCCCCTTTGGGCACTGCAGCAAAGGCAGCGTCTTTCTCACACCGTTCACAGGTTTTGCGACCTGTGAGCCTGCCCTGCTCATTGGGGCTCCCGGCACACTTGGAGCAGGCGATGACCGCTGACAGACAGCAGCACGGCCTCTCCCTGCTCAAAGGAGAAAGGCCAGCCCTGCTCAGAGAGACCTTCCTGAGCTAAAGAGCAGCACCGCTGCTCTGGAGCAGGGAAAGCTTGTGTCCCTAGAGACACTCCGGGCCATGAGCTTGGAGGCCCAAGGTCGCCAGCACCATCCCCGCCTGACAGGCCTCTAGTTTAGCCTGCTCTTCTAGGAAGGTGGGTGTCCTTCCACTAACTGAGCAGGAAGAGTTCCCAGCAGCTTTGGCTGAGCTCCGCTCCAGATTTGGGTGTTATTCAGGGAAGCTCGGGACCCTTCCTTGTGCGTTTGGCACCCCCCGGGAAGAGGAGTCTTCGGGGAGGGGGAGGTGTGGGGACGTGCTGTAGAGTGGGAGCTGCAGTCCTTAAATGAGGCAGGCCTCAGTGGGCAAAGCAAGCTCCGGGCTCCGTGCCGCTGACAGAAGGCAGGAGTTGCAAAGAGCAGGGCCCGATACCGGCCACAGGTCGGCAGAGCGTCTCCCACCGCTGCTCTCTGCCGTGCACGAGCTTGCCAGAGCCAACGCCAGCCTGCCTTGTGGCACCGTGCAAGTGTGCCGCTCATGCCCTGTGTGCAGTAGGCAGCAAGGCGTCCAGGTGCTGGGGGAAGGGCTCCTTCTGGCAGGGCCCGAGATGTGAATCCAGGCTCTGCAGGCAATACCCTCAACCTCGGAGGCTTGAAAGCACTACCCTATGGGCTGACAAAGCTCGGAAGTCTCTTTCTCTCTTTCCTGATCTCTCCTCCCCGCTCATGCTGCGGACGATACTTTCTGCAGCTTCACCAGCCATCCGGTTATTTCAATCTGGGAGATCCATACTGCCGCTCCCTGAGCTCCGAGTACAACAGTCTGCACGACCCACATTTGCGAGCCTACTACCACCGCAAAGACAACCTCCGGCGACTAAGGAGAGGAGGTTACATCACCAGCGACGGCAAAGTAGGTTGGACATCAGGGTGAGAAGAGCAGTTTCCATCGGAGGGGCAGCGGCAGGTTGCCAGAGCGCTTGCTGCAGCCGCTTCTTGCGGGTGGAGGGCGCAGGGCTGCTGGGCTGATTTCCCTGGGGGCAGAAGGAGCCCAGAGCCCGCTCTGGGAATTCCCACTCCTGCTCTTCCAAGGCTGTGCCGCGCTGCCTCGGCGCCGACGGAGCAGCGGGCGTGTGGGCTGGCGGCGGAGCGAGGGGCGCTGCTCCCCGCTGGCTGGCTGGCTGGCTGGGAGCAAAGCCGCCAGCCGCTGCGCAGGGCAGGCTGTGCAGGGGAGCAGCTCCCGCTGCCTTAGCGCTCTTTGGGGCAAGGCAGGCTGCGGAGTGAGCGTGACAAGTGGTGGCTGCTTTCTCCCCCTCATCTCGCCATAGGTCGTTTGCACCCTGCGGGAGTTCAACGAGTACAGGCAGTACCTGACCACGCTCAGGATAGAGGCTGACAAAATGTACCGTCGAGAACAAGTACGTAAAGCCCAGGGTTCACAGGGCTGGGGCTGGGGGCAGGCAGGAAAGTCATCCCCCAGCGCCTGCCGGCAGTGCCGAGGGAAGTCCTTCTCTCCTGCCCTGGGTGCGCGGCTGAAGCAGAGCGCTGCTCTGGGCCAGCGTGAAGCCTGCACACGCAGGCGCGTGAGAGCATGTTGTGGCAAAGGGGAGCTAAAGCCTGCTGTCAACTTTCAGCAAATGCTTCGAGAACAACCGGCAAAATTAAAGAATGCCCCCGAACTGCCGCAAGGCATGGACATTTCTCGCCTGCGAGAGCGGCTGCTGTGGGAGCAACGAGAGAGCCTGAGAGCTGCAGAGCAGGACGTGAGGGCCAGGTAAGAGGCAGCACAAGGAAGGCCTGCGCTCGGAGCGGGCCCGTGGCCCTTCGGCGAGGTGCTGCCTGGGGCCTTGTGTTCCAGGAAAGTGCCCAGTTGCTGCGTGAGCAGAGGCTGGTTGTGCCTAGAGTGGTGCAAGCAGTGCCTGGAGGCTGGCAAAGGCAGCTGGAAGCTCTTTGGGGCACTGGAGCCAGGAAGCCCAGAGCAGGAGGAGGGCAGGGGCTGAGCAGGGAACGGTCTGGGCAAGACAGCTCCAGGCGCTCTCTTTCAGCCATCTGTATGTCTCTTCCAAGGTATCTCGCCAGGATTGCGGAGAGCATGGAGAAGCCCGAGGCTCCTGAAGAAGACGCACGCCTCCCCCAGCCGGCTGAGCAGGAGCAGGTGCGCCTGGCACTCTCAGTGGGCTCTTGTGCTCTCAGACTCCGCCACTCAGCACAAATCCCTTAGCTGCACCACGTGTCCCCACGGTCCCTGTTGCTGGTTTCTCGTGTGGCGAGCAGCCAAGCATGCAGCGTCCCTGAGGCCAGTAGTGGCAGTGCTTAGCCATTGGCGGGTTGGTTTCCTCCTGCAGGAGCTCAGAGGTTAGCTTAGAGAAGAGCCTGCTGTTGCCCGATTCTCATTAGCGGGGCATGTTAAATGCTGCCCTCTCATTAGCGGGGCATGTTAAATGCTGCCCGGCTCCATCCTGTGGCACAGCCTGACAGGCAAAGCATGACAGCAGCTGGGTGCTGCAGGAAGAAGGACTTGTTTTTTTTCTCTTGGTCTCAAAACTCACCTTCTTTCCATCAGCACTGGAAAAAGTGCAAGCGAGCCTCCGAGAAGAGGCGGAGGCGTCATGAGAGCAGGCAGCAGCCATGGCAGAAGAGCGCAGAGTCCAGTCCAACAACCTAACCTCCTCCCCCTCCTCTACCCTTTTCTTCACCAGTCACTCATCACTTCCTGCTGGTTTCTCTTACAGAAGCCTGTAACGAAAGAAGTGCATCACCAAGTCCGCACCACGCTGGCATGGACTTCGCTGACAGAAGCCCAGGAGCTGGAAGAGCTGGCTGAGAGCGTGCTCGAGGAAGTGCTGGAGAGGGTGAAAGAGCTGCGTCCGTCAGTGCACGTCCTAAGCAGGGCTCCCCTGGCAATCAGTGGAAGGTTATTTGCTAGCGCGAGAAGGGCAGAGCCTTCGGAGACGTCACCTGCAGATCTCCAGCAGGAAATTGCACAGGTGGCTAGAGCGATTGCAGCAACCCTTTTGGATCGCTTGGGGAAGCGTTTGGTAGGCAGCCCGTCAGACGCCTCTGAGGCCAGGCTGTCGGCCAGGCGGAGGCAGCAGCGCGTTGCCGGAGGAGCCACGCGAGCTGACAAATGGGGAGAAAGCAGAGCGAGGCAAGCTGAGGTGGCAGGCTGTGACGGAGCATCTTCTCTGCCTTCTCGGGACCAAATCGCCACAGATGCTGTTGAGCGTGTTGCAGCCACCTTGCAATCCTTCGTAGCTTCCCAATTTGAACGGCACTTCCAGTGCAAATTTTCTGACATCCTGAAGCTGCCCCTTGAGGCTATTTCCAAGAGAGAACCGCAGCCACCCCAGACACCTGTCTCCACCCAGGTCACAAAAGAAGGGCAAGGATCAGCTAGTGCCTCTGGACATCGGACACCAGACGCCACAAGGTTGCCCCTGCTGCAACCTTTGCAAAATGTTGCTGCTGTGTCGCAAGAGAGTAGCACACTTGCAAGGCGTGGCATCCAAAATGCCATTTCCAACGTTCAGCACCTCCATGCAGAATTAAAAGCGTATGCGGAAATGATTGTCCGTGATGCTCTTGACACCCTGAAGAAGGAGAAGAAGTTGTTAGAAAAAGAAATGCATGCCGAGGCAAGATGCTTTGAGGACACTTCAGAAGAAAGCACCGAGGAGAGTGAGCTAGTGGAGCAGCTAGTAGAGCAGTGTGGTCGCCCTCTGAGCACAGCGGCTTCAGGAGGGAACTGTGGAAGGCGGGTCGCAAAAGAGCCCAGACCAAGAGGTGGGAAGGAGAGCTCTCTGGGCCAGGGCTTTCTAAGGCCGGAAGAAAAGAAAATCCCTGCTAAAAAATTACACAAGCGTCCAGCAGGCATGAAGCTCCCACCTATCACCATCCCCGGAATGGTCATGCCTTCAGAGGATGAAGCAGAATCTGAAGAATCTCAAGAGGAACTGTCACCTAATCTCCTCCCACCTGTCCTGCAAAGCTCCGAGCAAGATGCTCAGAGCACACCAGAAGGCGTGCAGAAGCCCCTCGATCACCCCTCGGCACCCACATCAAGACCTTGTGCTCCAGTGCTGGAAAGCCAACCTCAAGCGAGGCCCAGGAGCACGCGAGACACCTTCCCCTCCACGGGCCAGCAGTACTGCAGGCAGCCCGTCCCTCCATCAGCTCCAAAGCCCCCTTCCCAGAGAGGGGCCCGGCGGAGAGCCACGCGCGTAAAGCCTCTGACGGGCAAGAGCGAGCCAGGCGAGTGCTGAGAGAGGCCACCGGCTGGGTGGCTGCTGGGGGCTGAGCTGAGGAGGTGTGTGGCTCCGGCCTTCAGAGCTGCTTCTCACACCGGTGCTGAGAAGTAACGGCCAGCAAGAGAAGCGAGGGAGTTTGCTCAGACTCTTGAACAGTCCGTGGGGAAAAGAACATGCACAAAGCACATGGCAGAGGGCTGCGCTCCACCTCCCTCCTGCTGCCTTTGCCGGGCCGGGGAAGGCTCGGCACCCTGTGGCGCTCATGGCCCTGTCCTTCCCTGCCTGCCTCCCTCGGAGCCGCAGGGGCTGCCGATGGTGCGACTCGCGCGTCAGTGCGGAAGAGGCCTCGCCGCGTGGCACAGCCCCTCCGGCTGCCCTCCCAAGGATCTTCCAGCATAGCTGCTGCCCAGAGCCGCAGAGCCCCCGGGGAGCGGAGCCCCCTGCCCCCCCGCACCTCCTCCCTTCCCCGCGCCTCCCCAGCAGAGAATAAAGGCTTTACTTCCAAGCGCTGCTCTTGCCTCCTGGGATTCTTTTGCTGCTCTCGTGATTTACAGCTCATCACAACAGTCACCAGCAGCTCCTCCAACAGTGGGGCAAGACCTTATGCCTAACTGGCAAGGCAGAGGAGTGGGAGTTTCTCTTCAACCAGCCACAATGAGTTTTCTCACGTGGACTGGGAAGGCCTGGGCTATCAAGGAGTCATCAGGGAAGGAGAGGCGACTCCCAGCGCTTGCCCTCGCCTCTGTGTTGCTGAGCTAAGTTCATGTCCCTAGGTTAGGGTGCCTGTGGCACGAAGACTGCTGTGCTTCAGAGTTCTTGTGAAATGTTTCCACGGCCAGCAGTCGATTGCCTTCCGTTAATTCAGTGCAGCAGGAGCCTTGCGGCCCACCGCAGTTGCCGAGAAACCACAGAAAATCGACAGGCGAGAACAAGTACGGCTCACACTTCACACTCAGAGTGTGGAGGGTTGGGGCTTTTCTTGTTTTCTCTCCAAAAGACACAGAATAAAGGTGAGATGAGCACTGCTGCGGTGGGCCAGGCATTCTGGCGTGGACGTGACTGCCAGGCTCAGAGCTGAGATAGCGCAGGGCACGGGGGTGGCGAGAGGCAGGAGAATCGTCCCCAAGTAGAGGAGTGCTGAGGGAACCCTTCTCTCCTCCCCCGGGTGCTGGACCACTGTGCTTGCGCAAGCAAAGTTTGCATCCTGAGGGAAGAGGCGCTCCTTGTAAAGACAGTGGCGCAGCCTGTGTTTGGAGCCTGGAAAGGCAGGTGGAAGCTGTTCCGGTGGCTTGAGCAAACACCCCCCCAGAGAGCTGATGGCAGTGGCTGAGCAGCACACAGCCTGGGGGCAAGATGTAGGCACTGCTGACCCTTGTCTGTCACCTTGATTTCTCTGTACAGAAAGGGCACCCAGAACAGCTCAGGTAAGCTATGGGCCAATCTTGCAAAGAACTAAAGGAGGCTCCTGCAAAACAGTGCCTAGATAACACATAAAAAGGACCCTGTGTGTTTGCTGTAAGGTGCAACTCACGACAGTGCTGCAGCCTGCGTTTGGAGCCTTGGAAAGGCAGGTGGAAGCTGTTCCGGTGGCTTGAGCAAAGAAACCCCCAGCGAGCTGATGGCAGTGGCTGAGCAGCAAAGAGTCTGGGGGCTGATGCAGTAAAGCGACATAACTCAGAGCAGCTCTGTCCTTTGTGAGGAATTCATTCATGGCAGAGAGTCTTCTGAGCCTTTTGAAGAGAAGGCAGGCTTGGGAAAAGATCAGGTAACGGGATGGCGGGCTGGTGGCTCTGAGGAAGCCGTCCCAGGAGTCAACTTTTGCCTCCTTGTGACAGTGGTGCTCCAAACTCCCACTCTCCCTCCGTCCAAGTTGCGGTTTTCTAACCTGTCGCCCAGGAAGTGGGGCAAAGGCACCCCTGGGTGTCACCCTTTCTTCTAGGAGCCAGTCACAAGGTAGTTGCCTGATGCAACTACAGGACTCTCGTTGTGAGAGCACAGCCACCTTGGGGTTAGTGGCTTCACGCAGGGGAGGAGAGGCTCGCCGAGGAGAGAGCCTGCTCTTGCCTGACATGAGATTCCCATTGGCGGAGGTCTCCTCAAAGGCTGCGCGGGTCTGTCCCGTCCAAGAGCCTCTCTGAAACTATGGCAAGAATGGAGCGCGGTGACAGCCAGGAGTCAAGGCTTAACCTTCTTTTGTCCCGACAGTCAAGGTGCAAAAGAGGGAATGATGGGTCAGGGCACCTTCAGCCTCTCGCCTGGCTCTGTACTTGACACAGAGCTTGCTCCCCCATCCCGGTCAGGCTGGCAGCCTGCGGCAGCCTTCTTCAGACTGCACCCGGACTGCAGGCACATACACTACGTAGTGAACGCTGTCAGGCCGTGCCCGTGTCAGGCTGGAGCCTAGGCAGCCACTACCTTCCAGTCCGGGGCCCGATGTACGAAGTCTGCCGCACCCGGATCCAAAAGCATGACCTCAGGGTGGCTGCAGCCACCCTTGTTTTAGGAAATGTCCCCTGCTTGACTTTTAGAAACAGCAGCAACACTTGACTCCTTGACGGGAGAAACCTCCCACACCTGTATCCCAGGTGACGTCCCCCAGCACCAGTTTTTCCTTCGGCAAGTCACAGACAGTGCTTGAAAGAATGGTCTCTCCTGGGCTGCAGGAGCCTGGCGCCTCGAGGCAGCGCTGCGCCTGCTGCGACAAGGCTTCTTCCCGCCGCGTAACGCCAGGGCTGCTTGTAGAGCCTCAGGTTTTACACGTAGCAGCCGCAGGCTGCGGCCCAAGGCTATCGCAGTGCCTACCCCTCTTCTCCCCCACCTGCTTCCTCCCCTTGCTCGAGCAGGCTCTGGCGTAACAGCGGCGGCGGCCCTTCAGCCGCCCTTTGGAGGCAACGCCGCTCGCTCGGGGCCTGGTACCCAGCTTTACAGAGGCCTCTCTCTTTCGGCTGTGGCGGAGCTGCGAGCGCGTCGGGGCTTGGGGAGGGCAGGTGCGCTGCTAAAATGCACGAGCTCCCCCACTGCCTGCAGCTGGCCCACGCTGGCGCTGGGCTGTGGCCGTGGCACTGCTCGCAGCCCCTTTCCCCAGGCTGAGCAGCCCCTGCAAACCCTGCCGACGGTCCCGCACACGGCGCTGCCGAGCTGCGGAGCGAAGCCCCTGCAGAGACTTGCGTCTCCTCCCAGGCAGCAGAGGGAGGACGCTGCCGAACGGCCTCCAGAAATGCCAGGCTGGGCAATGGCAGTGGGGGGGCCTTGTGCCTTTGCAAGCCCTTGCGTAGGCCCCACGGAGGCTGCAGGGGGCTGAGCTGCCAGGCAAGGAACCACCATCTTATACCCAGGGTGGCTGCGGGCTCCCCCTGCCAGCCCACGAGCCTCGCTGGGCTGAGGCCTTTGCTCAGCAGGTCTGTGACAGCTTCAGGTCTCCGCTGGTCAGGGCGGCCACGTGCCCCTTCTGCCCTCTCCAGGCGGAGCAGGCCAAGCGAACCCGTGTGATGGGCGGTAGTGCAGGAGCCGCGAGAAGGCTGGGCTCAGCCGCGGGACATGGCGCCTGCAAGGTGCCCAGCATGAGAAGAGAAGGAGCCCAGCAGGACACCAGAGGCTCCCAGGCCACCACCAACTCACAGGTGCTCTGCTATAGAGATGCATACCTGGGAGCTGGGCAAAACTGGCCTTTGGGGTAATTGGGCTACCAAGGAACACGTCTCGACCATGTGAAAGACACCTCCTAGTGTAAATCAGGTTGTAAGGGGAGCTGCAGGGCAGTGAAGCAAGAGCAAGGCATTAAAGCGTGCTTGCAAGGGCCTAACAACAGCGCCGAGTGGACACCAGCCTCTGCGGCAGGCGACCACCAGCATCAACACTGGATTGCTTGAGGAGACCTCATTCCCAGCCAGCAAGCCCAACACCAAAGATTTGTCTCTGCCGCCATGGTCATCAGTGCTAGGGTAAGGCCAACATAAGACCACCCTTCCTCACTGCGTCCCCACTGGCCCTGCCCTCCCCCCCACCCCCCGGCACCTCACAACGGGGCTGTTATCGCCACGGGAACACGGATGCTTCCAAGGTTCCGTCCCACAGTGTCTCCAGTGCTGGCCACGGAGCGACAAGGTCAGGTGTGTAGCAGGGCCGGCCAGCACCAGGGGCCACTGATGCTCGGGAGAAGATGCAGGGGAGCTGCGCGGGCACAGGAGGGCCTGCGTGATGGCTCAGAGGGATGGCCCAAATCCACTGCAGGCCAGAGCAGGCTCAGGCCAGATTTCAGTTTTCTCTTTTCTCCAGTTTTCACTTTGCCCCCACGCTGGAAGACGGACTGCCGGTGGGAAGGAGGCTGCTGCGGGCAGGCCTAGCACTGCCTGCACTGTGCATCACCTGTCCCGGGCAGAGAGAGGGCAAGAGGCCCTGGGGCCAGAGCCCGCTGGCTTCATGGCCTTCCCTGCAAATGCCTCCTTTTCTCTTGCAGGTTTTGGAGACGGACGGCATGGCTGGCTGGGGCATCCCAGAAGCCATGGACTGGGAAAGCTATGGCTGCAGTGGCCAGGTACTGCCCCCGCAGCCAGCTGGCTGCACGGGGACAGATGGGGCCTTGGTTTTCCAAGAGCATCCAGAGGGGATCCTGGCAGAGGTGCTCGCCAGCCTCTTGGAGAGGAGCTGGCCTCGCAGAGGCCGGGGGGCAAGTGGGACAGCTGCTGCAGCTGTGGGGGGGGAGGAGGAGACACGTGCCTGGCACCAGGGCCCTGACGCCTCCCAGGCCCTCTCCCAGCTGCACGGAAGCAGTTGCAGCACCAGGCAAACCCCAGCGAACAACCATCCACACGTGCCTTGCAGCCAGTGACAGAGGCAAACTCTTCAGGGCAGTTCCTAGTGGAAACCTTTCTCAGGGCTCCCTTGTGCACAGTCTTCTGCAGTGCGGGAAGAGGGACTGCTGGTGGGAGAGAGCCCACTCCAGGCAGACAGCACTGCCTGTGCTGTGCACCGCCTGCTCCGGGCCGGGGGAGGAAGAGAGGCCCTGGGGCCAGAGTCTCTGGCTTCGTGGCTTCCCCTGCCAAAGCCTCCTTTTCTCTTTCAGGCTCTGGGCACCGACAGGCTGGCTGGCAGTGACCAGCCAGAACCCATGGAGTGGGAGAGCTATGGCTCCAGTGGCCAGGTATTCCCCCCGCAGCCGGCTGGATGGGGACTGATGGGGGCTTGCTCCTTCCTCTGCCTCCCAAGCATGTCAGTTGAGCAAGTCCTGGGAGAACAGGCCAGGAGGCGTCCTCAGGACACTGCAATGCCTTTGGCTGCAGAAAACCCATCAGCCTCCTCCTGCAAGCACTTCCTGGGCAGGCGCACTTGGGGACAAGCTCTCAGCAACGCTCACGGGAGTGCGGCACTGCTGTCACCTCCCGGGTGGGCAAAAAGGCCACAGGCGCTTGCCACCCTCCTGGAGAGGAGCTGGCCACTCAGAGGATTTGAGGGCAAGTGGCACAGCTGCCACGGCTGCAGAGGCGAAGGCGGTGAAACATGCTGGCGACAAGGGCCCTGCCACCTCCCAGGCCCTCTCCCAGAGGCGGGGAAGACACTGAAGGACCAAGCATGTGCTGGAGAACAGCCTTCCCGAGGCTCCTGGTAGCCAGGGACAGGCACAACACCGGCACTTTAGCTGCCTGCTTGCCCACAGTGCTCTCCAGCTCTGAAAGGGATGGGCTGCTGGGAAGGACCCTGCTGTGGGCAGGCAATAACACTGCCTGTGCTGCGCACCGCCTGCCCCGGGCAGGGAGAGGACAAGAGGCCCTGGGGCCAGAGCCTCTGGCTTTGTGGCTTCCCCTGCCAAAGCCTCCTTCTCTGTTCCAGGCTCTGGGCACCAACAGCCTGGCAGGCTGCAGCCAGCCTGAGCCAATGGAGTGGGAGAGTTACGGCTCCAGTGGCCAGGTATTCCCCCTGCTGCCGGCTGGATGGGGAGAGGTGGGGGCCTGGCCTTCCCCGTTCCTGTTGCTTCTGGGGTGAATTCCAAAAGCAGGCAGCAGGGATCCTGGCAGGGGTGTCAGGGAGGTCTCGCAGGCATGGGCGCTGGGGCAGAGCTGCCCAACGTGCAGCAGCGGCAAAGCCCTCGGGGGCTGGCTGCCTGAGCCCTCTCCCTGGCTGTGGCCTCACATCTGCACGGGAAGCCTCTGGCAGCGCGCGACTGGCAGCAGCTCTCCTCAGAAAGAGTCTGGGAAGCCAGGAAAGAGGCTCTGTTAATGCTGGGATGCCCCCAACACATTCCTTTCCCCTAAAAATGCCTCCTTTTCTGTTGCAGGCTAAAATGTCCTTCACCCTGGCTGCTGCTAGGAAGCGCCGCGCTTCCTCAGGCCTCCGTCTATAGCTCTTTCCTCCATTATGTAGATTTTTAGTGAAGAGAATGTTGTGTTTTTGTGTTTTTGTGTTTTTTAAATATATATTGATGTGTAGTTCTTTAAGTGTTGTGTGTTGTTTTTAAGTGAGCTCCAGTCACAAAAAGCATGCAGACTGTAGGTATGTTTGTTGAGCTTTGCTAAATAGCTGCATGATTTCAGCTATCATGTGCAGGTGAGGTCCCGAAGAAAGGTATCTGTAGGACTCCCCTTGAAATGTGGGTCTGGGGATGCCTGAGGGGGAAAGATCGACAAGCCCTATCCCCCGGCGTACCTCTGAAGCTTTCAGGATGGCTGCGAGAACATTTACCCACAGTCCACATGCCAAAGTCAAAGGGAAGCTGTAGGGCCCAAAGGACGGACAGCCTTGAAAGGCAAAGGCGAGCTCTCAGAGACTCGTGGTGAATACATGGCTCGGCATGGGCTTGGAAACCGTCAGGAAAGGCCTTATGGGGGGGGGGGTACAGTTTCCCAGGAGGGTCCTCGTGAAGAAATCGCCTGCTGCCAGGAATCGCGCCCGTGCTGGAGACCATGATGGCAGCTGCTACGTCCCTATGCAGTCACCGGGGACTGGAACCAAGTGACCAAGGGAGGTCGTCCCCGTTCCTTGGCGGGTGTGGGAGTTCATGTGTTGGGGCCCATTTTGTCTGCTTCAGTTGTGTAGCACTCATGTCCCAGGGCTGCGACCAGGCTTTCCCGTCCCTTGCAGCAGCCTGCTTTCTCCTCCTCCTGCCTCCCGGCTGCCGGGGCATCTGGCTGGCTCTCCAGCCCACGGCTCTGTGCTGAGACGCCTCGGATTTCCTCTCCCAAAGAGCTCGAGGAAGGGACGAGCTGACCACTGCACGCAAACGCTGGGCGAGAGGAGCTGGCGGGTGCAAGGAAGGCGGTGTCCTTCCCCTAACTGAGCAGGAAGAGGTCCCAACAGCTTTGACTGAGTCTCGTTCCAGTTTTGTGTGGTTTGGGGGGAATTCGGGGGCTCGCCCTTCACCGCTCGGTGCCTGCCAGGAAGAGGGGTCTTCGGGGAGGGCGAGGTGTGGGGCAGCACGGAGTGAGCCAGAGCAGCGTCCTGGTCGGCAGCGCTGCCTGCGCGTGTCTCTGAGCACCCATTTACTGGCTTGGGTGCTCTGGCTGGTGCTTGGGAAAGGCCAAGCCCTGGGCACACATGTCCATGCCCGGGGAAGGCCTGGCATAGGCTAGTCAAGGGCTGGCTCGGCCTTGCTCTTGAACTCTCCTGCAAGCCAAGGGCAGGCCAGGGCTGCAGGCCGGCCCTGCGGTGGACTCGCAGCAGCGGGGCGGTGGCGTGGGAAAGCGGCGACGCAACCGTGCGCGGTTGTGCTGGTAGTGCCAAGCGCTGGGAGACCGGCTGCGGCGAGCAGAGCTGCGTGCCGCTGGAGCGAGAGGTGCCAGCGGAGGGTCGCAGCTGCAGAAGGGCTCTTGATAGGAGCCATGGAGCATTATCTTGCTGCTGGCCTCCGAGACCTAGACGGACTGCTGAGTGCAGAGGAGAAGAGGGGCAAGGTGCGTGCTGGACGGATGCAGAGGGCTCAGCTTGGGAGCCGGCGACCACGCAGGGCTGCTCTGGGGCATGCGGCAGTGCGGAGGGAAGTGGCAGCGATAGACAGAGGGCAGTGGAGGCTCTCCGGGGGTCCTGTCTCTCTGCCCATGCTGGATTCCAGCTCAGCAGACGGCAGGGGTGCAGGGGTAGCGCGCAAGGACACAAGGGCTTTGGTCTACAGGCTTTGGAGCTGTAGGGAAGGAGGAGACGAAGCAGAGAGCTGCTGTGGAATAGGCCACTCTTTGCACTCTCCTTGGGCTCTTTAAAGAGCATTTCTGGTACGTGCTGGGCAAGAAGCCTCTTGAGATGGTGGCCCGAATGCCCATGAGCGTCTCTGTCTTTTTAGCTCGGGCGCAGAAGACAGCAACTCCGAGTAGGATGTCCTGAGCTGCCGGATATCCCGCTCGGGGTCCAACTCCCGTTGCTGCCTGGCTCCAACGCTGTCTTCTACCGGACCGAGCTGGGGGAAAAGGTAAAAGCAGGGCAACGGGGGAGGAAAAGTCCCTCCTTTTGCATTATCTCCTTGCCCAGACCCATTGAGCAGCCTGCAAAAGAAAGAGCCTTTCACAGAAATCAGCATGGCGACGTGCTGTAGAGTGGGAGCTGCAGTCCTTAAATGAGGCAGGCCTCAGCGGGCAAAGCAAGCTCCGGGCTCCGTGCCGCTGACAGAAGGCAGGAGTTGCAAAGAGCAGGGCCCGATACCGGCCACAGGTCGGCAGAGCGTCTCCCACCACTGCTCTCTGCCCGTGCGCGAGCTTGCCAGAGCCAACGCCAGCCTGCCTTGTGGCGCCGTGCAAGCGTGCCGCTCATGCCCCGCGTGCAGTAGGCAGCAAGGCGTCCAGGTGCTGGGGGAAGGGCTCCTTCTGGCAGGGCCCGAGATGTGAATCCAGGCTCTGCAGGCAATACCCTCAACCTCGGAGGCTTGAAAGCACTACCCTATGGGCTGACAAAGCTCGGAAGTCTCTTTCTCTCTTTCCTGATCTCTCCTACCCTGCTCATGCTGCGGACGATACTTTCTGCAGCTTCACCAGCCATCCGGTTATTTCAGTCTGGGAGATCCATACTGCCGCTCCCTGAGCTCCGAGTACAACAGTCTGCACGACCCACATTTGCGAGCCTACTACCACTGCAAAGACAACCTCCGGCGACTAAGGAGAGGAGGTTACATCACCAGCGACGGCAAAGTAGGTTGGACATCAGGGTGAGAAGAGCAGTTTCCATCGGAGGGGCAGCGGCAGGTTGCCAGAGCGCTTGCTGCAGCCGCTTCTTGCGGGTGGAGGGCGCAGGGCTGCTGGGCTGATTTCCCTGGGGGCAGAAGGAGCCCAGAGCCCACTCCGGGAATTCCCACTCCTGCTCTTCCAAGGCTGTGCCGCGCTGCCTCGGCGCCGACGGAGCAGCGGGCGTGTGGGCTGGCGGCGGAGCGAGGGGCGCTGCTCCCCGCTGGCTGGCTGGCTGGCTGGGAGCAAAGCCGCCAGCCGCTGCGCAGGGCAGGCTGTGCAGGGGAGCAGCTCCCGCTGCCTTAGCGCTCTTTGGGGCAAGGCAGGCTGCGGAGTGAGCGTGACAAGTGGTGGCTGCTTTCTCCCCCTCATCTCGCCATAGGTCGTTTGCACCCTGCGGGAGTTCAACGAGTACAGGCAGTACCTGACCACGCTCAGGATAGAGGCTGACAAAATGTACCGTCGAGAACAAGTACGTAAAGCCCAGGGTTCACAGGGCTGGGGCTGGGGGCGGGCAGGAAAGTCATCCCCCAGCGCCTGCCGGCAGTGCCGAGGGAAGTCCTTCTCTCCTGCCCTGGGTGCGCGGCTGAAGCAGAGCGCTGCTCTGGGCCAGCGTGAAGCCTGCACACGCAGGCGCGTGAGAGCATGTTGTGGCAAAGGGGAGCTAAAGCCTGCTGTCAACTTTCAGCAAATGCTTCGAGAACAACCGGCAAAATTAAAGAATGCCCCCGAACTGCCGCAAGGCATGGACATTTCTCGCCTGCGAGAGCGGCTGCTGTGGGAGCAACGAGAGAGCCTGAGAGCTGCAGAGCAGGACGTGAGGGCCAGGTAAGAGGCAGCACAAGGAAGGCCTGCGCTCGGAGCGGGCCCGTGGCCCTTCGGCGAGGTGCTGCCTGGGGCCTTGTGTTCCAGGAAAGTGCCCAGTTGCTGCGTGAGCAGAGGCTGGTTGTGCCTAGAGTGGTGCAAGCAGTGCCTGGAGGCTGGCAAAGGCAGCTGGAAGCTCTTTGGGGCACTGGAGCCAGGAAGCCCAGAGCAGGAGGAGGGCAGGGGCTGAGCAGGGAACGGTCTGGGCAAGACAGCTCCAGGCGCTCTCTTTCAGCCATCTGTATGTCTCTTCCAAGGTATCTCGCCAGGATTGCGGAGAGCATGGAGAAGCCTGAGGCTCCTGAAGAAGACGCACGCCTCCCCCAGCCGGCTGAGCAGGAGCAGGTGCGCCTGGCACTCTCAGTGGGCTCTTGTGCTCTCAGACTCCGCCACTCAGCACAAATCCCTTAGCTGCACCACGTGTCCCCACGGTCCCTGTTGCTGGTTTCTCGTGTGGCGAGCAGCCAAGCATGCAGCGTCCCTGAGGCCAGTAGTGGCAGTGCTTAGCCATTGGCGGGTTGGTTTCCTCCTGCAGGAGCTCAGAGGTTAGCTTAGAGAAGAGCCTGCTGTTGCCTGATTCTCATTAGCGGGGCATGTTAAATGCTGCCCGGCTCCATCCTGTGGCACAGCCTGACAGGCAAAGCATGACAGCAGCTGGGTGCTGCAGGAAGAAGGACTTGTTTTTTTTCTCTTGGTCTCAAAACTCACCTTCTTTCCATCAGCACTGGAAAAAGTGCAAGCGAGCCTCCGAGAAGAGGCGGAGGCGTCATGAGAGCAGGCAGCAGCCATGGCAGAAGAGCGCAGAGTCCAGTCCAACAACCTAACCTCCTCCCCCTCCTCTACCCTTTTCTTCACCAGTCACTCATCACTTCCTGCTGGTTTCTCTTACAGAAGCCTGTAACGAAAGAAGTGCATCACCAAGTCCGCACCACGCTGGCATGGACTTCGCTGACAGAAGCCCAGGAGCTGGAAGAGCTGGCTGAGAGCGTGCTCGAGGAAGTGCTGGAGAGGGTGAAAGAGCTGCGTCCGTCAGTGCACGTCCTAAGCAGGGCTCCCCTGGCAATCAGTGGAAGGTTATTTGCTAGCGCAAGAAGGGCAGAGCCTTCGGAGACGTCACCTGCAGATCTCCAGCAGGAAATTGCACAGGTGGCTAGAGCGATTGCAGCAACCCTTTTGGATCGCTTGGGGAAGCGTTTGGTAGGCAGCCCGTCAGACGCCTCTGAGGCCAGGCTGTCGGCCAGGCGGAGGCAGCAGCGCGTTGCCGGAGGAGCCACGCGAGCTGACAAATGGGGAGAAAGCAGAGCGAGGCAAGCTGAGGTGGCAGGCTGTGACGGAGCATCTTCTCTGCCTTCTCGGGACCAAATCGCCACAGATGCTGTTGAGCGTGTTGCAGCCACCTTGCAATCCTTCGTAGCTTCCCAATTTGAACGGCACTTCCAGTGCAAATTTTCTGACATCCTGAAGCTGCCCCTTGAGGCTATTTCCAAGAGAGAACCGCAGCCACCCCAGACACCTGTCTCCACCCAGGTCACAAAAGAAGGGCAAGGATCAGCTAGTGCCTCTGGACATCGGACACCAGACGCCACAAGGTTGCCCCTGCTGCAACCTTTGCAAAATGTTGCTGCTGTGTCGCAAGAGAGTAGCACACTTGCAAGGCGTGGCATCCAAAATGCCATTTCCAACGTTCAGCACCTCCATGCAGAATTAAAAGCGTATGCGGAAATGATTGTCCGTGATGCTCTTGACACCCTGAAGAAGGAGAAGAAGTTGTTAGAAAAAGAAATGCATGCCGAGGCAAGATGCTTTGAGGACACTTCAGAAGAAAGCACCGAGGAGAGTGAGCTAGTGGAGCAGCTAGTAGAGCAGTGTGGTCGCCCTCTGAGCACAGCGGCTTCAGGAGGGAACTGTGGAAGGCGGGTCGCAAAAGAGCCCAGACCAAGAGGTGGGAAGGAGAGCTCTCTGGGCCAGGGCTTTCTAAGGCCGGAAGAAAAGAAAATCCCTGCTAAAAAATTACACAAGCGTCCAGCAGGCATGAAGCTCCCACCTATCACCATCCCCGGAATGGTCATGCCTTCAGAGGACGAAGCAGAATCTGAAGAATCTCAAGAGGAACTGTCACCTAATCTCCTCCCACCTGTCCTGCAAAGCTCCGAGCAAGATGCTCAGAGCACACCAGAAGGCGTGCAGAAGCCCCTCGATCACCCCTCGGCACCCACATCAAGACCTTGTGCTCCAGTGCTGGAAAGCCAACCTCAAGCGAGGCCCAGGAGCACGCGAGACACCTTCCCCTCCACGGGCCAGCAGTACTGCAGGCAGCCCGTCCCTCCATCAGCTCCAAAGCCCCCTTCCCAGAGAGGGGCCCGGCGGAGAGCCACGCGCGTAAAGCCTCTGACGGGCAAGAGCGAGCCAGGCGAGTGCTGAGAGAGGCCACCGGCTGGGTGGCTGCTGGGGGCTGAGCTGAGGAGGTGTGTGGCTCCGGCCTTCAGAGCTGCTTCTCACACCGGTGCTGAGAAGTAACGGCCAGCAAGAGAAGCGAGGGAGTTTGCTCAGACTCTTGAACAGTCCGTGGGGAAAAGAACATGCACAAAGCACATGGCAGAGGGCTGCGCTCCACCTCCCTCCTGCTGCCTTTGCCGGGCCGGGGAAGGCTCGGCACCCTGTGGCGCTCATGGCCCTGTCCTTCCCTGCCTGCCTCCCTCGGAGCCGCAGGGGCTGCCGATGGTGCGACTCGCGCGTCAGTGCGGAAGAGGCCTCGCCGCGTGGCACAGCCCCTCCGGCTGCCCTCCCAAGGATCTTCCAGCATAGCTGCTGCCCAGAGCCGCAGAGCCCCCGGGGAGCGGAGCCCCCTGCCCCCCCGCACCTCCTCCCTTCCCCGCGCCTCCCCAGCAGAGAATAAAGGCTTTACTTCCAAGCGCTGCTCTTGCCTCCTGGGATTCTTTTGCTGCTCTCGTGATTTACAGCTCATCACAACAGTCACCAGCAGCTCCTCCAACAGTGGGGCAAGACCTTATGCCTAACTGGCAAGGCAGAGGAGTGGGAGTTTCTCTTCAACCAGCCACAATGAGTTTTCTCACGTGGACTGGGAAGGCCTGGGCTATCAAGGAGTCATCAGGGAAGGAGAGGCGACTCCCAGCGCTTGCCCTCGCCTCTGTGTTGCTGAGCTAAGTTCATGTCCCTAGGTTAGGGTGCCTGTGGCACGAAGACTGCTGTGCTTCAGAGTTCTTGTGAAATGTTTCCACGGCCAGCAGTCGATTGCCTTCCGTTAATTCAGTGCAGCAGGAGCCTTGCGGCCCACCGCAGTTGCCGAGAAACCACAGAAAATCGACAGGCGAGAACAAGTACGGCTCACACTTCACACTCAGAGTGTGGAGGGTTGGGGCTTTTCTTGTTTTCTCTCCAAAAGACACAGAATAAAGGTGAGATGAGCACTGCTGCGGTGGGCCAGGCATTCTGGCGTGGACGTGACTGCCAGGCTCAGAGCTGAGATAGCGCAGGGCACGGGGGTGGCGAGAGGCAGGAGAATCGTCCCCAAGTAGAGGAGTGCTGAGGGAACCCTTCTCTCCTCCCCCGGGTGCTGGACCACTGTGCTTGCGCAAGCAAAGTTTGCATCCTGAGGGAAGAGGCGCTCCTTGTAAAGACAGTGGCGCAGCCTGTGTTTGGAGCCTGGAAAGGCAGGTGGAAGCTGTTCCGGTGGCTTGAGCAAACACCCCCCCAGAGAGCTGATGGCAGTGGCTGAGCAGCACACAGCCTGGGGGCAAGATGTAGGCACTGCTGACCCTTGTCTGTCACCTTGATTTCTCTGTACAGAAAGGGCACCCAGAACAGCTCAGGTAAGCTATGGGCCAATCTTGCAAAGAACTAAAGGAGGCTCCTGCAAAACAGTGCCTAGATAACACATAAAAAGGACCCTGTGTGTTTGCTGTAAGGTGCAACTCACGACAGTGCTGCAGCCTGCGTTTGGAGCCTTGGAAAGGCAGGTGGAAGCTGTTCCGGTGGCTTGAGCAAAGAAACCCCCAGCGAGCTGATGGCAGTGGCTGAGCAGCAAAGAGTCTGGGGGCTGATGCAGTAAAGCGACATAACTCAGAGCAGCTCTGTCCTTTGTGAGGAATTCATTCATGGCAGAGAGTCTTCTGAGCCTTTTGAAGAGAAGGCAGGCTTGGGAAAAGATCAGGTAACGGGATGGCGGGCTGGTGGCTCTGAGGAAGCCGTCCCAGGAGTCAACTTTTGCCTCCTTGTGACAGTGGTGCTCCAAACTCCCACTCTCCCTCCGTCCAAGTTGCGGTTTTCTAACCTGTCGCCCAGGAAGTGGGGCAAAGGCACCCCTGGGTGTCACCCTTTCTTCTAGGAGCCAGTCACAAGGTAGTTGCCTGATGCAACTACAGGACTCTCGTTGTGAGAGCACAGCCACCTTGGGGTTAGTGGCTTCACGCAGGGGAGGAGAGGCTCGCCGAGGAGAGAGCCTGCTCTTGCCTGACATGAGATTCCCATTGGCGGAGGTCTCCTCAAAGGCTGCGCGGGTCTGTCCCGTCCAAGAGCCTCTCTGAAACTATGGCAAGAATGGAGCGCGGTGACAGCCAGGAGTCAAGGCTTAACCTTCTTTTGTCCCGACAGTCAAGGTGCAAAAGAGGGAATGATGGGTCAGGGCACCTTCAGCCTCTCGCCTGGCTCTGTACTTGACACAGAGCTTGCTCCCCCATCCCGGTCAGGCTGGCAGCCTGCGGCAGCCTTCTTCAGACTGCACCCGGACTGCAGGCACATACACTACGTAGTGAACGCTGTCAGGCCGTGCCCGTGTCAGGCTGGAGCCTAGGCAGCCACTACCTTCCAGTCCGGGGCCCGATGTACGAAGTCTGCCGCACCCGGATCCAAAAGCATGACCTCAGGGTGGCTGCAGCCACCCTTGTTTTAGGAAATGTCCCCTGCTTGACTTTTAGAAACAGCAGCAACACTTGACTCCTTGACGGGAGAAACCTCCCACACCTGTATCCCAGGTGACGTCCCCCAGCACCAGTTTTTCCTTCGGCAAGTCACAGACAGTGCTTGAAAGAATGGTCTCTCCTGGGCTGCAGGAGCCTGGCGCCTCGAGGCAGCGCTGCGCCTGCTGCGACAAGGCTTCTTCCCGCCGCGTAACGCCAGGGCTGCTTGTAGAGCCTCAGGTTTTACACGTAGCAGCCGCAGGCTGCGGCCCAAGGCTATCGCAGTGCCTACCCCTCTTCTCCCCCACCTGCTTCCTCCCCTTGCTCGAGCAGGCTCTGGCGTAACAGCGGCGGTGGCCCTTCAGCCGCCCTTTGGAGGCAACGCCGCTTGCTCGGGGCCTGGTACCCAGCTTTACAGAGGCCTCTCTCTTTCGGCTGTGGCGGAGCTGCGAGCGCGTCGGGGCTTGGGGAGGGCAGGTGCGCTGCTAAAATGCACGAGCTCCCCCACTGCCTGCAGCTGGCCCACGCTGGCGCTGGGCTGTGGCCGTGGCACTGCTCGCAGCCCCTTTCCCCAGGCTGAGCAGCCCCTGCAAACCCTGCCGACGGTCCCGCACATGGCGCTGCCGAGCTGCGGAGCGAAGCCCCTGCAGAGACTTGCGTCTCCTCCCAGGCAGCAGAGGGAGGACGCTGCCGAACGGCCTCCAGAAATGCCAGGCTGGGCAATGGCAGTGGGGGGCCTTGTGCCTTTGCAAGCCCTTGCGTAGGCCCCACGGAGGCTGCAGGGGGCTGAGCTGCCAGGCAAGGAACCACCATCTTATACCCAGGGTGGCTGCGGGCTCCCCCTGCCAGCCCACGAGCCTCGCTGGGCTGAGGCCTTTGCTCAGCAGGGGTGCGACAGCTTCAGGTCTGCGCTGGTCAGGGCAGCCACGTGCCCCTTCTGCCCTCTCCAGGCGGAGCAGGCCAAGCGAACCCGTGTGATGGGCGGTAGTGCAGGAGCCGTGAGAAGGCTGGGCTCAGCCGCGGGACATGGCGCCTGCAAGGTGCCCAGCATGAGAAGAGAAGGAGCCCAGCAGGACACCAGAGGCTCCCAGGCCACCACCAACTCACAGGTGCTCTGCTATAGAGATGCATACCTGGGAGCTGGGCAAAACTGGCCTTTGGGGTAATTGGGCTACCAAGGAACACGTCTCGACCATGTGAAAGACACCTCCTAGTGTAAATCAGGTTGTAAGGGGAGCTGCAGGGCAGTGAAGCAAGAGCAAGGCATTAAAGCGTGCTTGCAAGGGCCTAACAACAGCGCCGAGTGGACACCAGCCTCTGCGGCAGGCGACCACCAGCATCAACACTGGATTGCTTGAGGAGACCTCATTCCCAGCCAGCAAGCCCAACACCAAGGATTTGTCTCTGCCGCCATGGTCATCAGTGCTAGGGTAAGGCCAACATAAGACCACCCTTCCTCACTGCGTCCCCACTGGCCCTGCCCTCCCCCCCACCCCCCGGCACCTCACAACGGGGCTGTTATCGCCACGGGAACACGGATGCTTCCAAGGTTCCGTCCCACAGTGTCTCCAGTGCTGGCCACGGAGCGACAAGGTCAGGTGTGTAGCAGGGCCGGCCAGCACCAGGGGCCACTGATGCTCGGGAGAAGATGCAGGGGAGCTGCGCGGGCACAGGAGGGCCTGCGTGATGGCTCAGAGGGATGGCCCAAATCCACTGCAGGCCAGAGCAGGCTCAGGCCAGATTTCAGTTTTCTCTTTTCTCCAGTTTTCACTTTGCCCCCACGCTGGAAGACGGACTGCCGGTGGGAAGGAGGCTGCTGCGGGCAGGCCTAGCACTGCCTGCACTGTGCATCACCTGTCCCGGGCAGAGAGAGGGCAAGAGGCCCTGGGGCCAGAGCCCGCTGGCTTCATGGCCTTCCCTGCAAATGCCTCCTTTTCTCTTGCAGGCTTTGGAGACGGACGGCATGGCTGGCTGGGGCATCCCAGAAGCCATGGACTGGGAAAGCTATGGCTGCAGTGGCCAGGTACTGCCCCCGCAGCCAGCTGGCTGCACGGGGACAGATGGGGCCTTGGTTTTCCAAGAGCATCCAGAGGGGATCCTGGCAGAGGTGCTCGCCAGCCTCTTGGAGAGGAGCTGGCCTCGCAGAGGCCGGGGGGCAAGTGGGACAGCTGCTGCAGCTGTGGGGGGGGAGGAGGAGACACGTGCCTGGCACCAGGGCCCTGACGCCTCCCAGGCCCTCTCCCAGCTGCACGGAAGCAGTTGCAGCACCAGGCAAACCCCAGCGAACAACCATCCACACGTGCCTTGCAGCCAGTGACAGAGGCAAACTCTTCAGGGCAGTTCCTAGTGGAAACCTTTCTCAGGGCTCCCTTGTGCACAGTCTTCTGCAGTGCGGGAAGAGGGACTGCTGGTGGGAGAGAGCCCACTCCAGGCAGACAGCACTGCCTGTGCTGTGCACCGCCTGCTCCGGGCCGGGGGAGGAAGAGAGGCCCTGGGGCCAGAGTCTCTGGCTTCGTGGCTTCCCCTGCCAAAGCCTCCTTTTCTCTTTCAGGCTCTGGGCACCGACAGGCTGGCTGGCAGTGACCAGCCAGAACCCATGGAGTGGGAGAGCTATGGCTCCAGTGGCCAGGTATTCCCCCCGCAGCCGGCTGGATGGGGACTGATGGGGGCTTGCTCCTTCCTCTGCCTCCCAAGCATGTCAGTTGAGCAAGTCCTGGGAGAACAGGCCAGGAGGCGTCCTCAGGACACTGCAATGCCTTTGGCTGCAGAAAACCCATCAGCCTCCTCCTGCAAGCACTTCCTGGGCAGGCGCACTTGGGGACAAGCTCTCAGCAGCGCTCACGGGAGTGCGGCACTGCTGTCACCTCCCGGGTGGGCAAAAAGGCCACAGGCGCTTGCCACCCTCCTGGAGAGGAGCTGGCCACTCAGAGGATTTGAGGGCAAGTGGCACAGCTGCCACGGCTGCAGAGGCGAAGGCGGTGAAACATGCCGGCTACAAGGGCCCTGCCACCTCCCAGGCCCTCTCCCAGAGGCGGGGAAGACACTGAAGGACCAAGCATGTGCTGGAGAACAGCCTTCCCGAGGCTCCTGGTAGCCAGGGACAGGCACAACACCGGCACTTTAGCTGCCTGCTTGCCCACAGTGCTCTCCAGCTCTGAAAGGGATGGGCTGCTGGGAAGGACCCTGCTGTGGGCAGGCAATAACACTGCCTGTGCTGCGCACCGCCTGCCCCGGGCAGGGAGAGGACAAGAGGCCCTGGGGCCAGAGCCTCTGGCTTTGTGGCTTCCCCTGCCAAAGCCTCCTTCTCTGTTCCAGGCTCTGGGCACCAACAGCCTGGCAGGCTGCAGCCAGCCTGAGCCAATGGAGTGGGAGAGTTACGGCTCCAGTGGCCAGGTATTCCCCCTGCTGCCGGCTGGATGGGGAGAGGTGGGGGCCTGGCCTTCCCCGTTCCTGTTGCTTCTGGGGTGAATTCCAAAAGCAGGCAGCAGGGATCCTGGCAGGGGTGTCAGGGAGGTCTCGCAGGCATGGGCGCTGGGGCAGAGCTGCCCAACGTGCAGCAGCGGCAAAGCCCTCGGGGGCTGGCTGCCTGAGCCCTCTCCCTGGCTGTGGCCTCACGTCTGCACGGGAAGCCTCTGGCAGCGCGCGACTGGCAGCAGCTCTCCTCAGAAAGAGTCTGGGAAGCCAGGAAAGAGGCTCTGTTAATGCTGGGATGCCCCCAACACATTCCTTTCCCCTAAAAATGCCTCCTTTTCTGTTGCAGGCTAAAATGTCCTTCACCCTGGCTGCTGCTAGGAAGCGCCGCGCTTCCTCAGGCCTCCGTCTATAGCTCTTTCCTCCATTATGTAGATTTTTAGTGAAGAGAATGTTGTGTTTTTGTGTTTTTGTGTTTTTTAAATATATATTGATGTGTAGTTCTTTAAGTGTTGTGTGTTGT
Organism: Apteryx mantelli; assembly: GCF_036417845.1. Taxonomy (NCBI): domain Eukaryota; kingdom Metazoa; phylum Chordata; class Aves; order Apterygiformes; family Apterygidae; genus Apteryx; species Apteryx mantelli. Next base: position 324,260 of record NW_027118804.1, read on the forward strand.
TTTTAAGTGAGCTCCAGTCACAAAAAGCATGCAGACTGTAGGTATGTTTGTTGAGCTTTGCTAAATAGCTGCATGATTTCAGCTATCATGTGCAGGTGAGGTCCCGAAGAAAGGTATCTGTAGGACTCCCCTTGAAATGTGGGTCTGGGGATGCCTGAGGGGGAAAGATCGACAAGCCCTATCCCCCGGCGTACCTCTGAAGCTTTCAGGATGGCTGCGAGAACATTTACCCACAGTCCACATGCCAAAGTCAAAGGGAAGCTGTAGGGCCCAAAGGACGGACAGCCTTGAAAGGCAAAGGCGAGCTCTCAGAGACTCGTGGTGAATACATGGCTCGGCATGGGCTTGGAAACCGTCAGGAAAGGCCTTATGGGGGGGGGGGTACAGTTTCCCAGGAGGGTCCTCGTGAAGAAATCGCCTGCTGCCAGGAATCGCGCCCGTGCTGGAGACCATGATGGCAGCTGCTACGTCCCTATGCAGTCACCGGGGACTGGAACCAAGTGACCAAGGGAGGTCGTCCCCGTTCCTTGGCGGGTGTGGGAGTTCATGTGTTGGGGCCCATTTTGTCTGCTTCAGTTGTGTAGCACTCATGTCCCAGGGCTGCGACCAGGCTTTCCCGTCCCTTGCAGCAGCCTGCTTTCTCCTCCTCCTGCCTCCCGGCTGCCGGGGCATCTGGCTGGCTCTCCAGCCCACGGCTCTGTGCTGAGACGCCTCGGATTTCCTCTCCCAAAGAGCTCGAGGAAGGGACGAGCTGACCACTGCACGCAAACGCTGGGCGAGAGGAGCTGGCGGGTGCAAGGAAGGCGGTGTCCTTCCCCTAACTGAGCAGGAAGAGGTCCCAACAGCTTTGACTGAGTCTCGTTCCAGTTTTGTGTGGTTTGGGGGGAATTCGGGGGCTCGCCCTTCACCGCTCGGTGCCTGCCAGGAAGAGGGGTCTTCGGGGAGGGCGAGGTGTGGGGCAGCACGGAGTGAGCCAGAGCAGCGTCCTGGTCGGCAGCGCTGCCTGCGCGTGTCTCTGAGCACCCATTTACTGGCTTGGGTGCTCTGGCTGGTGCTTGGGAAAGGCCAAGCCCTGGGCACACATGTCCATGCCCGGGGAAGGCCTGGCATAGGCTAGTCAAGGGCTGGCTCGGCCTTGCTCTTGAACTCTCCTGCAAGCCAAGGGCAGGCCAGGGCTGCAGGCCGGCCCTGCGGTGGACTCGCAGCAGCGGGGCGGTGGCGTGGGAAAGCGGCGACGCAACCGTGCGCGGTTGTGCTGGTAGTGCCAAGCGCTGGGAGACCGGCTGCGGCGAGCAGAGCTGCGTGCCGCTGGAGCGAGAGGTGCCAGCGGAGGGTCGCAGCTGCAGAAGGGCTCTTGATAGGAGCCATGGAGCATTATCTTGCTGCTGGCCTCCGAGACCTAGACGGACTGCTGAGTGCAGAGGAGAAGAGGGGCAAGGTGCGTGCTGGACGGATGCAGAGGGCTCAGCTTGGGAGCCGGTGACCACGCAGGGCTGCTCTGGGGCATGCGGCAGTGCGGAGGGAAGTGGCAGCGATAGACAGAGGGCAGTGGAGGCTCTCCGGGGGTCCTGTCTCTCTGCCCATGCTGGATTCCAGCTCAGCAGACGGCAGGGGTGCAGGGGTAGCGCGCAAGGACACAAGGGCTTTGGTCTACAGGCTTTGGAGCTGTAGGGAAGGAGGAGACGAAGCAGAGAGCTGCTGTGGAATAGGCCACTCTTTGCACTCTCCTTGGGCTCTTTAAAGAGCATTTCTGGTACGTGCTGGGCAAGAAGCCTCTTGAGATGGTGGCCCGAATGCCCATGAGCGTCTCTGTCTTTTTAGCTCGGGCGCAGAAGACAGCAACTCCGAGTAGGATGTCCTGAGCTGCCGGATATCCCGCTCGGGGTCCAACTCCCGTTGCTGCCTGGCTCCAACGCTGTCTTCTACCGGACCGAGCTGGGGGAAAAGGTAAAAGCAGGGCAACGGGGGAGGAAAAGTCCCTCCTTTTGCATTATCTCCTTGCCCAGACCCATTGAGCAGCCTGCAAAAGAAAGAGCCTTTCACAGAAATCAGCATGGCGACGTGCTGTAGAGTGGGAGCTGCAGTCCTTAAATGAGGCAGGCCTCAGCGGGCAAAGCAAGCTCCGGGCTCCGTGCCGCTGACAGAAGGCAGGAGTTGCAAAGAGCAGGGCCCGATACCGGCCACAGGTCGGCAGAGCGTCTCCCACCACTGCTCTCTGCCCGTGCGCGAGCTTGCCAGAGCCAACGCCAGCCTGCCTTGTGGCGCCGTGCAAGCGTGCCGCTCATGCCCCGCGTGCAGTAGGCAGCAAGGCGTCCAGGTGCTGGGGGAAGGGCTCCTTCTGGCAGGGCCCGAGATGTGAATCCAGGCTCTGCAGGCAATACCCTCAACCTCGGAGGCTTGAAAGCACTACCCTATGGGCTGACAAAGCTCGGAAGTCTCTTTCTCTCTTTCCTGATCTCTCCTACCCTGCTCATGCTGCGGACGATACTTTCTGCAGCTTCACCAGCCATCCGGTTATTTCAGTCTGGGAGATCCATACTGCCGCTCCCTGAGCTCCGAGTACAACAGTCTGCACGACCCACATTTGCGAGCCTACTACCACTGCAAAGACAACCTCCGGCGACTAAGGAGAGGAGGTTACATCACCAGCGACGGCAAAGTAGGTTGGACATCAGGGTGAGAAGAGCAGTTTCCATCGGAGGGGCAGCGGCAGGTTGCCAGAGCGCTTGCTGCAGCCGCTTCTTGCGGGTGGAGGGCGCAGGGCTGCTGGGCTGATTTCCCTGGGGGCAGAAGGAGCCCAGAGCCCACTCCGGGAATTCCCACTCCTGCTCTTCCAAGGCTGTGCCGCGCTGCCTCGGCGCCGACGGAGCAGCGGGCGTGTGGGCTGGCGGCGGAGCGAGGGGCGCTGCTCCCCGCTGGCTGGCTGGCTGGCTGGGAGCAAAGCCGCCAGCCGCTGCGCAGGGCAGGCTGTGCAGGGGAGCAGCTCCCGCTGCCTTAGCGCTCTTTGGGGCAAGGCAGGCTGCGGAGTGAGCGTGACAAGTGGTGGCTGCTTTCTCCCCCTCATCTCGCCATAGGTCGTTTGCACCCTGCGGGAGTTCAACGAGTACAGGCAGTACCTGACCACGCTCAGGATAGAGGCTGACAAAATGTACCGTCGAGAACAAGTACGTAAAGCCCAGGGTTCACAGGGCTGGGGCTGGGGGCGGGCAGGAAAGTCATCCCCCAGCGCCTGCCGGCAGTGCCGAGGGAAGTCCTTCTCTCCTGCCCTGGGTGCGCGGCTGAAGCAGAGCGCTGCTCTGGGCCAGCGTGAAGCCTGCACACGCAGGCGCGTGAGAGCATGTTGTGGCAAAGGGGAGCTAAAGCCTGCTGTCAACTTTCAGCAAATGCTTCGAGAACAACCGGCAAAATTAAAGAATGCCCCCGAACTGCCGCAAGGCATGGACATTTCTCGCCTGCGAGAGCGGCTGCTGTGGGAGCAACGAGAGAGCCTGAGAGCTGCAGAGCAGGACGTGAGGGCCAGGTAAGAGGCAGCACAAGGAAGGCCTGCGCTCGGAGCGGGCCCGTGGCCCTTCGGCGAGGTGCTGCCTGGGGCCTTGTGTTCCAGGAAAGTGCCCAGTTGCTGCGTGAGCAGAGGCTGGTTGTGCCTAGAGTGGTGCAAGCAGTGCCTGGAGGCTGGCAAAGGCAGCTGGAAGCTCTTTGGGGCACTGGAGCCAGGAAGCCCAGAGCAGGAGGAGGGCAGGGGCTGAGCAGGGAACGGTCTGGGCAAGACAGCTCCAGGCGCTCTCTTTCAGCCATCTGTATGTCTCTTCCAAGGTATCTCGCCAGGATTGCGGAGAGCATGGAGAAGCCTGAGGCTCCTGAAGAAGACGCACGCCTCCCCCAGCCGGCTGAGCAGGAGCAGGTGCGCCTGGCACTCTCAGTGGGCTCTTGTGCTCTCAGACTCCGCCACTCAGCACAAATCCCTTAGCTGCACCACGTGTCCCCACGGTCCCTGTTGCTGGTTTCTCGTGTGGCGAGCAGCCAAGCATGCAGCGTCCCTGAGGCCAGTAGTGGCAGTGCTTAGCCATTGGCGGGTTGGTTTCCTCCTGCAGGAGCTCAGAGGTTAGCTTAGAGAAGAGCCTGCTGTTGCCTGATTCTCATTAGCGGGGCATGTTAAATGCTGCCCGGCTCCATCCTGTGGCACAGCCTGACAGGCAAAGCATGACAGCAGCTGGGTGCTGCAGGAAGAAGGACTTGTTTTTTTTCTCTTGGTCTCAAAACTCACCTTCTTTCCATCAGCACTGGAAAAAGTGCAAGCGAGCCTCCGAGAAGAGGCGGAGGCGTCATGAGAGCAGGCAGCAGCCATGGCAGAAGAGCGCAGAGTCCAGTCCAACAACCTAACCTCCTCCCCCTCCTCTACCCTTTTCTTCACCAGTCACTCATCACTTCCTGCTGGTTTCTCTTACAGAAGCCTGTAACGAAAGAAGTGCATCACCAAGTCCGCACCACGCTGGCATGGACTTCGCTGACAGAAGCCCAGGAGCTGGAAGAGCTGGCTGAGAGCGTGCTCGAGGAAGTGCTGGAGAGGGTGAAAGAGCTGCGTCCGTCAGTGCACGTCCTAAGCAGGGCTCCCCTGGCAATCAGTGGAAGGTTATTTGCTAGCGCAAGAAGGGCAGAGCCTTCGGAGACGTCACCTGCAGATCTCCAGCAGGAAATTGCACAGGTGGCTAGAGCGATTGCAGCAACCCTTTTGGATCGCTTGGGGAAGCGTTTGGTAGGCAGCCCGTCAGACGCCTCTGAGGCCAGGCTGTCGGCCAGGCGGAGGCAGCAGCGCGTTGCCGGAGGAGCCACGCGAGCTGACAAATGGGGAGAAAGCAGAGCGAGGCAAGCTGAGGTGGCAGGCTGTGACGGAGCATCTTCTCTGCCTTCTCGGGACCAAATCGCCACAGATGCTGTTGAGCGTGTTGCAGCCACCTTGCAATCCTTCGTAGCTTCCCAATTTGAACGGCACTTCCAGTGCAAATTTTCTGACATCCTGAAGCTGCCCCTTGAGGCTATTTCCAAGAGAGAACCGCAGCCACCCCAGACACCTGTCTCCACCCAGGTCACAAAAGAAGGGCAAGGATCAGCTAGTGCCTCTGGACATCGGACACCAGACGCCACAAGGTTGCCCCTGCTGCAACCTTTGCAAAATGTTGCTGCTGTGTCGCAAGAGAGTAGCACACTTGCAAGGCGTGGCATCCAAAATGCCATTTCCAACGTTCAGCACCTCCATGCAGAATTAAAAGCGTATGCGGAAATGATTGTCCGTGATGCTCTTGACACCCTGAAGAAGGAGAAGAAGTTGTTAGAAAAAGAAATGCATGCTGAGGCAAGATGCTTTGAGGACACTTCAGAAGAAAGCACCGAGGAGAGTGAGCTAGTGGAGCAGCTAGTAGAGCAGTGTGGTCGCCCTCTGAGCACAGCGGCTTCAGGAGGGAACTGTGGAAGGCGGGTCGCAAAAGAGCCCAGACCAAGAGGTGGGAAGGAGAGCTCTCTGGGCCAGGGCTTTCTAAGGCCGGAAGAAAAGAAAATCCCTGCTAAAAAATTACACAAGCGTCCAGCAGGCATGAAGCTCCCACCTATCACCATCCCCGGAATGGTCATGCCTTCAGAGGACGAAGCAGAATCTGAAGAATCTCAAGAGGAACTGTCACCTAATCTCCTCCCACCTGTCCTGCAAAGCTCCGAGCAAGATGCTCAGAGCACACCAGAAGGCGTGC